>NC_087552.1:10407930-10714930 GCF_036250125.1 Pseudopipra pipra
AGTAGGCCAGGATATAAAACATTCAGTCACACTTCTCAGATGCAAATCAGTCTGTCTCCATCTTCATCAGCAGTTCTGAAATCACTGTTACACTTAAGTCTATTTTGAGAGAAATCTTAGTTTTCAAAAGATCTCAATTTCTACAGATCTGTGAAACATGGAAAGGTATTTTTCTGGCCTCTATATCAAAGGAGTTGAGGTACAAAAGGAATTATAAATTTTCACTTGTAGTTCACAGCACACTAAAAACCATAGGACTTGGTCATGAGGCAAAAATCCACAGAAACTCAGATTTCACCAGATTCTTTGTTCATGGAATTATTCTTAATAAGGAAGCCACCAAGTACAAGGGAAGTATGCATTCTGGGAAGTATGCACAGTTTAAACAGAGGAGATTCAGACTACATATTAAAAAAAAAAATCACTGTTATGGTGGTCAGGCACTGGAACAGGTTTCCCAGGGAGGGGATGGAGTCACCATCCCCAAAGGTGTTCAAAAAACGTCTGGATCTGGCACTGGGTGATGTGGTTTAGGGATTACAGTGGTAGTGCTGGGTTGGTGGTTGAACTGGAAGATCTTGAAGGTCTCTTCCAATCTTGATTTTTCTTTTATTTTTATTATTATTATTTTTTATTTATTTATTTTGTGATGAGATGCAGCAAACTAAGGCTAAGTTACAGATCTGCAGTAATGACCTCTGGTTAGCAGGTAGTTGTAGGAATCCATACAAGTCCCAGCATAACAGCAACTTGTGGTAACATTGATATATCATTAAGAGATTCAATTTAAGCTTACTGACTTTGAAAAGTGATCATATATGCTCACCTTTATTCATAAAGGAAGCAGCTGGTAACATGAATTAGGAAACTGTGCATTCATGAGCTTTGCCTGGATTGGTGTGTGGAACTTGTAGGTACACCCTTACAGAGGAAAGAGGTTGCCAGCTTTGCTTCGAATGTGACAAGTGAAAATATGTCTATAATTCACTATTCCAGTTTGATTATCATTATCTCTCTTTTTCCGGTATTGGTACAGATTTTGATATCAATACTGGAATTTTTTCCCAAATATTAGTTTTGAAATATTAAGTATCATACCAATATTCCTCAGACTAGTGCTAGTCTGATGATTTACTTTATATGAAGTCTAGACATTTCAACAGGTAAATAATAGATAATTCAATTTTTGAAGTGATTTGGTTTTGTGAATCAATAACATGCAGATACTATGTAAGCTTAGCATTATTCTTCATCCTCTATTACCTGTTGCTGTGGTTTAGAAATGGCACTACCCAATTTAGTACCCCCACCAAGTCTCTTCAAACCATGTGCTGCTCACCATTTCTCTGCTTTCCCTCCCCCTCCCCCTGCAAGGGGATGAAGAGGAGAATTGGAAGCACAAAAGGCAAAGATCATGAGTTGAGATAAGAACAATTTACTGGAAACAGCAATGAGATAAGAAAACGGGAACAACACCAATGACAGAGGGTACAAGAAAGGAAACAATTCACACAGAACCCCCCCAGCAACAGCAGGCAGCTCCATCCACCACATTTACTCAAACAGAAGGAACCCCAAATCCCTGGAACAGACTCCCATTCCCCTGCTCCAGGCAATGACCTGAAGTGGCAGAGAATGACCTCCTGGTCCTGGCCATGTCCTTTCCTGGCTACTGCAAAAATTAACCCTGTCCTGGCGAGAACCAGGACATCTATTTTAGAGAAGAGACAGATTGAGCTTTCCTCAATCTCTCTCTCAGCCATCAGTCCATCTTTGGCTGTTCTGTCACTCTACCAAGGTATTTAACACTTTTTCCTTAGTATTCAATCTCTCATACTGTGTTCCTGAATCTTCAGTAATTAAATCATCTGGAGTTATTACATAGTACAAAAATTCAGAGTCATCTACTCCCTAAAGCATGAGAGCAAGATATATATGCCTTGAGAGGGTGTACTAATTTAAAAACTTAAGTAAGAGATTATTTAAGTATTTCTTGCTAGTTAAAAGAATTCAGTCAAAGAACAAATTATAGTGGAAGTGTATTTTAAAGTTTCACTTGAGGCAATAGAAATTACTTTTGACTCTTAATTCACTGATTTTCAGTACAAGTTTTCCAGTGGAGCAGTCAGAAAGGAAGAAAATTTGTTGTTTCAAAATAAATTATTTCTAGACATCCCTTTCTAAAACATATCTAGTTTTTATGAAGTTTTGTTCTAGTTTAGGATGAAGTGATAACTTGGTATATATCATTTCAGGAAGGCATTCATCCACCAGGTCTATGAACACAGGTCTTTAGAAAACTATTATTGAAAGCTTCCTTAAATTTCAGTGAAAATGGAGCTGGAACAGACTTATGGGGAGCCTGTTTGAATGATACAGGTACTTTAAGTGCTGAAGAAATATGTTGAATGAGAACTGGTTTGCTCTCACTCAGTAGCAGCAGCTGGTGTAAAACCTAATCTCTGATCAGCTCCACAGGCTTTCTACCAGCACATCTCAGAGACAATCATATCTTTAGATACAAATGAAACAGGCTGCATTCTTGTCTTGTCCATTATTTACATAACAAAAAAACTAGCCCTTGGTATTTTATTTGTTCTGTTAAGTTTTAAAACAGTACCATTTTTCATTTCTAAGAGATATGATAACATGGATCAAGTGACTGTTAAAAAGGCTCAGCACCCCATCAAGCCATGTGATGGGAAAACATGGATTTTTGAGGTGTGAGATTAAGATACTCAGCATAGGATCAAAGCCCTCTTTGGTTCTTATGACCAAGAAAGATCAGAAGAGAAGCTGTGGCAAGGAAGAAGCATTGCATTAAGCAAAGGTTCCTGATAGTAGGGACAAGTTTTCCAACTGACGTGAAACGCTCCTGCTCCTCCCTGGCTCTGGGATGCCACTCACAAAATAGAGTTGTCCTTTCATCTGCAAATGTTCTGAACAATTCAGCTTTAATTGCATATGAATGTATACATACACACACACATTTATAGCACCATACCTATTTTTTAGTTTTCTTTAATATCTCTGTTTCTGCAGTTCCTCTTCTTGCTGAGATATTCCCATACAGTTGCTAAATAGCCTAAAATAAGAAGCAAAACAATCTACCTTCAGAAGTTCCTGAAACTATCTTCAGATGTTCCCACTTTCAAATGGGAGAGAAATCTTGGGTTTATGCTCTTTGCCCCGGGTGAGTTTTCATAATGAACAATGACGTATCCTTCCAGGTTTCTTCTTGAGACAGACTTTGGAACTGAAGATCTGGCAGCTGCTATCATCAGTTCTCACTGACTGCAAAAGTAGACATCAGCTGAAACGGTAAATACTGGCCTGTCAAGGTCAAGGCAAATTGGCCAAACAGGATGAGCCCAGGCAAAGCTCACAGAAAGAAGTTTGTGCAAGTCAAGAGACAAATAAATGCATGTGTTGTATCTCTGAACAACACAGCAAGTGTTAATTGCCATGAGGTGCTAGAGAGGCCCTTGTGTTCCCCAATAATATTGTTTAGAATAGTTAGAATTCTTAACTCTTTTATTTAATCTTTTTTGGAATTTTTTTTGAATTAAGATTATTTTTTATGAAGAGATAGTTCAGCTTTGAAAGCCTCATCTTTTTATATTCCATTTTTATTTTCTCAGATAGACATATTTTACCTGAGATTTACATAAGAGTTATTTAAAATGTCTCTATTTATCATTCCTTCATGACTGATGAATGGTTCATCATCTCACAGGTAATGTCACTCAATATACTTGTATTATTAAATATTAATAATTGTATACAGTATACTTTCTATAAACTCATTTAACAAAGTAAATGTTATGCATTAACACGAACCTCCTTAAACTCACTGATTATCTAGTGACTATTCCTTGCATTACTGAAACTTCCATATTTTTTTTCTTATTTGTGGATTTCCTCTACTTACATGCACTAAGCATCTGCTTCTTCCATATTTTTTAAGCTGCTTATAGTCAGTACTATTCAACAGCAATGATAAAAGCTCCAAAGAAAAATTCAGCCTAAGATTTTATAGATTATGAGCAGTTATGCCTAACATTAGAGGGCTCATATTTAAGGAAACACCCTCAATGACTGAAGTTATAACTCCATATACCCTTCACTAGTTCATTGTATTCTATACAGTTGTGCAAGACATTAGTCATTATCAGAAAGGAAATAGAAATTTATCCCCTGAAGTATTTGTCTTTTATTTGAAAACAGTGAACAGCATTATCTCACTTTCTTCAGAATTCATCACTTTCCTTGGACATTTCATAATGGATGTGAAAACATATTCTGTTGTTTGGTGATAGAATGTTTTATTAATAAAGCAAATCTTTAGATGCTCAGTTTTAAATATTAGTGATGTTGTCTGTGTACTGAGCTCTTTAACATGCAGTGAAGCTTAAAGATGCTTGAATATGAAGAAATTAAAGTAGATATAGTTTAACAATGTCTGGTATTTGGACTTATGAATTTTAGTCTGGAAGAGCTATAAATAATTTTTTTTAAAACTTGAATATGTTCAGTTAAGGCAGAGAAAGTAAAACATAAACATCATGTCCAAGGCCAGGCCTCTTAATTAGTGTCTAAGGCTTCACATCGCACAGATCAAAAAGGACAAATGCAATCACTTATACGATGAACAAATTGGTGTTGCTTACCTTAGGATAGTATTAAATGTTGGCCCTCTCATAAATTAGGTGTGATGGAAGAAGTAAATTGTTAGATTCTCTTCTTGTGTATAGTTCTTATTAACTTCAGTATTGATTTTACACCAACTAAGGATAGGACCAAATGCTTTAAAACTGTGCATTACAGTTCAACTGTCAAAAAAGGTTCTTTTAAACAAAACAACATTTCACTTCAAACAGATGGACAAAGCTTTCTTTTACGTGGAATGAAAAAAAACCTCAATTAAAATGTTCAGAACTGCAGGCACCAACAAGTAAAGGGAAGCTTAAAGCTGTTTAAGTCTAGTTTTATCTCAAAAAGGCATTCATTCTCCAGCAGTTCAGTTCTCACTGGTATTCCAGAAACAAATTGTGTCACCTTGATTTCAATGGAATGGTACCTTTCCAATCCATACAGGCGCAGTGATTATTTCCTCCTACCATCTAAGGGTTTTAAAATTAATAACTCAATTATCCAGAATTACAGGGTAACTTAGTCTGCAGACTTTCAGTCAGCGTAAAAACAAACAAAAAGCACTCAGGAAAAGCACAGCTGTGGTAAAGCATCCTGACATATCAATGGCCTTGGAGTCAGCTCTAGCCTGGCACGGAGTTCCAAGTTGTAATGGGATGCACTTAAGTCTCTCTGACAGAAACAATAGCTACTGAATATCGAGTATTTACATACCTACAGGTTCCTTACTATACAATACTTTCTTTCCTTGGAATATCTATTGGTTTATTCAGCTGTTCAGTCTTGTTAACGCTACAAAATAACTGAAAAGTATTCTTTTATAATAATAGTAGTAATATACCTGTATATCAAGCTGCACATAAATATGCAGGGCACAGCGGCCATTATAGTACTGGAATAAAATAAGGTACATGAAGCATATGCTATGTATAAAACATGATGAACATGCAAAACAATATGTATCATTCTCAGATTTCCTCTTTAGCTGTTTTGTAGCCTAACTCCAGGGATACAATAATGAATCCCTTCAGAACTGTTCAGAAAACTATGAACTATTCCCAAACTGAAAGTTCAGTATCAGATTTTCAGGATTTTATGACTTTTTAAAACATTCATTGTCTGATTCTATAAGAGTTTATTATTGGATTCAAAATCTGAAAAATCAGAATTCTGGTAGACGGAGAAAAACATTTATTTCCCTGCCTGACACTTGGCTTTTCCTTCTGTCTTCACATCAGTTGAAGGGAAAGAAAAAAATTTTTATAATTTTGTAGTTGCATTAACAATTGAGTCTTTTGGAGAAAATACCAGAGATGAGTTTTGTTCCTTTTTGTGTGGGGATGGTGTTTGGTTGCTTTATTTGTTTTCTTATGTGCTTCTATTTTCATCTTCTGCAACAAAAGCACATATTTTTATCTACATTCAAAGTGTTTCTCAAATCTTAGGGAAAAAATCAAGGAAACATTTCCAAATTCTGCTCAGCCTCCTCAATTAAAATTCTTAAACCTAGATTAAGATCCCTATGAGAAACAGACATGACTTCATGCATGGTAAACAAAAACCTCCTTCAGAATCAGCAGTCATGCTGCTATTACTGGCCTCCACAATTTGAACGAGGTCTTACCAGTATTGATGGATTACTCCAGCAAAACCCCTTCTAGTTAAAAGCATTTGAAAGACACCCAAGGGGAGAAATAGCATTAAACCAGAGATGTATTTATTTATTGCCAGGCAGGGATGCCCTCAGAAAGAAGTAAATCAAAGATATCTCATGCAGTCTTAAGAAGGAAGAAGAGATGTTGGAATGACAAATTTTCCATGGCCCTTGAACCAAGAAAAACACTAGTTTGAAACAGAAAATCACAGTAAATCATTTACAAATGATCATCACTTCAAGATGCTTGGAGAATAATGGAGAAGTTAAGACATAAGCGTATTTTTAACAGTGACTGTACTAGAGTCTGTATTTAGACTCTACTCAAGAAAATCCTTAAAATCACTTGCTTTACCTACATATTTAGGCACTTTTGGGACAAAGACTAAAGTCTAATGCCAGTCACTACTACTGTGGAATGAAAAGTTAAGTGAAAATAAGCCCCTCTTATTTGCTAAACAAGATAAAATGTTTACCAAATTTGTTATATATTTTAGATTTTGTGTAAAAGGTGTTAACACAATCTGAACTGTAGGAGCAAGCACTTAAATAGAGAACTTATATAACTATGACCTTGCCCAGACATTGCAGCAAAATACAGTATAATTGGTGGATTTCAACTAGGCCAAACAGTACTTCTCAGGAAGACTTTGCTGAGCTCCCTGTGAAGTCATTGAAGTCTTCCCATTTATTTCGGTAGGAGATGGAATGCATCCATCTATAATAGCTTTGACCTTTTTTAAGATTGGAAACTGATATTGCACTAGAAAAATCCACAGCCAAAGAATATCTATAAATCACTTTGTTTTTCCTGTAATGCAGCCCTCTTCTAGAAGGTAATGTTCCTGGATGAAAATGTAAATAGGAATTCCTTCTCCACTCAGAGTTAACAGTAAGAATTCACTCTTGTAACAGGACTGGTCAAACTCAAGATAGAAACCAAAGCCATAGGTCTCACAAGATCCATATGGAAGCATGCTAAACACACATCACTGTCTGTAACCACTCTTGTTCAAGTGACTTCATGATATCCAACTGCTTTTGGTTCAACGAGGAGGTCAGAGGATGACCGAGGGACTGGGTCTGGTTTCTATACCAAATCAACATCAGTCCTGTCACAGCCTCTAAACATAGTACTGTTATGCCTCACACTAAGCACAGTAATTACTCCAAAACATCAGAATTTTCTTCCAGATGGAAACCTCAGCTTCCAGTAGTTCTACACATACATTAAAAACAGAGTTTTTCTTTAGTAGACTGATTTTCGGAGAAGACAAAGTCCCAGTAGCAGACAATCAGTCCAGAACAACTCTTAAAGTTTTGTGAAAAGCTTCAGTTTCACAAGCTGACTTAAGTGAAATAAAAAATCTCATGAAAATGTTAAAATTAAGACTGAACTCAAGAATTTAGAGCAATGCTGATGTCAACATCAAGGAGTGTACTTGTCCCAGGTGCACAGCACAGATAGTGCACTTGACTGTGCCCAGCAGCCAAGTACTGTTTGTTGTGCCAACTTAAAGACTGCAGCTGGACAGAAGCTGCTTTTCCCTGGGTACCGTGGAAATACACAGCCATTGTTTCTTTCCTGGGGGAAACCAAGGGTCTGCTCCCATACACCACAGATCCAAGGAAATGAAAGGCAACAATGGGGAAAGGCAAAGAGAGACAGGAAAGGTGTCTGAACACAAACCAGGAACCAAAAGCCTTATGGGAGGAGCAAGGAACCACCAGTCAAGAAAGTTTTTAAATTATAGAATGAGTATAAACATGAAACTCAGGGTGCAGCAGGCAAATCGGCAACACTATAATGAGATTTACTTACAGCTATTTTCAACATGCTTTTCCAGAGCTGCAGTATGTTATTATAAAGCATAATCTTGTTTTGATCTCTGAGCTTTTCTCAGCCTCTCTGCAATTCCTTCAACTATGTTAGAAGTAGGACTATTTTGCTTCTCTTCAGATCTGGTCCTAGAAAAGCAAATATAATACGTTATTCAATTTACACTGCTCATTCCTTGTGTTGATTCTTTCTGCACCCACTTTCAAAACGTTATACTGATTTCCTCTAAATAGCAAAATCATTTTTACCCCATTTTTAAGACAAGGCAAAAAATCCTCAAACCAGGACTGGTTTCACAGATCTGTACAGATTGCCTGGCTGGTCATATTGAATGAAGTTTTTCAAATAGCTAAAGTAGTTTTTACGTGCAATTTTAAGTGCCTTAGATGTGCAGTGGTCAAAGTAGTCACACTGAGTTAAAAAAGAATCACTAAGTGCATACTACCATAGTCCCTTTATAGAATGTTATGAATATCAATTTGCCATAAACTTCAGGGGCTTGCAAGATGTCACAAAAATCTCATCACGTTGACAGAAAAATTCTGTTGAGACCATGAGTTTGAGTGTCACAATGAAATGAAGAAATGACTATGACAGTTTAGAGTTCCACTCCTATTCTGTAAGTTTACTGCAACAGATCTACTGGAATAGACTTTCATGTAAACTATTCACTTTAGCATCAAAGCTACTTTGAAAGTCTATAAACCTAAAAAATCAAAACTTTACAAATATTTGCTAATACCTTAGCTACTTTTTTTCTCTTTTATATATAAATTTTAATATATATTTTGTGATGAGAGTAAATATTATTTGCTGTTCAGTCTAACTAGAAAAAAAATCTTCATCCATAACGAACTTATAATATTCATATACCTTTACAGCACCCTTGTGTTCAGTTTCAAAACCTACAGAAAAGTAAATAGTCATATTCATATTAGAATAAATTATTTCAGATTATTTTAATTATAAAATTGCATGTTTATGCTTTAATATATATGCTTATTTAATGAGATAGTTGCTGTCAACATCCACAGTTACCACAGAAGACAGTTCTGTTATGCAGGCAGGCACATTTTGATCTAAATTTCTACATTTGTAATAGGTTTTTCATATTCCCATGCTGTCATGCTTCATCACTACAGTTCCATCATTGCCAGAGGAATTACAGGAGGACGAGTAGGTCTGTTCTTAGAGATTCCAAATTTTTCAAAAACTTTTCTCTTTCCAGCTAGATTTCAGTTGACATTGATGTCATGGAGAACCTCATGGGGGCTAACGCAACAACGGGCTGCTCTCCAGCAAACAGACTTTCAAATTCCTCACTTCTCACTTCCACCAACGTGTGCACCTGTCAGAGACAGCTGCAGACAGAGTTCTGACACGGGGCTGATCAGTCAGGCAAGACTGGACACAAAGCAGCAGCACTCAGCTATTAAAGGCATTTCTTTTCTTCTGCTTTGTGTTGGTTTTACTGTGTCAAAATAATGACATATATAATACAATGAAGGCTATTTTACTCATGAAGAAAAAAAGGAAAAAAAAAAAGACAAGTGGCTGAAGTAAAGCAATGTCAGCCTTTACACCAAAAAATCCATCACGCTTTGTAAACAGAGCCCTCAGAAGCAATATATATACATGACTCTATATGGGAAAAAATGCTTACCTAGAAATATCAAGTTACCTAGGAACATGGGGGTAGAGCAAAGTCCTGGTGTTGGCACTTTCTTCAGTCCAGTGAAGCTCTTAAGGATGGTCTGATTCTCACAGCAGAATTTTGCTAGACCTGAGAATAAGATCTACAGAAAAAAAACATCTGTTAGGAGAGAATTGCCAACATTAGATATAATTTTTAAATAAACAAACTTTTTTTCTACATTTTCTTAAGGGAAAACAAATCAATAGGGCTTGCACAATGGTTCTAGAAATAGTTGTTGGATATAAGAGAGAAATTATGACCTCCCCAAGCAAATTACGGGCACTTCTCAGAAGAACAAATAGTCAATTTTGCAGTTACAGCATTGCTTTGCATCTTGTATTCCTTCGCCTGTGCCCAAGACAAAAGGATTATCCAAAAGGTTAAGTGTAAACAGATTTGCCTTTATTTACATTCATGCCAAAATCATCTGAAAAGAGTGAATCATCTGGAAGAGTGAAACTGCAAACTGGAAGTGAAGAAAAACACCTTAGAACAATACTGTGGAATGATTAAATTCTGACAACTTTCTGTCTGCTAATCATTTTGAACTGGACTGTAGCTCTTAGAATTACAGAATAATATTTATTAGCAAGTCTTCTGGGTCTTACTCTGCTTCAAATCATTAAAAGAGTTGTTAAACTTGGCTGGTAGATTGAACACATTTATGCCCCTTGTAGGTACTTAACATTGAGGTCCTAGAACAGGGTGCAGAGGTACAAATTTCAAAATTATATTTTCATTTTTTTTAGCTGAGAAATTAATATTTGGAAGTCCTTAGTAATCATGGAATGCCATCTCTTGTTGTTCTTTGCTTTAAGGGTTGTTTTGTTGAGATTTTTTTTAAAATATGGTTTGCCTTAGCAATCCAACTCACACTTTCATATCTGCAAAACTAAAGTTCCAAAAAAGCTTGTTTATACACCTTAGCATGCAACCACATGTTTCAAGTAAGATTTGTGTTGTTTTTCTGCAAAGCTAATCTTCCAATTCTACTTGCAAAATGCTAAATTATTTAAAAAGCAATAATTCACAAAAATGAACTCACCCGAGGTTAAGTTTTTGTTTTGAAATGTTACTCTCTGCTGTATATGTGTCTATTTTTGATGTTTCCACTTTTATCATGTTCAGTATTAGGAACAGTTTTGGGAGGCTGTGTGGTTTTTTTCTACTTCATTCATGAACTTGAGCCAACTCTCTCATACCGGGGAATTTCATCCTCCTACATTTATTGGATAGGAACAAGTGATCAGACATAACTAGCAGAAAAATATTCTGTTTTAAAGTACACTAGATGGAAGTGATACTTCGTATAAAGACAAGGAGAACAACTCCCAGAAGTTGCTGACAAGGAGAGAGAAAAAAAAAAAAGAAAAAAGCTTAATTGAGCTGTTTTCAACTTATGCTCTCAGATATAGTTTTCTTTACAGGCATAATTATTACTATGGCTTTGTTTACAAAGGCAGCTTCTGTCTCAGAGAGTTTAAAATCTGATTTGGGAAAATGGGAAATTGGAATATAAATTAAAAAATATATTAACCAGGACACTGTTTCTTTCCATTGAAACTTGTTTCTGGGATAAAGACCATTTGGATGATATGGAGTTGCATTCTCCAGGGGAGACAATGGGAATCACTTCTCTCATCTCAGGATTAGTAGTATTATTATTATTACTAGCCAAAGTTTACAAGAAGAGGAATCCCACATTTTTTTATAGTTCCTAGACTTTAACCCTACAAGCCACAAGAATGAGCAGTCACAGTGTCAATTGGAATAGAACATTCGCATTTTGTAGAAACAATGAATTTAATACCAGAACATTTTCTGGGCATCAGTGCCAGAGAGCCACATCTAATTAAATTAAAACAAGCCCCAGTCCAATTAACCACAATTTCTAGAGTTTAATGTACTTGATTTGCATATTAGTATTTTATATTTCTATATTTATATTTCATATTACTATATTTCAGCATTTTTTTCAGTTCCCCTGCATATAAATTCTTTTGACATCAGCAGAAACAATTCTCAATGGCCCAGTGCTCATGTGCCTTTTTACATAGCAATTTAAAGGAACAGCATTTAAAGCTCACTGGCACAAAATTAATGTAATTTAATACAAAAGAAAGCAGTTCTTCTTTTTAAGAATATTTTTGTCTACATTTAGGTTTGGTTTGGGGATCAGAGCTTTCAGATCATTATTAGATACATGATTACAGAGCATTACAAATAGCGTAGATTTTTCCAAGACATAATTGACTGTATTCCAGTCTGCAAGAAAAAGTATTAGTGGATTTTGTGTGAAATATTAAAATGCTTGCTTACAATTCTTAGAAAAAAAGGATTTTTTTACTTTTATATAAGCTCAAGCCTAAAATTTCAGGCAAGTTTATTTGTTTGCTTTTGGGTTTTTTGTTTTGAGGTTGGTTGCTTGTTTTGTTCTTTGGGGGAGTTTGTCTTGTATTCTGAGCTTTCAGGAAGTGCAAAGTTTTCACAACTAAGTATCCTTAGCAAAGACAGATGGATGCTAGAAAAGGTTATTGATGTATAAAAATTTATCAAGATAATAGAACAGCATAAAGAATTTCCCTACAGATAGCTCTGACAACCTGTTAAATTTGTATTACTTATTTTAACTACAAGATTTCAGGGGAAAAAAAAAAAAGACAAAAAATTAGATAAACAGCCATGTCTTTGTGTCTTCATAAGTTTCTGAGCTGGTTAAACCAATATTTTTTTCTTGAATAAAGCAGAAATTCTGAGAGTTTGGGATTTTTTTTGTTTGAATCAGAAAACGTGATCTGTTGATATACAAAGTTCTCTTTGGAAAGCAGCACTAGTTTCAAGACTTTTTAATGCAAAAATTTTGTGAGGTTTAGGGAATGAAGAATACAGAATTAGCATTTGACTCTTCCACATGGTAGGTGACTGACTGGATTATCAGAAAAATGATCTGAAGTGTGTCTATCTTATTTTTTTGCATAATTTCAACATGGGAATATTTTGAATCAGCTGAATGCAAAATATTTAATGCAGTGGGAAAATCTAGTTAGCTACAATTGTTCTGTTTTTTCCCCCTATTGTTTGCATGTTTTAATTTACTAGTATTGACCAAAGTTCTATTTTCAAAAATTGAGTAATCAGCTCTAAACATTCAACTAAAGAGCAGAAGACTCATAATGTATTTATCTTGTAGCTTTGGTAATAAAACAGCACCATTTATAAAATCCAAAATCAAAACAAGAAAGAGTAAGGGAAAAATAAATGGTTTCTTAACAAATTGGGCTTAAGCTAAACCCAAAAGAAGCCTTATTTCTACTGATTATTTTATTATTTCCTTTGTTTATACTACCATTTTAGAGGTTAGGACTGCAAGATTTTATGCAGTGTTATATGTAAAGCTGACAATCTAACAAAACTAGTCAGAATTGTTAACATTAAGAATAAATGCTCTGTAAAAAAGGTCAAGCCTTTGGCAAAAAATAATTATTTCCTTAATGCAGCACAAATAAAAGGAAAGGGATCACAAAGGAAAACAGAAGGGAAACACATATATAGAAAGGAAAACAAACACCAAAAAAATAGAAACTCTGGTCATATTATTGTTACAATTATAAATACAAATTGAACCATTAACATTCTTTAGCCATCCTTGCATTATATTCCCAAATTACATTAAATAAACCTATAAAATAGATGTCAAAAACTGTAAGACTTGCTGATTATGTTGTCTGGTATACTGTTACTTTTGCCTGATAAAAATGCTGTTACTAAAGCTGAAATAAATCAGGCAAGGTTTTTGGTCACTTTTTTGGTGACAATCACACATAGTATAACCTGTCCCACACCTGTATGCTCATTTTAATCACTGTAATATCTGTCATGAAGCGACATCACAGCCAGTGAGAAAATCACCATTCTATAAGGCTATGCCCACTCAATTCTTTGGGCATTAATATCTTATTTCTCTGTATTTCATTTTGACAATTAGTACTTTAAGATGGAAATCTAATTTACCAACATTTAAAAGGCACAAGTAGTTCATTGGCCGAAAGGATTCACAGCCAACTAAATGGAAAATCCTGATTTACATTGTGTTTATATCAAAGAAAAATAAACAACTGATGTTACTGTGAAGAGGACTGGACTTCTAGAAGAATTTTAAAAATGTTTCCATACAGTGGTAACTTCAAGTAAGACAATAAATCAGCTACTGTTGTGTTCTATAAGTAATATTTTTTTAGACTAATTTTATTACTATTCTTCTTCATTTATTTGAACAATGATAGAACGAATATTACATCAACTAATTGGTGATTTTACATACACACCAGCTGTATTGACTGCCATAAGAAATA
The DNA here is from genome assembly GCF_036250125.1 of Pseudopipra pipra. Classification (NCBI taxonomy): domain Eukaryota; kingdom Metazoa; phylum Chordata; class Aves; order Passeriformes; family Pipridae; genus Pseudopipra; species Pseudopipra pipra. The sequence continues at coordinate 10,422,126 of NC_087552.1, forward strand.
GGAATATTGACAGCCTATGAAAGAGGAAAAAATAGAGAGATATTTCATTGCCAGGTGGAACTTCAGAAATTTATACTTTTTATTTTTATAGCATGATCCAATTTTTAACCTAAAAATATAGTGCAAATATCTGCAGTAGCCTTGGCTTTCTAGTACTTACTAGAGTAGATATCCTTTGTCCTACAGTGGTGTTGCTGAATTGCTGGTCTTTCTGGAGGATCACATTATTTAGGTGAGCAGCTCACAGCTTAACAGCAGAGTTTAGAAGATGGACTTTGGACATGAATTTTTGAAACATGAATAAGTTTGTTCTAGAGGTTCCTGAAAGCTTCAAGAGATAAATTATTGAACTTAACGCTGGATAATGGGTAAGAGAGCAATATAATGGACCTCTACTATGTAATATGCAGGTGTCAAATCGTACGATCAAGTGACTGCTCAAAATAAGTTAATAAAATATGTGAAATTAAAGGGCTTAAAGAACCCCAGCAGCCTGTATGTTATATTTTCCTTTTCATTTGCAAGGTCCTGGGGATATAAGGATGCATCATTTTTGCTAGAATAAGCCTAGAAGGGAACTCAAATATGCCTTGGGAACTCTGCAACTTTTTGCTGACAGGTTTAAGAGCAGAGCCAAGGAAGTCTGCTACCTACTCTCTGCAGTAAAGTATAAAAGGATTTATGGTATTACCCTTAAGACATATAATGGCACACCAGCAAATTAATGACATGATTGTTCATGGTGCTGAGTCTCCTGGCCTAGGAGTAAAAGAGCACGTTGTGATGTATGGAACTTAAAGCCAAAGTTAGTCCGATTGCAGCAGCCCACGGGACAGCCCTTTGTCCATCATATAGTCCCAGTCCTTCGTGGTCAGGGCCAAGGTGTCATGGGGGAAATGGGATTCAAGCCATTCCAGCACTTTCTGATGCCTTGGGATGGACTCCAGTCACTCCAGGCCTGTCAGCTCTGGCTTCCCAATGTCCAAGGCAGCCCTGCGTCACAAAGCCCTGACAGCTCACCCCACACCCTGCTGCCAGTGCAGGCCTTCCACGGCAGAGACGAGAAACTTTAGAAAAATCTTGGAGGCCTTCATCCTTAGAGCTTCACCAGATAGAAGAACTTGAAGAAAGACAGGTCTTAGACCTGCAGTAGCTTTGGCCTGCTGAGAGGAAATAAAATACATCCTCTGAAATTTAAAACTGGACTCCATCTCCCCTTTTTGTCTTTCAATCCCTTTTTTGTATGCACACAACTGTCCTGCTTCCTGCCACGAAAGGCTTAGTTTTTCTTCCATCAGCCGTCAAGTGGTGCGTCTGGGGAGACGTGGCCAGAGCCTAATGTTATTTGGTACCCCCTGGCATCATTACCAGTGCTGGTGGCAAGGGACTGGCTGACTTGCAAGAAGAAGGACATGGCTTCTTGTGGAAAAGACAGGGGAAGGCATCTGATAGTGTTCAGTGAAAGCCTGGGTCGGCAGGGAGCATTTTTGCATGGGAATCACTCTCCCCTTTGTATGCTTTTGTCTAAATATTGTCACGCTTCCGGTTTGTTTTCCTCTCTCCCTGCTGTTTCCAGGAAAGTCTTCTTCTCCCAGTCCGGGATCTTCACCTTTGGTGCCCCAAGTTTGAAATCAATCCCGCTGAAGGCGGAAGGGGGAGGAGAAAAGAGGATGCGAGAGCAGCACTGCGGTTAAGGAGAGTCTCAGTGAGGGAACTAAATTGGGGAGGACCATTTCTAAACTGCAGCAACCCAGTTAATTGGGCTAAATGGAAGCTCTGGTTGAAATAGTCTGACAGCTGGATGCTCTCGGAGCACCAGGCGGCCTCGCACCCCGGAGCGCGGGAAGCTGCTCCCAGACCCTGCCCCCAGTGCAGCTGTCCCATGGCAGATAGAAGAAACGACAGAAAACCATTCCATTTGATGATTCTTGTATCTTCAACAGATATAAGGACCAGAGGAAAGAGAGCTCTTCTACCTGCAGTAGTTGTCACTTGCATAGAGGTAAAAAAGAGGCCCTCTGGAACTGAAAACTGGACTTCATCTCAGCCTTTTGTATTTCAATCCCTTTGTTCATACGCACACAACTCAGGAAGTTGGGTGAAACTGAAGGTTTTATTGAAGAAAAATTATAATCTATGTGTTTTCATGTATCTTGACTGAGAATAGGAATGAAAGTGAAAGGAGAAACTAGTGGAAAGAAGATTTCAGGAAAGATTTTCCCACCTTTAACATCCTCTTGGAATCAGGGCTTGTCATTATTGTTTTGAGTATTTGTTTTTCTCACATCAACATGACTGAACTTCCCTATAGTTAGTAGCACTATCTAAATTTTTATGAATGATCAAGATACATGATTTTTAACATTTAGTTGAGAAATAGAAATTAAAAATATCCTCTCTTTTTTTCAGTAAAATTTTTAAATAGTTCATTACTGTTTTGCCCTAAAACTAAGATGCTATAATAGTCCTTTTAGATTCATATGTAACAGTAACAATGTCTAAGCAATGGCAAAGGCAATAAAAAAGAGTTGCAAATTAATAAAAGAACAACAGAAAATGACAGGACTACAGAATTACCTTTTCAGATTTACATAGATGATTTCCCCATGTATTATATCCACATATCTTGTTTCAAAACTGATTTAAAAGTATGTGTGAAGGAAATCCACCTGCATACATTTGTATAATTATGCAGTATTTCATAACCTTTGAGTTCATTCCCCAAGAAAACCCAAACTGATGCTATTTTGCAGCTTATTTAAGTAACAATCATAGCAATCAGTTGGAAAAATTAAATTAACTGCTTATCTCTGTTGTACTCTTTGAAATTCAAGCAGCCAAAGACACAAGATTAAGGAGTAGGAAAGACAATTATTCTATGTCATGTTTTAATTAGTAATCTAGATTTTAGTAAAAACAGCAAGTAAGCATCATAATCCTTTCATTTCTAATGCATAGCTAAAGGAAGAAAAGATTTCTCTGGAGACTGAAAAATGTTTTGTTCAAGAGAAGGTTTATTTCCAATCAATTATATTGTGCTTTCACATGTGCTTCTCAAGGAAGTACCTAAAGATATTTGGTTCTCCAAAAAATCTCAAAAATTTCAGTGTAACCGTAATGATAGAAATATGCTTTAATTTAAGCTTATCCATTTTGAGATATTCATAAGGATGTACTGAAAATATCTTGTCTTTTGAGTTTGAGATGAATGGTTATTTAGAAAACGTTACAAAACGGAGTAAGGGTGAACTTTTTTTTTCGATATTTATCTCAATTTTTTATTTTATTGTTATTGTTCACACTATATAAGATAAGAAACAAGTTCTGTTCACCTTTTCTCCAGCTCTTGAAACACATCTTTTTGAATGGACTACAAGATCCAGTTCTCTCTGCAAAGTAATCATATATTTAAACTAATTACTAATACAGTAAATATTTAGTAAATAGTAATATAGTCTTAAGCTGTGCCAGGGGAGGTTTAGGTTAGATATTAGGAAGAAATTCTTTCCAGAGAGGGTAATCAGACACTGGAATGGGCTGCCCAGGGAGGTGGTCGATTCTCCGTCCCTGGAGGTTTTTAAGATAAGACTGGATGTGGCACTCAGTGCCATGGTCTAGTAGCCACGGCGGTGTTGGATCAAGGGTTAGACTTGATGATCTCAAAGGTCCCTTCCAACCCAGCTGATTCTATAATTCCATGATAGACATTTCAGCCACTGCTTATTATCAAAGTAAACACGTTATTCTACTGTTAACATTCATCCTTCTGTTGAGTAAATTACTAACTCTTGCAAGTAGTTTTTTCCTTGGTATTCTTCATCTTAAATTCTGAATATTATGACTGAATGTCCATGTCTTGGAGATCAAAGTGAACACTGGCAGATATTATCAAATAGGAAACCCCCTCTTCGACATTTTCTGCCATAATATGAAAAACCTTTTACCTTTGCTTGACAAGGTGGAATAGGGCTTAGGAATGAATAGCAATGAAATATCATTTCACATACTCTAATATCAGTGTTGTACTTGAGAGGAGGAGAAGTGGCATATATTTTTAAAAAATTAATTTATTTTCAATTTTTCTCTGTATTAAATCAGCTTTTCCTCCTATATCACCAAAAAGAGGAAAAGATCAAATCTAAGAGGCTGGGTATAGATTAGCACAACTAGGGAGATAACACAGTTTGAATGTGTGATACCAAGCCCAAAGATCCCCAGGACAGCAGCAAAGTGGGGCACTTTGCCTTACGGACTACTGGAAAACAGCTTCAAAGAGAAATAAAGCTTAAAACAGTCTTATCTATCACACTTATCAACAGCTCTCTTCCTGTGTAGTTTCTCAGCTCTAGAATTCATTCTGAAAGCTGGGAGATATTCACTCAAATTACTCAATGAGCCAGGTAACTGAAACATAAGGTGATTAGTTTAAGCTGGACGATTAAGCTTTTGAATGTCTGGATTTGGGGAGCTGAATCACTCTCTTTGAAACTGTTTCCAGCAGTGTAACTCCAAGCCCTCATTAAGCCTTGCTTAATACTAAGCTACATGATTTTAATATTTATTTCTCACCTTCTTTCCCCTCCACCTCCCCATCCGGTGTTTGGGGGTGTAGTTGATAAGGGCAAAGCTAAGAAAGTGAGGTTGTGCTCTGGACAGTGCATGTGGGACCTGCACCCCTGTAAGATGACTGCTCACTGCTCAAATGCCTGTGCAATGCCCACTACTATGCTTGGGAGGGAAAGTTCTATCAGGAGCAGGTCCTTCTTCCTCCTACCAGCAGGCAGGGTTAAGTTTCTGTATTGATATCAGCTCCCAGGCAACCAGTAAGCAGAAGATCTTTTTACTACAGACTATTAAACTTCAAAAAAGACTCTGCGGCCTTTCAACTCTTTCACATGTAGCCAATGTTTCTGAATATTTTATAACAGCTAAGAAGAAGTTGCAAGACACTAATCATCCAGAACACTAAGTTTGTGGTCATGATTCAAGCGTCTTTTTCCTGTGATTTTCTTTCAATTTATTAAACATATTATAAAAGAAGAATTAGGGTTTTTTTTTCAGGAATTTTTTCTGACTCTACTTATTAGTTTGGTTGGGTTTGTTGTTTGGGGTTTTATTATCCTTTTTAAATGATCATTGCTGGTTTCCATATAGAAATCACAAGCCTCAGGTATTTGTAGAAGAAACACTACAAAGGGAAAAGCTGAGACTTTTCAAGCAATACGAAAAGACAATACAAAATAAAACTGTTTTCACAAGAACAAGATAATTATGTGCTTTTTTAGGTGCTCCACTGAAAAAGCAAGTTAAAATTGGTCACCTCAGAGCTTCTCAGATACAAACATGTCAAGATATGGTGTCACATGCATCATGTCCTTTGTCTTGACACTGCTCCTGAGCTGGCCTGAAAGCTCATTTTTACATGCGAAGTTACCATTATTTTTCCCATGTCCACTGTCTAATACTTGTAGAGACATTCATTTCCCCTTGACACTTTTTTTTCCAGGTCACATTCTCTCACAAAGTCCTGCAACTCTTTACAGCTCATACCTGCATTTTCTACCACAAAGAACCTTGTATTGTCAGCAACATTGTCATCCTACTCCTTAACCAATTTCTGTGCTTCCCCTGTATATCCTGAACTACACACAGCTCAGTATGGATTCCCGTGGAGGAGTTCCCTTGGAAACATATAGCACATATGGAAAGAGTTGGCATGTTTTGTTGTAAAGGGAAGCGCTGCTTTAAAAGCCTCTTGGAGCACAGGACATCACCTCATTGATAGACTATTCCACAAAATTTCAGGGAATCCTTCACCAAAGAATTTAGCAAAAGTAAACAGTCTTAGTATCATTGCATGAATAAATACTGGCTTAAAAGACAGAATATTAAGAAGGCATAAATATTTAACTCCTACAGTGGAGGCAGGTTTCCCTTTTTCTTCCTGTGTACAAAGAGTTAAAAGCAGGAATAAGCACTGGAGCAATTGCTATAGATGCCTTACTTTAAAAAGTTATATTTAATTAAAAGTTATATTTTCCTTAGTTCTTGGCTAGATTCAAAGGCAGTCAGCTCCCATTTCGCTATCAAGAAAGATCATGTATTCATGGAGTTCAGAAGTAGATCTAGTAAGAAATTCTCATAAGGAATATTATTCCACTTGAAAAGGCCAGGCCACTGAAACTAAGTGTACTGGAAGTGGGGACTTTTGAAGTAGCCTAGAGAAGGAGGAGAGAGTAAGATGGGAGGTTACAAACATGTAAAATTGTAACATTTGTTCCCTACGGAAGGACCTTTACACATAGGGATCTTCCTCTCAGAAGAAAAGAAAGGATAAATAGGAAAGAAAGGAAGAAAGATAAGATATTACAAGAATATTTATACACAATAAATAACATCATAAGGAAACTAGGAGGAGACATGCTATAGCTATTTAAATATAATTATAAAAATGTTTTATTCTACTTAATTGTTCAGAATATAAGTAATAGTCTGGAAAACTGGAATAATCAAAGCTAAATTCTCAACACAGGGTACCAACTGAGGCATCAGGCCATGAGGTATTAACAGATTACAGTTTTTATTCAAGTTCCTAGTCATAAATTTCCAAAGTTGCCATGCTCTTATTCTGACACTCTTTCCAGACATTTTTAGGAAAAGAGGCCATCTCTTGTTGCTGGTACACTGGTACAGAAATTCAATAAACATTGAAGCAACTCTGATTGAATCTAGAAGAGTTTGCCTCCTAGATAGTTCCTATGGAATTTAAATTGTACCAAAACATTTTGCATTTATGTTATTCAGGGAAGCACCACTCTGGAAAATGAAAAGATATCAGAGGGAGAGAGCTGTTAGAAAAAATATCGCCTTGAAAATAATAAAACCCCAGTATTCAACAACATAATTTAAATAACAAAGTTTCCTCATGCAGATGAAGTTCAGGGTGACAATTCCTTTCCAGCTTTAACCTAGAACATGGAATTAAACTACACTTATTTTTTTCTGCTAATCTCTCATCTAACCTGTAAAATCTAACAGTGAGTCTCTTCATTGACAGCATTTTAATGAAGGTTAACACCCCAAAACCACCTCACAACAAGAAATTACTACCAACTCTTAAATGAAGCTATTAAGAAATTTATTGAAATAAGTAAAGATTATTAAATCAAAATGAAAATGATTTATGATTCATATCTGTATTTTTTTTAATTTAGACATTATTCTTCCCCAAATTGAGTACAAGCTGTAAATACCCACATATTGGCATTCATAATATGTGAAGTAGTTAGTGTGTGAACAAACCTGAGAGTCAACTACAGTAGTTCTGAATAAATTGTCACTATTCCATACAAATAAAACTGACACAGACTGCCTCAAGGGCAGTGACAGAAAGAATAATTTTCCAAAGGAAAGTCAAACACACAGTAATGAATTGACAGGCTAAAATATCCATGTTTAAGAGTGATACACCTATTCTGTTGTCTTGCATTATCCTCATGGATAACAGCATCTGAACTTTGAACTAAATGATCTCCCAACAGGGACAACAGTTAAAATATGCTTTTAGGTTTAGATTTCATCCATCTAAACCAACACATTCTGTTAATAATTTTCAAAATACTTATATAATTAATTTTTTATGGGGACAGCCACTTATTCATACCTTTTTAATAATCAAGATGGGGAATAATGAATATTCAAGTGTTTTAGCTCTTTTTCCACGTCTATATTTCAAGTTAATAGTAGTGCACTGTGAAATACCTACAAATACTAGTGCTCTTATGAACATTTGAAATATTTATGACTGTGGACTTCATCTAATAAATAAATAAAACTAAGTAATTTTCACAGTTTGCCCCAAATGTATCCAGTTATTTCTATGCATGACTTACAGTGTAGATTCTTCTTATTAAAAAACTGCAGCTTATGGAAAAATACAGATACATGGTGGCATGATGATAGGACTGAAGATTTACGAAATTTAGGGATTAAAACCCAACAGTTTTGGTTCATCTGGAGCTATTCCCATGCTTATTATCAGTAGGTGACATCAGAAAAAAGGTTTTATTTAATGTACACTATTTTATTAAGCTATCTCAAATCAAAAATAATTATAATTAATTTCAAAGGAACTGTGTGTTACAGAAGTCATGAAACCCAACCCTTTCCCAGTATCTGAGCAACTAGCAAGGAAAAAAGAAAATAGTTCAAGTTCTGCCTTACCCCTCACTAATAAACTTCATTAATAAAGGGTAGTTTTTCTGTGTGCATTATCAGATTTCCCCACCCAACCTTACAAACTGAATGATATTTTACAATTTCTGTACTGTAAATTACATTTTTCCTCTAATGTCTTACAAAAACTTGTTTTTCTAAGTTTCCCAATGGTTAAGAAACTCCACCATAGAATGATCACGATTCTTGTTTTCTAATTTTAATACGTTGAATAATTGTGTGTTTACAACCATATGGGAGAAAAAATTACATATGTGCTTAGACATTCACTTCCAATAAAGCTGTCAGCCTGTCTAGCAAAGGTCACATCACTGATAGGAAATACCAGACAGCAGAGGAAGTCATTGCATGCATCAGTCATCTCATCAAAATAATAGTACAGATCGCAATATGTCCATTTTATTATTATTACATGTTTTAAGTTCAGTTGGCAGTCTGCCTGGGTGGTGGTTTTTTTCCTTACTACATTTTCACAAGCTGAGAAAAAACAATCCTATTCTATTTCTATGTCTATTCCCTATTTTTCTGTTTTTTACCAGTGAGATCATATTCTGCATGTTATTGTCGGGGAACTGTCTTTTAAACTGGAAAATATGTGCATAAAGAGAGTGGATTCGTGCCAAGCTCATACAACTCAGTTTAGTTTAAGGCAGGAACTCCCACAGCAGTAAGAGGTTCCAATGCTCTTGGAAAAGCTACAGAGATAGAATATATCCAGTAATAAGTTAGCAATGCTCGGCACAACTATTACACCTCTTTTTCTACTGACCTCAATCAGAAGTTTCTTGATTTTGCACATGGTCCATCTCTTTTAGCATTCAAACCCAGATGTTAACAGTAGAAATTAGACCTAAGCCAAAAGCTTTATAAGCACCAGCTTTTTCTTGTTTTACCCTTAATAAAACATAGCTATAGCTTTTTAATCAAATAAGGATTTCCATATGCTCCAGTGATTGCCCGCGTCTTTCACTGGCAAACAAAGAATGTTTTCCTATCCCCGTATTATGTTTCCATATTTAAATATGTACTCATCCAAATGATACAAATAGAAACAATGCATACTATTGTTTGCAGAGAGCTGATCTTCTGGGTGAATTATAATGAAGAATACAAAAAAATAGTCTAAATACAAGAGAATACAATGCAGAGCTTAAAAAAACCCCAGCAAAACATTTTGCCATTTCAGTTCTAATTTAATACTGTATTTTATGTAGGTAATGAAAGAAAACACAAAGTTGATTTATGTTTAATTACTGTAACATTGAACTGTCATTTTAAGGTAAAAGCTTATATAAAACTCCAGGGAAATGATTTGTCAGTTTAGTAAGGCCATCCCACCAATTTCTTTCACATTTGTGGTGCAAAATTTTTCTCTTTCTTAAGTGTCTCTGTCAGCATTATTAAACTTGTGAAAATACAGAGCTTGCAAACGTTTGACATAGTAATGTACTCATCCTGATTTAGGTACCGTCTGCTACTCACTTTTCTACCTTTCCTGCAGTTCTGTCTTTAAGTAGGTGTGTCTACAAGAATAATTCAAAAAAAGTCTGATTGATAGCTGATCACTGCTTTAGTGGTCTATGAGATAAAAAGAGCGCAGAAATGTGCTCCTGAAAACCTTTATTTCTACTATCAGGGAGGTGTTGGATTCACCGTCCCTGAAGGTTTTTAAGGAGAGACTGGATGTAGCACTCAGTGCCATGGTCTAGTAGGCAAGGTGGTGTCAGGTCAAAGGTTTGACTTGATCTCAGAGGTCTTTTCCAACCTAGCTGATTCTGGGAAGAGTTTACTCTTTATCTATATATACACACATATATATACATACAAGCACATACAAATGAAATACATTTATATAAACTCTAAATGTATGACTGCAAGCGCACTTTTAATTAAGGGATGTGAAGACTTTATGCATCTGTCAACTTCTAATTGATTTAATTTCTAGGCTTGTCTGCAGGAGTCATCTAAAGTGAAAACTTTCAAAGGAAGGGTACCAGGCAAACTAGGTCATTTATTTGATCTAATATGCAATTTCCTACAAATTACTAAATTATTTTGAAGATTAAAACTTTCTGGGAATAACATGAACTGCCTCATCTCATTCTCCACGTTTGGCACCTGCCTTCCTTTATTTTTTCTTCTCACAGAAGTTTCTTGTCCTCCTTTGCTCCTCAGTTATACTGACCTTCAACACAGGGTTCATTAATTTCATTTATCCCCGTAAGAATTTTATGTTTTGTTTAGAAGCTTGAACGAGTAAAACCGACTGACAGCAAGAAATCTCTACATAAATTCCATGGGTTTTAATACATACATTGACTTACAGGACCTTTTCCTCTGCACAGTTTTTTTTAAACAATTAACTCACACAATTTCCACACCAAATCAAAATGCATGAGAGGGTTTATCTTTCTTTAATCAGACTTAAACAATGTAGCAATGCGACAGCATATGGCTTATGACTATTTTACCTCGCTGACTGCTTAAAATCTTACTTCAAGGTAATGTTACACCCAGGGCAGTATAAATGCAAAGACTCTGAACTTGTTCCATTCCCTTTGAAAATGTGAAAAATTAATTCTTTTACGTGTGAGATGCCAGTCTCAATGGAACAGCAATGAGAAAAAGACACAGATTTTCCCCATAACTGCAACTTCTTACATCACCCAGTGAGGACTAGAGAGTATTTGCCTTGTCTAGAAGCTTATTTTGCTTCACAGGATCACTTAAAACCTAAAAGAAGGCAGATTTAGATTTGATGTTAGGAAGAAATTCCTTACTTTGAGGGTGGTAAGGCATCGGAACAGGTTGCACAGAGAAGCTGTGGATGCCCCATCCCTGGAAATGTTCAAGGCCAAGCTGGATGGAGCTTTGAGCAACCTGGTCTAGCGGAAGGCACCCTTGTCCACGGCAGTGGGGTTGGAAAGAGATGATATTTAATGTCCTTTCCAACCCAAGCCATTCTATGATAATAATTACATAATGAGTACATGAAATAACAGCATAAAACATGATATGATCTGATGGGGATGGAGCCAATGTTTAGTTATTTCTCTTCACACTGAATAACAGAATCTTCCATTTTTGACTTCTTGTGAAGGACTTCTTTTACTCCTTAAAACTGAAAGTCTTCTATTGCCAGGTTTTTAAATGAAATGAAACAGTTACCACAGCTAAAAATGTTGAGCCAGGCAATGTGATAGAGTCTGGAATCATTTCACTATTTAAAAAAAATCAGAATAAAGGAGATAACAGTGTTCAATCTTTGGGCCAAAGGTGTCATGGAACATAACAGCATGATATGCCCCTAGGTAGTCTGTGCTGTCATCTTGAACATCTGTGGAATATGGAGCTGCCTCATGGCATCAAACTTCACCTGACCCAATGCAATTTAGGATTTGTTTTCATATGTCAGGTATTAAGAGACTAGCATTAGAAACAGTCTGATTCAAAGATTAAAACTAAATAAGTAAAGCTCATGGATATGTTGTCACTTGTGGAAATTGGAAGGATGTTGTTTTTAAAAGATTCAGGGGAAGTTTCATGAGCAATTGTACAAGTCCTTCCAAACTATCCTGTAACAGTGCAGAGAAGTAAGACTAAAGTGGCTTATACCTTCTATAATTCCATACAACCTTTTCCAGTAAAGATTCCAATACTGTAATAAATTTACACATTGAGGCAGAGCCAGTGTTTATGTGAACAGGTGCCAAAATTCACAATGTCTCCTGTTTTGGTCAGGTATAACCAGGTTAAGGCTAGAACAGATGGAAGCTGTGTTTAATCATGACTGTAGCATAAAACATCCCTGAAGCAAAAAAAGAATCGACTTAGTAACTAATGGCTGTGTTCTGCTGTCACTAACAAGAGTCCAATCAATATTTAGCTACATGATGCAATTAGGTTTAGAAGACACTTCCTTCAACATAGGTTTTGTGCACTAGTATTTCATAATTAAAATGTAAATGACTGACATTTACTGCATTCATAAATGTTGTCTAATTCTTCTAGATGCTCGAATTTTGCTAAAGTAGTTACTGTCATAATATACAATAGTATGCATAAAACCATCAAATTAGGATTATTATACACACAAATAAAAAAAAAACAGGTTATGTAAAAGATGGATTAAGGTATTTCACAATCATAAAGTTATAATATTTACAGAATAATATAAAACATTGAGTATGCTATTTAAAAATATATATGTAACATTAGTTACAGACTACAGAGTAAAACAACTATTATAAAACTGACAGATAAGGAAGACTCACAAATAACGTTTCTACTGGGAATGGAGGAAAAGTATGGAAAACCCCCCAAGGCAAATGCAAAGACTGTTAAATGAAATCTGAACAGAAATCCAGCTTAGGGAAGGTATCCAAGAAAGAACCAAAACAGATTTGATCCATAGCAGAACTAGAGAGGGACTTTTTAAAATTAAAATGTAAAGTGAACTCTTTGCAACAACAACAATAATAATAATAAAAATAAAATTTTGGCTTTTATTTGTTTGTTTTGTTCTTCAGCCACATCAAAGCTATTCTGTCCAAAATAAGGATCCAATGGCAAATTGACACCACAATGGATTTTTTTTTGTTAGGAATATACTTACTTTTATTATTTGAATTTGCTTTAAGCTAAATGAATATTAATATTTTATATGTTTATAAGTTTATGATTATTCTGGTAAAGAATCCTAGATTTCAAAACAGATCTTAAAAACCTTGAGAAAAAATATTTAAGATGTCAAATATAGACAAAATGCATATATATGCAAATAAATAATATATTTTAAACAATAACTAGGGGTTATAAAAATGAGACAGCACTGTTTCTAATTATTTCACTGCATCTCAAACAAATCCAACAATTAAATGTATAAATGTTTTATGTAAGATAAAGCTATTTGGCTAACAGCCTACCTAGTTTCATATTTATGTAGCTTGCTTAGAGCTGTGACAGGTTTCAGTAAAAGCATAGTTAAAAATATGCAGCGGCAAATTAATACTATTGGAATGACATTCTGCCTTTCCATCTCCCTCTAGTGATGATAAAAATTGATGGAATCAAGATGAGCTGCTAGAATGTGGGCATGATGCCTGATCTCTCTATGTATGTTATTGTGAGAACTGAATATACAGAGGTAACACCGAGATGGCCCCAGTCCACAGCTGAGGTGTGAAGAGTAGATTTATTCCATTATCTCTGGGACACAAATATACTGCTAAGCTTAGTCCAAACTTAGGAGGAGCAGAGTGTGCAGGGGGGACCTTTTCAGGCCTCTACACAACAATGGACCTGGCCCATGCCACCTCTCTTCCCACCACACTGAGAGGCCCAGGCCTCTAAAAGAATATTTTAAGTCTTTTTGCAACCTCCTGTTGCCTTCTGCAGAAACTCTGCTCCTCAAGGCAGACAGAAAACAGCCCCAGAGCCACAACGATACGTGAAATTTCCCACACTAAAAGTGTTCTTAGCATTCCCCAGCTGCAAGGTTGGTCTTTGAGTGAAAACAACTTGAAAAACAACTTATTCTCTTCCTCCTCACCAATCTTCTGTTTTCAACCCCTTCCTCCACAAAGTCGTTATATCTGGGTTTGAGTAGTTGAGTAGTAGCAAGATAAAGAAATAGTTAATTTAACAAAGAATATTTCTTTGTAAAAATACTGTTTAAAAAAATTAAAAGAAAAAAGTAATAAGTATGAGATATTAGAGAACAATGAAAAGGAACAGATACATAGACTTTTAATGCTATGGTGTGCTATTTATGTTGAATAATCTAACTTCCACATTTAGAAAGTTGAATGCACAAACAAAAATTACTGCTTCTCTTAGCTGTGCTTGGCATCGTAGTCTAAACCACAAGTTGTGGTGGTTTTATGGGCATTTAATATAAAAATGGTCATTTTATGCCCATTATAGTCACTATCATCCAAGGCTCAGCTGGTCTTATTATTAGAAAAGATAGATTAATAATCAACTTTTTAGTTCCCACTAGTAATCACCTGCCATCCAGATTTCACAGAAACAGCTTTCTCATCTGAAAAGTATTCTGAACCATGTCATGTGTCCCATGGTAGCCCCAGACTCCCTTTCTATTATTCTTATTGCTATTATTAAAAATTAATTTATCTTCTGCCCTTGGGAACCACAGATTAGAGCAGCTCCTTCAAACTCTAGCAATGTAATCTAGGCAGAATTTAAAGGTTTGCAGCCAGAGAATACTGGCAAAAAGCAGAGAAACCTGCTAGAAAACAAAGGACAATTTGACCACTTTAGTTGCTCCCATTCAAAGCCCAATGCACTAATGTAAATGGCCATTGATATCACTTAATAAACTAGTCTGAATTGTGACAGCTGATGGCTTTGATTCATGATCACTGTCAAACCAAACAGCAGCAGCTGAAGTGAATGACCCTGCCTTTAGTAATAGCACATATTTGTCTTGCACAGTAAAACACAAATGCAACCAGATAAAAAATAATTTTCTAAAGATCTACATACACATACAGGGCCGGGAGAAAATCAAACATTTATTTGCTGTTTGGGGCACGAAAGGTTTAGTGCAAGAAGCCTGGGATCTGAGAGTTAGCTCTAGACTACCACGCAGTAAAGGAACTTTTTACTGAGACATTTTTCCATTCAAAAATAGAGTAATAATAAGCACATAGTCGTTGAGGAAAAGGATAAATTACTTCCAAATATTTTACCACTACATATTTGAAGAATATATAATAAAATATTTCTGAAAACAGCTTGACTTTCTCTCCCTGGAGTGCCTGCATAATTCAGAACAGAGGAAGATGTCACAGCTATCCTATCCTTTCAGACAAAATCTATATCCATCTGCCTATAATGAAGACCACTGAAGTTTTCAAATTACTGTGAAAGCAGGTTACTTTGCTTTTTTTTTTTTTATAGGGTATGACACATTTGTTTAAACAACAAGTGTATCCTGAAAACCTATTTTGCTTAATGACATCAACACTCGGAAGGACTGGTTGAACCAGTCATTCTCTTTGAGGTTCCTCTCTGCTCCTCCCAAGAACCAATACCTTTTTACTCAGGAGAGAATACAAAGTAGTTAATCACTGTTACTTTCTCTAAACTTTAATATCCATGGTTAATCTAAGACCTATTCAGCTATTTTTATTACTTGTTGATATCCATGTCTGGTTGACTTTTGGGTGAGCTGCTGGACAAGTTCCAACAAAAATCCCTTGAAATATGGCCAATGGAATGATTTCTAGGCTAGGGGCTGATTAAAATGTTCAAAACTGAAAGCTAAATTTTATTATATGAGAGCTAATATTTTTTAAACTGATGGTTGCTTATACCCAGAAGAAGGAGATGAAGGACTCTGGTAACGGAGTTAAGTAGCTGTGGGGACAGACTGGTGAAGACTAAGTTAAATACAAAGTAAGAGGCAAAACATCTCAAAACTCTGCTTCCATCCCCATTGGAATGGGCAGTTATATCTCAACTGGTTAAAAAGAAATTCACTGAGATACTTTACATGAGGTTCGAACTTTTTGGCAATAAGATTGAGAAAACTCTTGAACAAAGAAGCAAATCTTCCCCAGCATATAACCATGGAATACTGCTGTACTTATATGCTATGAATAAAAACACACTTGTGAATTAGATTCAGATGTTTGATGAGCTATTGCATAAAGGATGAGGAGGTAAAAAAAAAAAATAGTTAAAAGGAGATAAAAATATAACACAGTCTCCAGCTCTCTCACACCATCACACCGAGAAATTACCTCCAAGGTGAGACTTATGTGACACTCTGCCTAGTTATCTTATGGTGCCTACATTAGTTCATGACCTCTGACTTACAGACACTGAAGAGCTATTTTTAAGGTGTCAATAATATTTGTCATTGAGAAAAGTGCTTAGAGGAAACTTCATTAGAGATTAATTTCAAGCTCCATCCTTTATGTAATAACAAAAAGCTTCCTCTTAAAATTCAAGAACAATGATATGAATATTGATAATCCAAATTTTGCATCACGAGAAGAAAAACAAAGATAAAAAAAAAGCTAAGAGGATAAACATATAAAATGTTGAAAATATTCCTTAGACCATCACCATTCACAGAATGGTGCCTTTACAAATAAGGCAGTTTGAATATCATGACAACATAAAATTTCCAAGGGAGACTTAAATGAAGAGCAGGTACATTGATCAAAGTTAACAGTACTTATTGCACTCCCTTTATCCACAGAACAAGTCATCTCATCTCAAAGGCTGATCAGGTTGGTCAAGCACTATTTGCACTTGGTAAATTCATGCTGACTATTCCCAGCAGGAGTTATTTGAGACTTATGGCATAAAAGAAATACAGTGAAAGCTATAGATTTCGTCTGTGGTGCTCTGTTAAGTCCACAGGATACCATTTCATAGCATTGTTCAGTGTTGCCATATCATAGCACAGACGATCAAATCTGACTTAAGACTGCCTCAAAAATATTTCAAAGCATTAAAACAAACCTAACAAAAATAGAAATGTTAAGAATCCAGTGGGAAAATAGGTCATTAGTTTCTGACATGTAAAATAAAGAAAACAAGGATCCACAGAGGTACTGGTAGTTGTGTCACAGCAAATTTAAAAAGGTACATTTATCTTGAAGATATTGCTGATAAATCAGACAATAGAGTAAACCTCTGCCATTTAGAACTTCCTTTTCCCTCTTTCCCCAATAATTTCATATATATGTGTGTGTGTGTATGCATATATATAATGTCAATTAAAAAAACACATTTTTGTACAAATGGATTGTTATTTAATACAAAAAAAATACAGAGTTGACCACTTACCAACTGTAGTATCTCAGCTTCAGATTTTAATAAATGAAATATATTTGCTTTTAAGAGGAATTAATTCTGATGTCTGTACTAGTCGTGGGTTTTTTCTATAAGGACTTCTTTTTGAAAATTTTAGCAAATCATTTAAATGAAACAAATACATTTAATGAACTGGACCCATTTTCTAGTACAACATCTGCTTAAACAATATTTTTATTTCAGTATCTTTAGTGATTGTAACACAGAGCTAATTAAAGAAAAACCCACAAAGAGTAGAAAACAGCAGGCTCACAAGCTTGTTGTAAAACAATAAAATAAACAACCCCCCCTACATTGGCTAATACCTATTTCTTAATGGTTCAGCTGCCTCATATTTATTCTCAGCTCTTAAGGGTATTCCAGATTGCTCTGACTTGGTTATCCCCATAATAATCCTTTGAATTTCCTTTTACTAAGACAAGGCTAATGCCTGGCAGGATGCTGCAAGCTTTCTAGAAAAGAACATTATGAAACTTTAATTTATTGCTTTAAAATCATTGTCTTAAATGTGGTAGCCTGCAATTCCACATCTGATATTCTAACACTGCATTCTTGTGGGGAAAAAACAAAATCAAGCAAGCACTTCTGTCACCTTTCTGAATCAAATCTCTATTTGTCCTAACTTACATATCTATAATTTCTCAATAATTGAACAGTCATATTGTATTTTTATTCCTGCACTACTTTTAAGTCAGTCAATTAGTCTGAAAGACATTTTATTTTAGAATTATTTACTTTCATTTTTATAGCCTTGTTCTTCTCATTGAGAAATTCCCATGTTAGCATGAGTATGAAGCGCTGTAATAAGTATGTGAAGCTGAAGAAGTCCTCTATATTCTTATATCCTGTTTTTAAGGGACAAAACTACCTGCCAAGCAGAAGATGAACTATTATCCAAATGTTTACATTTCTGTCATATACTACAGAAAAAAACTGTGCATTGCGATTGACAAAAATCATTCTTTAGCACAAGTAAATTCTAGCTTAGCAGTCCTAGGAACAGTCACAGATGCTCTGCACCATTCTGATTCTCTGACAACCAGGAGGAAATGAGTTTCTTACAGCCTGATGAACTCAGTTTAAAACTTGTCTTCCACATGAAACCTAACAGACTGTCTACATCTGCCAGCAACTCCAGCTCAACCGGACCACTGGAATTCTTTCATCCAATTACTTCATGAACACTAACATTCATTTATCTAGTCCCTTTCAACATTTGTCTTTCTAGACAGTCTTTCTAGAGAAGTTCCTTTCCAAGTATTCATTAGTTCAGAAGAGGCACTCTGGACATAGGAAAGCACAAATCCTTGTGGCAGAGATATGACTGCAGATTAGGCAAGCAGCAGAAGGAAAGGCCTTTGTAATATTGGCCAAACTAGCTTTATCAAAGGCCTTTTCCTCTGCTCTCTGTTACAGCATTACCTACGAGAAAGGAGGAGAATACTGGAGGAGGAGGACACCCTTCAGAACTGGCACAGGCGACTTCAGGTGCTTGCTTGCGTCAATGTGGCACCTGCTGGTTTAGTTCTCTGCCAGCAAAACATCAGGTTTTTCTTTTTCTCCAAGACCTTCCAAACAGCATCTCCTCACTGCAGATTTCAGAAGACAATCTGGAATCTCCATATAAAAATGCAACATACAATATTAATCAAAGTGCATTTACTACGGTGAAGCAAAAATTTGTTCTATGCTTTTAAGACGACAACCAAAACCAAGACAAGCAGAAAGTCTTTGGATTGCTTTTGGCAACTTGAATACTTTAGAGCATCTTGATTATTTTTTAGTAGATAATTTGTTAAATATGGAACATGCTTCATAAAAGGCAGAAGAAAGAGAAAAAAACAGCCCAATCAAAGCTAAGGAGCATATTCATTTCAACCCGAAAGCTTTTATCACACACCTGTGCTTTTATAAACAGTCAGCAAAACAAACTTTGCCAACAATATGAATTTCTTATAAATATGTATTACTCATTCCTGAATTTTTATTTTATATTTGAATATATTTTAACCCTACCCGCACAAGCATCAAGAAGTAGAGAGAGTATAATCACTGTCACCTTAATGGCAGAAA
Source organism: Pseudopipra pipra (assembly GCF_036250125.1). Lineage (NCBI taxonomy): Eukaryota > Metazoa > Chordata > Aves > Passeriformes > Pipridae > Pseudopipra > Pseudopipra pipra. The sequence goes on from NC_087552.1 coordinate 10,441,287, forward strand.
AGCAATTTAAACATCTGCTGACCTTTGGGGAGCATCTGGCTGCAGTTCTCTCATGTCAGGATTTCAGACAGGGCTATGATAGTTGTGGAAAACACCTTAAGTATTGTATGAAATTACATGTTTAGCATGTTAACCCATGAATAAGAATAAAGGTAAGATATAAAAAGGTATCTATTAATAACACCACATTCTCTCTGCAGATACCCAACACATTCTAATTAACTTTGATGATTTATTGACCTATTTTTATAGATGTAGGAATTGAGTGAACAAGCAAAGGCTGAGCTCAAGGACATCTAGGACCCTGTAGTAGGCCAGAGTCAAACATTCATCCCCTCACTCCCTGCTTCACTCTTTAAGCAGATTATCTTCTGAATATGCAGCATTAAGATAAGTCTTCCACTTTTCTTCCACTTCAAACACTTATGAGTGTTTTGATATGTGAAAAATACGAGGTAAAGTATGGCTAAGCTCTTCCCACGTTTCAAAATTAAGGAATTGCCTGGAGTCAGCATTGTCCCCTTCACATGAGCGCTTCCAGCACTGATGTTCCTCCCTCTGGGATCTGATTTGCAAGACTGAGGTGCAAAGGACATGTGCTAAAAGAAAAACAAGAGGGGGAAAAGTGTATTTTATATGTTACATTATATTTTGCATTGTATGAATATATGACTACATAACTTATAAATTAGATGTATTTATATATCTAATATCTAAGTAGATATAACTTCCTCATCAACAAGCAAGTCACTCCCTTCGAGTTTCAAACTAAGCAGCAAAGAGTCTGCTATAAATTATTCTGCAAAGCCACTGTCAATTAATTCAAGCTAGAAGGGTCATCTCATATGCATCAAAAATATGACTTTTTACTCCATTGCATCACAGGGTTGTAGGGCAATAAGTAAGTGACAAAATATTTCAATTAATTAATTGTGGGTTTTTAAAAGGTTCATAAGGGAAAGGGCAGGAGAGATTAATTGATTTATTGTACAACAATGCTGCTGTTACTAATTAAATCTTCCATTAATATCTTATGAAAATGGGAGACAACCATCTCTTTTTTATTTTACCTCTAGCATTCATTGATAAAAGTAGTAGTATAAATTTGTGTTTATCTTCCCCTGTTCCTAAGATTTACAAGAGCCTAGTAGACCCATTCTGCTTCCTTTTCATTTTATTAACAACACGAAGAGTATGGGTAAAATGGAGCAATATATATATAAAAAATAGACTCTCTTTCTTTGAAAGGAAATCATATTTCCAGTTATGCAGACATTTCCACTGACTCCAGTGAGGGCTCTGCAATTTCTGGCAGATTCTTTTCTCTTCAATCCTGATTTGTGCTGTCTCTGAATACTCTATCTCCTGATCATAGCTGTCCTCTTTTTCAACTTGCTAATTGACAGCCTTGAACACGAAAATCCATCCAAACTAGATCACTGGGGTAGCAGACACTGTTAACCAAAAGTATAGCCCTGAAGGGGAAAAGAAAAGAGCCAAGAGAGCTCTAGAAGTCTGTTTTCCACCTTCTGAGTCAAAGTTTTCAGACGCTTGTGTTGACTCTTCCCAGTAAGATGATGTTTTTCTACCTGAATTCTCAAGGCTGTGGCAGTGCCCCTGCAAATATTCTCACAATATGGTCTGCCACTGTTCTTCAGAATCAGTCTAATTATCCTTTATTTAATTTTGACTGTTAGATGAGTTACTGTTTTACAAAGCCAGGCAAATGCCCACGGCAGGAGGGTTGGAACTAGATGATCTTTAAGATGCCTTCCAACCCAAACTATTCTACGATTCTAAGAATGCAAGAAAAGTAAACAAAAATAATTTGGAAATATAATGGAAAAAACCATATTTCAAGTGGTAAATAACCTGACATATCTCAGAAATTCCTCGAAAAATGAGATTCTTTTCTCTACTTGTGGGCACTAATATAACAACCACAGCACAAAAAAATAGAAAGCTGTCAAAATAATGGCCTAGGTCAGTGCAATTACGGGAAAAAAAAGCTTTAAATTGTTAGAAATAACGGTACAAATGATGTTTGAAAATGGAATGGGCTAAGTTATCAGTCTAGAAGAATGATCTTTGACTTACTAGTTGCATCTCAAGAAAGGCTCAAGTATCTTTACTTCAATAATAAAATAAGATTCTACTCTTCACTTTAAAATAATTGTCTTCAGCTGGAAAGAAAATTTTCTGAACAGATTAGATTTCTCGAATAACTGCAAAGATTCCTTGAAATAATTGTTATTTACACATACAAATAAAAAGACCGAACAAACACAAGAAGTCCCTCCTAAGAAGGCATCATAACATAAAATAAATGGGTGAGCTAAAGCAGCAGTAGTAATTTTCATTTATGGAAAAAGTTCACAGTAGTTGTAAATGCAACTATTAACTGATTTCATTCCTAATAAACTTGTTTTTATTAGGCTGTATAAATAATTAGGACTGGTAGGACATCAAGCTTTTATGTTACTTAGCTGATGCTGTTTAATCTTGTTAAAAACAGAGAGTGAATACTCCACACTAAAACTGTTGTAATGTACTAGCCACCTACCTTGTTGCCTTGGACATCATGAATTTTGTTATTTATTATAAGTAAGTAAATATATATCCCTATAATATACCCATTATTTAATTTTGTCACCTTTCTAAGAAAATTTAGTTAATATTGTTTCCCAACTTTTGGCACATAATGAATGACTGGATGGAATTATTTCATTCACACTTGTTTTTTTTTTTTTATTTATGTATAGTATAAAAGGATGTTATTTAATAGAAACTGCAACCAGTCAGTCTGATTCTGTTCTCTGCTGTGGCCTTTGTCTCACTTGCAGCTCTACAAACCTCTATTTTTTGTAACAAATGATTTTACAGATATTGCATAAATTATGTCTCTTTCTCCCCACAGAAATAAAGATATTTTAAAGGATATACTATTGAAACCTGAAGATTATATTTTCAAAAATAGTAAAATATTAATTTCATCAGTCATTGATGGGATCTGAGCAAGCAAAATGGGCTTCTCTTTTCTTAATGGATTTAGAGAGAGTGCATTTTGTCAAGCTGTTAATTAGATCTTAGGAGACAGGCAATTCATTAAAGTTTTGTGTGTTCTAAATGTTGTTTTTTATAAAAGGCTATTTATACGTGTTGCTTTCACAATTAAATTCTAGTAGAAGTACAATTTTAAATAGAAAACATCATTCAGACTTTATGTCTGACAAATACTAGTGCTCTTGTGAGAGGGTTAGGATTCAGAGGAACTCAGTATTGTTTCCTTTGTCTCAAGTTTCAGAGCCTTTGTCTTTGAGTAGTTAATTAGTTTTGTCAGTCAACTGCCTCAAATTGAATTACCAACTCCTTTTTTTTTTAATTTTAATTTTAAATCTCAGATCCTTCTGACTAAAATGGTGGGGAAAGGACACACTAAAAGCATAGAGTTAGCTGTGGGCATATAAATACAATAAAATTAGAGCACAGAAAAGATTTCCAGGATTTCTTCTAATGTGCATATCTGAACAATATTAAAGGATCAAAGCTCTGTCTATCATCCCAGTCTATATCTTTTTTACCCATTTAAGATTAAATATTCCATCATTTGCTGAATGCACTAGAGAGTCATATTGAATTTTTTCATTAATTGTGTGTTATTAAAAGTTTTCTGAAGAACTTGTTGAGATATTTGACAAAACATAATAAATCTTTTTACAAAGTTGGGGGAGTTGATAAAATACATTTCTAAAATATGAAAATGAGCATGAATATATTCAATTGATAGTAACTTTGAACAGAAATCAGCAAAAATTATGTATTACATGTGCTGCCAACAGAAGCAATACAAGTGATTTTCAGTCAGGTACTTTTCCAACTTTGAAGAAGTTGTATTCTTTATGGATCTGTTTGGTGGAATGCTACACCTGAACTAGGATAATCTAACAAGGAATTTTTATCAAATATACTATGAAGTTTTTATTTCTAAGTAAAGTCTTCAGCAATCAGCTTTCAAATCCACTGCTCCTTTGCACAATAATTTATCCTTACCTTGAATCATCTGTGCTCAATTTCCTGTTTTTAAAAAGCAATAATTTCTTAAAAAAATGTTATTACATTTCTTTTAAAGAATCCACAGCATGACAGTCATATTAAATTCTGAGATACAAATATGATGGATGGTTACCCTTAAAGATTACTTAAAAATGGACAAAATTTCGCCTTTTAAATACAAGCCTAACAGAAGCCTGGGTATTACAAATCGGAGAAAGGAATACCTGGAACTGAATTATATATATTTTTTTTAAAGTCTCTAGGCAAGATGAATGATTTCTTTGAAGTTGTTAAATAGCAATGAATTTTCTGTACTTTAAATATCTACATACTGTGGTAAAGATAACAATCAAATTTAAAAAGTCTGGTTTTAATTTGTTTATGCTTTCAAATGAGATTGAAATAAAACAGAAAAATTACAAAAACAAACAAACCAACAGAACAACCCCCCAAACAAAAACAAACAAACAAACAAACCACCAGAAAAAAAAAAAAAACACAAAACAAAAAACCCAAAAGACTTGAAAGTTTTTTTCATAAGTGAAAGAGCATCCATGGCTCCATTTAAGCTTTCTTTAGTTCCCTTTTCAAAAGCCTGTGGTTATCCAGCTCATTTCAATGGGAATAGTCTGCCTGAGTGTTCCAGTAGGAACCAAATGGCAAGTTATTTGGAAATACTTAACTGGTATTTTAACACTTGACCCAAGTGTTAAAAATTATAGCGATCTGGAAAAGCTTTGAGTTATACCACAGCAAAATTTATCCTAATTGTTTCCTATTAATAATCATGTCCCAAAGACAACTACTGGAAAACTGTCTTTTCCTTTTGGGTTAGTGACAGTTTTATCACTTCCAATTACTCTGTCAATGAGTAATAACTTAAAAGAACTTAAAACAAAATGTTGTGTCTGGTGAAGAATTTTATTATGCCATTAATCATAAGAAATTAAGAAGTATGCAAACCAATGAGTTTCACTGCATAAAACATGGTCCTACTTGTGCTGTTATTAAATGTTTACACAGTTTAGCAGGATATGCCACCTTTTGGGAACAACAGAAAAATCTACACAAGTCTCTCCTGAAATTCACATGCAAATGTCACTCTTTTGGTACTTTCTTTTGCTACTTTTAGCACTCCTAGTCACGTTGTTAATATTCAGCCTGAGGAAACTCAGGAACAGCAGGGAGAACTTGTCCTCTAACCTTCCTTTCCTCTCATGTCACACAACACAGGTTCATTTTTTCTTAAAAAAAAAAAAATTCATCAAAGCATGTAAAATCTCATTGTGTAATTTATGTATAATACATTTTATCACAGTATATCTCTATTTAAATATTGATATTGTACCATAAAAGGCTTTCTAGGGAATATTCATCCATAACTATTCCACTCCTTGGCCTGTACCATATCTAGTAACCCACAAAAAATTTTCAAGCATCGCTGCAAAATGTATCTAGAAATGTGTGGATGAAAATCATTGAGCTGAAATGCTTTCAAAGAAGAATAATGTGTATTCTGCTCCTTCTCACCCCTTTCCTTCATCCAGCAGTTTTAAACAAAGAGAAAGCAAGCTATCAAGGGGAGTAAAGAAGGCTCTGAGAAATAATTGTCGATGAAACCAGGGCAAGAAGAAATGCAAAAAGGTTATTATTACATTAGGGGACAATCTATAAAAGTCTCTTGTGCAGCACTGCTTCTTATTTTTCTGGATGTCAAAAATAAAAATATTTTAATAAACATTAGAAAAAAATTCATAGAATACATTTTTTTTATATTCTGTGTGCATCTTCTGCTTAAGTAACTTTATATCAGACAACCTAGGCAAATAAGCTGATTCAAGACATAAATATGCCAAGGATCAATATAAATTTAAGATTTCTTTTCATGTGGGAAGATCTGTAGTGGATTCAAACACTTTGCAAATATAGACAAAAGGTGATACTTGATCCTAATTTCAGCATAATCACCAGATAGAAGAAAAAAACAGAGAACAACTTGAAAACTGAAGAAATAAAGCACTTCCATGTAGGAAATAAGGCACTTCCACGAATTATATTCTATATTTAAGGTAATTTATACAATTTTTAAAAAGGTAAAGACATAAAAGAAATTTCTACGATCTGGCAGAAAAAAGTAAGGTATAAAATCATTGATTCCTATTAGAAATTAGGAATTGAAAATAGAACATGCACTGGTTGCTCGTTGCATTTTCTAAATGTATTCAAGTAATCTATGTTTAATCCCCAAGTTTTACATACAAATATTTCTTTCTTAAGACCTCAGGAGTGCCCACAGACTAAAGGCTCTGCAAACATGGAAAAGAATAGGCATGAAAGACTAATTTTATTTCTTCTTTTCCTTCAGCTAAACTAACACTATCGGTTTTAAGGGTACCAGAGTTTCAGCTGCAGCAATAGGATATTTGTTTGTTTGCTGCTAAAATGCAAAAGGTTTCAATCTGAAAACATGCTTATAAACAGAAAGTCACTATAGAGGATAACTAGACCAATGTGCAGAGCAGTTGAGGATTTTCCAAGAGCAGAACATGTTGAATATTCCACCCTTCCCAACCTTAACCCACCAAAGGTATCAGGGTTTTTCCACACCTTTCAGATCTTTAGTCTGGCTTTCCAAATCTTTCTATATATGTTATATTTCATTCTTATTCTTCTAAAGGCAGGTTCTGCAAGCATCTGATTTGCTTTCTGCTTTAACTATCCTATATATTAAAGTACTTGTGAAACTACATCAGCATTACCTTCTGGTCTAGAATGGTACCTAGTGCTACATTTCCACACACCCTTCCAGTTTCTCCTCGTTCCTCTTTCTTAAATGCTGCCCTTCAAATATTTAGCAAATAATGAGAACGTAAGTAGCACGAGGCATCTTAATCTGCTCTTCAGACTGCTAATTACTTCAGGCTAAATGTTTTCTGAGCCATGTATGGGTATTCTGGTGAAGTTCCATGACTAACAGTATCAGATGTCAGGGTAGATGATTCTGGGACTATGAGATATTATATTACACAAGCATAGAAGAATCAAATTGAGAAGGTCACGTACTTTTTCAAGATATGCAATATCTATATACAAAAATAAAATAAATGAAGAGTAACATAAAGTTCCTTGCTTTATGGTAAAGTATGCCTCTTATTTTTTAAGTTCCACACTATGTCACTCATATCATTGAACTGTCATTGAGAGATGTTTCCCTATTTTCTTCCATCCCATTCAGATCAGTTATCAATAAACTTAATACACTAAAACTAGATTGATAGTATAACTAGCACTCCAAGACAAGCTGATCTCACAGCTTCTCTCAGCAAATTAAAGCAGCGCAAAAATAAGCCAGAAATTTGCAATTTAAAATACTGCTGTAGGGAGAATGAAAAAATCCTTTAATTTCCTGCTTTCACTTGGGGTTACTGGCATGATCTTAAATGACATCATATTCAACACAGTGTAATGTGATATGGCAGAAGATGACCCTAAGTAATCCAAAGAAGGAAATAAATCTGACTTTTGCCCTGAGGACAGGACCCAGGCTGTTCATTTTAGGACATTCACACATAGGATCACAGAAGGGTTGAGTTTGGAAAGGACCTTCGGAGGTCATCTGGTCCAACTCCCCTGTTCAAATGGCATCACCCTAGAACATGCTTGTACAGGACCATTTGATGGCATTTGAATATCTCCAAGGAAAGAGCTTTCATAGCCTCTCTGGGCAAGCTATGCCAGAGTTTGGTCACACTCACAGTGAAAAAATCTTTGCTGATGTTTGGAAGGAACCTCCTGCAGCATCTCAAGTTTGTGCCCGTTCCCTCTTTCACTGTTCTAGAAAGAGCCTGGCTCTGTCCTCTTTGAACCCTTCAGGTACTTGTACATGTTGGTGAGATTCCACGAGCATCTTCTGCTCTGGGTTAACCAGTCCCAGCTCTCTGTCTTTATATGAGAGATGCTCCAGTCCCTAGGAGTCCTTTCCTGGGCACTCTCCAGTATGTCCCCACCTCTCTCGTATTTGAGTGTTACTGGGATGAACTTTACATTTTGACTCTGTACTGATGGCTTTGGGCTGCAAAAACAGATCAGAAGAGTTGTTTCCCTGTGTCTCATTCCACACACTCTTGTAATCTGCAGCTTCACAAATCCAAAGTGAGCAAGACCTTGGCTACAAAGTACTTCTCTCAATTTTGCATGAAATTTTCATCTATATGCTGCCCATATAACTTTGTAAGTCAGGGGTGTTTTATTGCAATAATGACCTCTGAATCACACATTAAAGGTCTGGAAGGTTTTGTTTAGTATTCATAATACTTCACACACACACACACATATATATTTTAAGCTTCAGAAATAGCCTATATTTGAAATAGCAGTGCAGATACTAAGTCAAATGGCATATGCCTTATGTCTGATTAAAATAATTTTGCAAAGATAGGGACAATTAAAAAAATTAGGAGAACTGGTATAAGGACACAAACTGAGTTTGTCTGGCTGGTAATTGGACATAATTTAATTTTAGCAACTGAAACCAGTGCAACTTGATTTACACAACATGCTGTCCATGAATTCACTGACTTTGTAGATTCCAAAGGGGTCACTTAACATACAATGAGCCACTGAGCATAAGACTACAAGACAAACTCTTCCTGGCTATGCAGGTCAAGATCAACTTTATAACAAAGTATGCCACTTCACCTCCCAGTCACAGAAGTGCTCTTTCTTGATAAGAATGTTGTTAGATAATTACATTTACTGGGATCAACCATGAAGCAGAAATTCTTCTGGCACTAAATCAGCCTAGTACGTGAAGATCTTTATAGTTTGTTGTATTATGAAATATATGAAATACCAAATCACCAATAGGAGAACAAAGAAGAAACTGCTAGTTCTTATGTCAGGTATTTCTGCAATAATCTTACACACTTCCTCTCCTACCTATAATTGCAATGAGATAGGAATCTGCAAAAATAATGTACAGATATGATGCTGTTGGCAACAATTTCACACAAAGTACTGATTGCTCAAAATTTGTCACTGAGGTCAACAGCAACAAAAATGTATTACACTAGAGATATAACCTTCTTAAATACAAGGACTTCTGTCAGGAAAATGAAGAACAGTGATAGCATGTCTCCAACCCCCAGGATACCAGATGAGAGTGTGAGCAAGCACCAGATAAAAGCTGAAAGGCAACATTAAAATTAACCTAGACAAATAACATCTCTTATCTGGAAGAGTAGAAAAGACAGGGCAACTAATACACTTTTCTAATGTTCCACTTTTGGAGGGGTGTGCCTTTCCAAAATATATTTCATCCAGAAAGTGACTTTATTTTCACATAGCTACAGATGCCTGGGCTTTAATAAATGCAGATGATATACATTGCCTCTAGCTGAACCTTACAAAACCACTGTTAATTTCATTTGCATTATGAGCTACTCACTTGTTCCATATGTCCACATGATACCTCTGAAAGCTCTGAGGTCTTCATTTTTCTGTCAGAGGCTGTAAAAATTACTTAATGTGCTTTTTCTTCCAGCATAAAAAAGTCTCTATGCAAATTCATGGTTTATTTAAATTCATAAATCCAAGTACAGAGATTTACTGGTACTAGTAGAGCAAGAGGCAAGTGTTCTGCACTGATTTTTTTTTTTTTTTTAATTGCCTGGCCTCAAAATTGACATTACTAATACCTCAACATTTGTTTTTTTGATTTATAGTAGGAAGTAAAAAATAAAAAAAATCTTTTTCTACAATCCTATTGTTTGCAATTTTGTTAAAATTTCTTAAAAAAACCCTCCATCTTGAAATGAACAGGGTACAATCAAAAGGGGAAAAATACTCCAAGCCTACAACAAGCATATCTCAGCAGCCAACTACATGTCTTACCTTCAGCTACCATCTTAGTATGATGACCTGAATATGAGATGGTACCTGATCCTGAGGAAAAAAATGGGAAAAACAGTTTTACAAAACTAGAATATTATACACGAGGTAAGGATGGGGCTTTCCAAGTGTGAAAGGACGACAGGTTACCTGCAATGAGGGAAACAATAGGGAACTCTCTGTGCTTCAGAGCAAATGGCACCAGGCAAAGACTGCAGTTGAAAAGCCATCTGAAGCTGGATCAGAGGAAATACCTGTGGAGTAGGGAACCATTTAACCAGTTTGGCTTCTCAAAGTGTTTTTCTGATTTTAAGAGCAACTTTGAAAACTGTTCTGCAGACATTGGCATTGGTCAGGTGGTCTGTTTTGGTTCATAGTAGTCAGATTCAAAATGCTTGTGAAACCGGATAAGTAAAATGGATAATTGTCTTGTTTCTGTATCAGTTGAATTTTTAACTAAGTTGTGATTTCACAGCCAATCACTGCATTCATTTCTGTCTCTCTAATCATTACTTCAAGGCAGCACACAACTTACCAGGCAAGCTTTACAGTTTACCATAGTTTTTTTTATTTAAAAAACCCCAAAAGTAACAAAACCAACACCCAAGTTGCATCTTAGAGGAAAACCAGCTCGACATTCTAAACTCGGATGAATTTTCAATGAAAAAATCCCACTACAAAACAGTAGAAAATACTAATGAATCAACACAAAATAAAAAATTAGAATGCTTCTGTTTTGTGACAGAAGCATTTTCTCATTTTCATTTTCTCATTTTTATAGGCATACTATTTCTTATTTTGTAATCCTCAAAGACCTTTAAAAATATCTATCCTGTCATAATAAAAAGAAACAGAATTAACACTTGTTAAAATCTGACTGCTATGAGTCATTGCTAAACATCTACTTAATATGAATGTTAAACTGCATATATTCCAACTAACACAAACCTATACTTTTATATTTTTACATATGTACATATATGCATATAAGGATAACATTATAAAATCTCTTCATTTTCTGATATACAATAAAATTCTGATTTTCCCAGGCCTATAGCAAATTGTTTTATACTAGACAAGGCCAAAATGCACATAAATGGACTATGAAACACAGAGGCATCTGACTCTGTGGAAAAGATATTTGATGAGGACAAACTCTAAATAGAAAAAGTTCTCTTTTTGCAACAGTCCATGATTTCAAGACATTTTCAGATGCTACCTCTCAGATAACACAAACTGAAATTTACACTAAAAAAATAGAGTAAACTCAAGTGTGACTGCATCTATTTAGGAACATTCATCAGATGAATCACGTGGGGTACTAACATGTTATTAATTTTTATTACCATCAAACTTCCTCTTAAATTAAACATTAAATTTTGACATGAGCAGTCATTAGAAAAAACTTAGTTTCTATATTAACCTGTTACTAACGTGACGTGTTGCACGGAGTTACAAGAAATTAAAAATATAAACAAGTGAGATAATTTTGACTTTCTAAATATTTATCTACCAATTTTTTTATATTGTCATAGCCAATAGGTGCATCAGCCATCTGTCCTAAATAACGCTACAAAAATCTTCCCACATAAATATTAATTATAAATTGCTTACCCCCCCTTTGTATGTCTCAGGAATAGACCATTATTCCATCACTACCTATTATTGAATTAGTGACTTTCCTGGTCTACCTTACCACTCTGGTTATAAATCAAAACTAAAAATATGCTAAGATGTGCTTGGAAAAAAAAATTATATTCACTGACACTTGGACAGAGTTGAATTGAAAATTTTTTATTTTTATCTTTGTAAAAATTTGAGGTACAGTAAACTCTGACAGTGGGGATACTCTATGTTAGACAGAAAAATCCACCTTGAATTTGACCCTTCTCAGCTTCTTTCATCCTCTTCTTCTTTTCAAAAGTAGAGGGAAATTTTTGTGTTTCTAATATAACATTATAGTGTAATTTCATAGTACACCGATTCAGGTTAAAATGATTTACCAAAAGGAGAAATCAGTAACGTTATGAAAGAAACTTATTCAAATAGTCAGGCTGTCAAGAGGAGAGAGGAATGAACGATCTTAGAATACAAAAGTAGTTTTTTGTAACATTTCAGGAATGTTTTTATTATTATTGTTTTGGCCAACATGTTTTAGCAAAATCCATTCAAATTCATTAACTGTTTTGTATTTTCAGAAGTGTGAGCTTTAGCAAATAAAGAAAAACAAAACACATTTCTTAGAGGCGAAGCTAGGAGTTTGCTAGTTGCTATTCCACTTTAGACTCTCAATTTGTGCAGGACTTCATTTTAAGACCTTAAAAAGTATAAGGCTTTAAGAAAACAGTATAAAATTAAAAGGCTTCTTTATAGAACTGTGGAGGGACGGGTAAGTAACTAGAAATGTGGAAATGTACGAAAAGGAGTGCATTTCTAGTGTGATATAGAAATACTGGCAAGGATGGAGGAAAAGAGATTTAAAGAACAAAACTACTAAAAAGAGAAAGAAAAACAATTCAGACAAAATATGGGCTTTTCTGCACAGAGCAAGAAATTTCATTTGCAGGCTCCACTTGAAGTTGCAAACCAATCTTTCACTACAAGAGCTTTTTTTTGTTTTTCTTTTTGAGAAAAAAGAAAGTCAAGATTTAGACAGTTACGCAGTAGTTCAATGGATATGAAAACGTGCCAGCAATTTAATCCATTCCACATTCAGAAGCTCCTGAAGTTTGAGAGCACATTTGGTCACATCTATATTTAAATTTGTTAAACTTAGTCATAATTTCTAAACATACTCTCTGTAAGTCTTCTTTTTCTTGAAAGAAACATTTGCTGTAGAATAATGAATATGAATTATGCAAATAAAGTCTTTAAAGAAATACTTCTTGCATATTTTAAGCCTGTTAAAAAGTTGATTTTGAAAGACATTGACATCCACAGAGATTCATTTCTTTTTATAATAAGAAAAATCATCACAAAATTGTAGTTCAGAACATGTCAGTTAAGTTACTGGCAGGGAAATTTGTAGTACAGCTTTTCTTTTAAATTTTATGTGAGGCTAGAAACCTTACCCTATTCATACTGTAGAAAGTAAAAATACTGTTAATTCATTGCCTTATCTCAACTTAAATAAAAAATAAAAAAAAAAGCTTAACATTACCTACCTGAGAAAACTTTTCACATTCAAGAAAGAAGTTAACTTAGAAAAGTGATTTAGCCATGGAAAATGGAAGTCTGCTGCCAGACTCGGGATTCAGCACCACCAAATTCTGCAGCATCTCCAACAGGAACTAGTGGCAACTCCAAGCTGAGCTCTTCCTCAAGAGTTCAGTTAGAAAAGAGTGAGACACAGAAATGAGCAAAGATATGCCAACTCCTTACACCTTTTAATCCCAAAACAAAACAATCCTGCCATGCCTAAACATTCATTTTGCTTCCTTTGCCATACTAAATCCTTCCCTGGATGGGGATGTGAACACTGATCCAGAAGCTAGCTTTAGATTGATGATCTATTTCTTCTTCTAAATTTTTTTTGGAGGCTAAAACTACCATCAAGTCTTAAAATCTGTCTCAAACTCCTCTTCTAAATTTATCTATAAAATAATCTTGATTTTATAGTTTGGACCTTCTTATTAAATCTAGCCTGTTAACCCTTAGCAGGGTTAGCAATTTCCAGCAGCTTTTCTGAATCAAGAACTAACCTTAGTTAGCTTAACTTAGCTTCCTAGAAATTCACCCCTAAAAAAAATTCAACCTTAACATTGTTTAATCTTAGTGCAGGGGTTGTATTTTGCAGGACCTGACTAAAATTGTAGGATATGGTAGTACTTCTGGAATGCTTTTTTGCATCCAGGTCCAGGTCTTTCTCTGACCTATACAATTACTTAACCCCCTGACTGTTGTTCACCCATGTTGGTAGATTCTTTTTGACTTACTCTGCTCGTGTGTTTGGTTGTGGAGGGTTTTTTCCATCCCTTTCTTTTTAACACCAAGCATTGACTCTTGCAAACTTAAATTCAGTTAAGACACAGCAGAACTTCTCTTAGACTTAGTTGTCATCTGGACAGACACACAAACTTGAAGTTAACCACAGAATAGCAACCATTGCCAGAAGCAGACCTAGAACCTTAGTTGACTCATTTTATCTCTTCAGATGAGCATCTAAACCCGTCTTCTGACAAAATCTCTGCAAAGGTGAGCTGGTAAACATGCTGACAGAGACTTAACCAAAGCCCAGAGATATCCCTGATAAGCTCAGCTAAAACCTCCTTGATGGGGAGTATTTGGCAGAACAAAGAAACCCTGATAACAAACTGACCTCCCTGGAAAGCAGCAGGACTTAAGCAGCAGTTTATGTCCTATACTCACTTATGTATCTACGCCAAAAAGGTATTAAAAAGATAACTCACTACCTACCCAAAAGAAGCCTCTCTGCACAAGATCTCCCCAACAGACTGGACCCTGGTTGGAGACCTCTGGCTGTCCCCAGCATATCTGATGTGGATAATCTATAAGTGGGGCTTTCCCATCACTGATCAGACCAGCTCCAGGGAGCAGTTTAGTGCTCAAGGACCAATAAAGCCAGGAACTCTTGTGAGCATCAAGGAACATACAACAACGGGAAAAGTAGGCAGTTACCTGGGATTTTTTTTCCATTCTTTTCTAACCTTATACTTTATGACTCAGTCTGCCTCAAAATCCCAAATACTTGGTGCTTAATAAAAGAATGAGCTATTCACTTGTTATTTTTTTTCAATTTTTTAATAGCTGTAACAAAAAATCTCCACAAGGCAGTTCTCCTTTTGTTCTCTTCTTCCAGTCTACAAGGCTGTGTTAGCTAGTAGAGTGTTTTTACAGATGCCATCTGAGCACAGAGAAAAGTGACACTTGTCTCCCAGAAGTACTGTAAGTCAAGTTTTTATCCATTTTCTTTTCTACATTATCTTGAGAGACACTTTCATCCCATCAGCTCTGCTGGTTTTGTATATGTTGAGATCCTTCAGACTACAAATGAATTTGAATTTTTGAAGTGTAAAATACATGGATATAGAACTACATTAGAGGTACATTTTCAATGTTGTAAAAGTTTTGGTCTGCAGTCATACTCGGGAACTTTGAAAACTGACATTTATTTTTATAATTTCATAGATAAAAATTATTATCGTGAACTTTTTTATCTTAAGAATCTTCAGGTGTCACTATGCATTTTGATACTGACCCAAGACTCATGACTTTGAACACTTAACATGTAATGAAGCTTCAATAAAATTAAAAGCTAACAAGAAACATCCTCTTTGTGCATTAGGCCTTCCTGTTATCACTGTATGTCACTGCACAGGTTGTTATTCGAAGTTGGTAAACTCAAAATTAGATTTTACTTCTGAAGCAACTGAAGTTTACACACCAGAAACATAATTCCAGATAAACATGCAAAGAATTGGATAAACAAATAAAATACTGTTCTAGCAATTTACAAGCTTTTCCTGCACAGGAGGAAAAAAAAAATCACTCTATCCTTTTTCTTTGAAAACTTTATCTTTTCTCAGTTACGCTTTTTTTCATGCAGGTCTGTGGAAAATGGAGTTTTTTCATTAGCGTCAGTAGCTTGTGTCATATTACCATTTACAGTTTTTTCCACTCTAGAGAAACTGTTTTCAGGATTAAATAGTTCAGGAGCTATTTTTTCTTTAGACAAGTGGATCCTACAGGTCAAATCTTAGTCATATAATAAGCACAGAAACTTAAATTCTTCAAAGGTCATTTACTTAGAAGGCAAAAGGACCATGATTTACTAAAGGGAAATAAGACCAAAATGAAAAAACTAAAATATTTATACTATCCTGCTGATTCTGCTGACAGTTTTTCCAAGCGAATCAGTCATCATAAAAACCATTCATAAGGTTTTCCTAAGCAGCCCAGATTTTGAGGAATGTGTAACATTGATCATCTTATTTTTCCACCTTGGAAAAGTGACTGTCATTTGTGACAACCAGTTGTCATTAGCCACCAGTTAGATACAGTATTTTACCATAACCTATAACTGTTAGTTAACTAAACAGTTGGAAACTGTTCAGATTGGAGCACTTGCTCAGATCTGCTGTGGATCAAGGACACTTCATTTCCTCTGCACGCATGTGTCTGACTGTCCAAGTGGCTGTAGGATGCCCTGAAATAATGGGATCCTGCTTCTGCAAACATACCTGCTGATTCTTAATTTATAAATTCGCTGACTTCATTGAAGCTAATCACAAACATACAGGTGGGCATAAACGTGTCTGAAGAACTGGGAATATTTGGCTTGGAAAAAAGGGACTTTTTATTATAGACAAGTTAAAGAAATTAAGATTCCTAATAACATTTAGAAAGAACAGTAAGAGATGAAAAACAGAGAATCCTAATAGTCTTTAGAAAATAAACACAGGTATATCCAGTATTAGTTCCATTTTGACCATAGCAGATGAACTACAAGGTTCCTACATGTACTTTAGTTAATAAAAAGAGAATAATTATTTTAAGTTTAAATTATTAATATGAAGATTATTAAACTATGTTGAAAACTGCAAATTTCTATAATAGTGCATAAACAAGGATAACTCAAAATTTAAGTCATTCCATGTTGATATTCTTTATATCAAAGAAATCTATATATTTAAATACTTTAAAATTATGGCATCTATGTCCAGAAATACAAGTAAGCCTAAGTAACCACTTGTCTATCTCTTCAGAACTAGCTGCAAAAGTACAATATCGGGAATAAATTACCTATAAATATAAGTCATAGCTATTTTAAAGATCTTGGGAAAGACACTGACATGTTGAAGCGAGCCCAGAAGAGCCCAGAAGATGATTAGAGGGGTGAATCACCTCTCCCATGAAGACAGGTGCAGAGAGTTGGGGTTTTGTGCCTGGAGAAGATTCTGAGGAGACCATATAGTGTTTTCCAGAGCCTGAAGGGGCTAAAGAGAGCTGGAGAGGGACATTTTACAATGGCATGTAGTGACAGGACAAGTGGGGGGATGGCTTTAAACTGAAAGAGGGCAGGTTTAGATTAGATATTAGGAAAAATTCTTCACTGGGAGGGTGGTGAGGCCCTGGAACACCACCAGGGTTCTCAGAGAAGCTGTGGATGTCCCATCTCTGGAAGTGTTCAAGGACAGGATGAATGGGGCTTTGAGCAACCTGGTCTAGAGGAAGGTGTCTCTGCCTATGGCAGGGGGGGTTGGAATTAGAAGATCTTTAAAGTCCCTTTCAACCCCAACCATTCTATGATTCTATGAAAGCACCAAAAAATCTCAGGAGACACCAGCTATCACCAGTGTGCTCTCACTCTCTCCCAGACAATCACAGGGAAGAACAACTGTGTTCTGGTTTTAGAAGAAGAGAAAACCAACAAACCACCACCCAAGAGCCACTGTAACCCTGGAAATACTTTTTTTAATACCCCATACATAAAGTGACACTGCTTTTTTCCGCCCTCCACTAATTCTATTTCTGCTACATCGGCTGACAAGATCATCAAGTTTCTGCAAAGTGATTTGGTGCTCACAACAAGTAAGTTTACTATGCTGTATTTTTATGTTTTAGTACAATAAATGAAAGTGAATAACATGAAATACACTAGTCCCTGAAGAGGAAAGGCATCAACTTCTTAGATATAGCCAAATATACTAGTGTTCATCTATACTAGTGTTCATCTACTTCAAATTAAGCTGGTATCTAAAAGTTTAGATTAGTGTAGTTGGAAAGCCACCAGAAAACTATTATTCTTGCAAACATAAAGACTATTTTCTTATGTCTTGCTGCAAAGTCCTCCTTCTTTTTCTGTCTGAGCCAAATAGTATCTTTTAAAAGCTATGTCTTTAAAAGCTGGACACAGTAGGAAAGCTAATTATAAGGGAATCTTGGATGTCTTTATCTGACGTCACGTACACCTTGCATTTATAAAAGTAAAAGTTCCTAAAAAGCAGAGTTATAAATTTCTAGCTTTAATAAGGGCTTAAGTCAGAATCTACTGTGGTAAATACACAAAGAGGACAATTAATATTAGGTCTCATTTCATAGAAATGTAACACATAGGGAAAAGACTAAAGAGGTACTTACAGAACAATCCAAAGGTGACCTTTTCCCAACTTTTTTATTCCTTGGACAGATAATTGAGTAAATAACCATCGCTTTTACATAATAATGTAACATGTGAAGCCAGTGCATAATTTATCAATAGGGGAAATATTTTTTCTTGGGTGTCTAGTGGGTTAATTCATTATAAATAATAATAAGCACACATTTAACTCCAAGACAATATGTATTGATCACAGTAATAAACATTTCTAAAGGCACCTTAAATAGCTAGTGTGATTGCAAAGTAGTCTGCTGCCCTTTTATACTTCTAGATATACTTCCTACTGAAGGAAGAATGATTTACATGATGCTGGCTGCAAGGACCAGACTCCATGCTCACCTACTTCGGTAACTGAAGGCATTTCTTTCTTTTTCACATAATCAGATCCCAGCACATCAAAAATCACTTCCAGAAAAAGTCTGCACACTTTCCCCAGTCCTAATTGCAATGTTACAGGGGAAAAGTTGGCTTTTGAACAGTCACATTTAAACTAATGTCTTAGAGCATGGTGCTAGCAAAGCCAAGATCATGGGTTCAATCCCCATACAGAACTCAATGATCCTTGTCAGTCCCTTCCAACCTAGAATATTCTGTGATTTTGTGATGTAAATAAAACAATATGTATGCATGTGGCAACATAATGCAACTTGAAACTTGGAAACAGTGTTCAATATTTGATATGAGAAAGGTTTTGCAATCAAGCAAAATGGCAGAGGTGTGGAGACACTAAATTGAACAGTGCAAAGTTATTTTTATTAAACATTTTTACTTTTTCATGATTTTTCCTACAAAAAATAACCTTGCTTTTTTCTCTCCAAAGCCCATATTGCAAGCAAACATATTTAGGGAGAGTATATACAAGTGGGTGAGTTTCTGAAAGACTTTGATGTTAATGGTATTTCCTGCTTCATGACTCATGTCCACTTCCACTAGAAAGAAGGACACTCAGGGATGAGCTCCAGTCTTTTCAGTGATTGGCATTCATGAGTGCAGGTTCAGATGGATTACTGGTAGTAAGACAGCTAACATTAAATGTCAAATTAACATGAAATATAAGGACAGCAATATGTTGAAGTTTGTGTACTATACACTGGAATTAAAAGACCATTCAAAATTGATCCTCAGTGCTAGTATATTGTGCTTAAGTCACTATAAAATTTTATTTCTTTCATGTCAAAAATTAAATTTTACAAATGTTAACCAAAGATCTGCTACTGAGTAAAATATTGCACACAACAGTAAATATAGACAGAAAGACTTATTACACAACAGGTATCACTGAACATATCAGGAACCAAATATCATGAACATGTAAGGAAAAATGCAGAACATATCTCCTATTCCCCCTCCTCAAGCTACTTGCTAAATACATGGCATTTACCAGTGCAGAGTAATCAATATCAGTAAATTAGTCTCACGATCTATCAATAAGCTGTTTGTTGCATTAAAGCACAAAATACTTCCCTTAGAGCTTCTGTAGACTGAATAGATACTGTGAGGAAAGTCTTCTGAAGGAATGCAAGGAGAGAACCACTGGAAGACACTGTTTGCATTTTTGGTTTTGTTGTTATTTTGAGATGGGAGAGAACTTCTGTTTGTGGCAAATCGTGAATTGCGACAGATGGAAAAGGTTTTCAACAAAATTGTTTTGCCAGGAACAAAAGTTCTGGATAAATGTTTTGAAAAAGAGTAAAAGTTCTGAACCAGGAAAGAAGCTACTCAGTGAGTAAAAGTCCAAACCAGATTAGAAGGACCGGCTCCCACATTCTACACACAAAATCAAATTTAACAGATGGAAGCAAAGAATATCCCATGCTGGAGGCAAATATCACTATTATGAGGCTACTTAAATTGCTTGGGATAGTGTAAGGCTTATTCTCTGACCAAACTACTCTCTCTCCCAGTTAATTTCTCTTTCACTGTCAATTAAAATAATATTTTTAAGATAAAAAAAAAAAGCCCACTAAAAATTGAAATCTAAAAAAATACTTTAAGGGAAAAAAGTATTTCATCTAGGTAAAGAACATCATTTTTTTGTGGGTACAAAAGCTGATAAAAGACACATGCAAAACTTAATTGCTCAAATATTGATGGCAACAAACCCCTGAAATTTGTAAGCATCACTTTTCCAGAGAAGATAATTTTCCAGTTTGCTTACTGCAAATTTCCTTTCTGTCCTGGGCTGGACATACATGTGCTATAGTGTATCTATGAAAAATGTTGTGGTTTCCTTTCCCTTTTTTAAAATAAATTATTTCTTTTGTCATATATTTTTAACCTGGAAAAAAAATGCAATGTACTGCACAAAGTATTTCTGGACATTGCAAAATAAACATTTCATAATTGACAAGAATGTCAGAAGGAAACATTTTCATGTTTATTATTTTTTGGCTGATTTTAAGTACTTGTATGCTAAAAATTTTAAAAAATATTTTGAAATTATATTGCAAGATTAATTCTAAATTACTATTTCATTCCATGATCTCTTTCTTAGTTTTCTTGTTTATATCATAGGTAATTTGGATTGAAGGTTGTTTGCAAAAGCAATAAAGCCTGTTTTCAGCAACATCCATTATGGGCTTATTATCAATGTGGGTTCTGCTCAAGATTAATTTCTATGAAAATCCCCACTGATATTACTGATGTTTGTAACTTCTCTTTTAAGCATGGAACTTTTGTTCTCATTACCTATCTTCTCTTTACAACTTTTTCTTTTGTTTTATTTTGCACACTTTAGTGACATAGCAAAACACAGGAATAAGATCCTGTATCACCTATTAACGTGTTATGGCTCTCAGAGGTCTGATCTACTGTGAAAACGTAGAACATATACGGTAAATGATTTCTCAGGAAAACATTTTGCATTTGAAAGCAGCATCAAAAATAGGAAGCATTACAACAGCAATACTTTAGAGAAAGTAGTTCACAGACAGAAAACAGGCAAAACACATTCTATGGTGCAATAAGCAAGATAACCACAGAAAGAATGTAAGAGACACAATTACAGTACAATGTATAAAGAGACTCAGTACTGAGAGATGATATTACTTGCCTAATAGATGGTATTACCTTGCTGGAAATCTGACAGAGTATAGAAATATCAGATAATATTGTTTAAGTTCAATAAACCAGCTGCAAATTAAACTAGACTATGTTGACTGTGTAATCACTAGAGATGGCACAGTGCCAAATGCATCAAAAGTGCAAGCTATTACAAATAAATCTGCAGTAGAAAAGCAACTGGAATAATTATCTGGGAATTTTCAAATACTTAGCCAAATTCTTTCCAAACCTTGTTCAAGCTAAAAAAAACCCACCAGCTGTTTCAACCTCTGAAGACAGGAATCCCATAACAACCGTGACTGTTGTCACAACAAAGATGATTTTTGTCTGATAAAAGTGTTGTCCTAGGTCATTTAGGAGCTTCCATATAAAATAAAGGATTTTTCGATACCTGATAGAAATATGTGGTAGTTTCAACATTTTTATCAGGGCAATAAGACAACAGCAAACCAGGAGAAGAGAAGAAAATATATTCCTTGGACCTTCATGGCAATTGTGGGTGTCTTGTGTTCAGTATTGCAGTTTAAGAGAACAAAACACCAGAAATATTGATCAGAAAACTGCTTTATTAAAACACATGTGGGCATATCAGATGAGGGTGGGAATAAAAATTACAGATTTTGATACATGGGGAAATGTACTCCTAGAAAGGAAATAGCAATTCCAGGTGCATTGACAAATTACATTTAGTGTCAGGATTTCACTGAATACAGCACTGATAAGTATCACACATTCTCTATCGACTCAACAGTGGCTTATTTCAAGCAACTATATAAACAAATAGAGATGCCAATTGCAATTACCATTAAAATCTGACCAGTATATTAACTACCAAGGGGTTTAACAAAGAAAAGCACTGTAGACAATGACTTGAACTACTGCAGCAACAGAAGGATGTATGATCTGAAGTATGTGGCGTTACACTGGAACGAAGGAAATTGTAAAAGAACCTTAAAATACTTGACAAATACGTTTAGAATGTTATCATGAAGCTATGAAAGAATAAGTTTATATTTCAAAACAAATTTTGTTCTGTTCCTTTAGCAACACATCTAAGAAGCTAACAACTAAGATATATCCCACCAAGGTGTCACTTGTTCTCGAAAAATCTGAAGTGAAAAAAAAAGCAAAATTAGGCTTATGGAACAGAAAATATGTTCACAGAAGGGAGGATCACACCAGCTACTATTTGAAATGTGGAAGACTGATCAATCTTATACTCCTTTTCCCCATCCCCCAAAGGGAGTTGCAGAATAAATGTACCTACTCATTACTTAAAAAGACATTCAGAATTTATAATAAAACTCAACATGCAAAGAAAAAAAAACAACTAAATTAGTATATGTCCAATGAAAATGTAAGAAAAACACCACATCCAGCCCATTCTCATTTGATTTTCCAAACAAAAAACACATGAAATTCCAAAAATTTTGAGAAAAATCTCAAGAATATGATATCATTTTTGAAGTCGGTGTTTTATTACTGAGACTGGGGCTTGCACAGCTGTTAATGAACAGAAGGCAAAAAACAGCTTTAACTCAGGGACAGACAATGGAAGTTCTGCCAGATGTCTTGGCACAAGGTTTGGACTTATATTTATTGCTAAAGGCTCTTAAAGTTTTGTTAAGGTATCCCTTCTTAATCTGGTATAAACACAAAGGAATAAAGATAAATAATATGAAGTTCACATTATGCAGACAGTGTAAAAGAGGAGAAAAAATATTTCCCAAAGCCTCTGGGAAGATTCTATTGCAGGAGTAGATGCATGTTCAAGGAGTAGAAATAGTATACCCAGCTAACCTAAACAGTAAAGCTCCAAATGAAACAGCCCAACCATACCAAATCAAATCAGCAGTTTAACTGTTCATCCCATCAGGGCTGCATCAGATGTGATCCTCTGCAGAACTGCTAAAGACAACAAACAAAAAGACACAGTAATTCCAATGTGTAAGTGTACCTGAAACCTTGCTGACAATTTTACTAGACTTAAATTAAACCAACACATTTTCTTATCAAGTGTCAGCAATGCAGTTTTTCAAGATAAACACCAAGTTAGGCTTTTCCTTATTCATACCTTCATCAAAGAACTGTCACAGTCTGGATAAATCTTCATTGATATATTTCTTTTAACTTTGATAATTTTTCATTCTCATTATACCCTTCTCATTTCATAAGGGTGCATTCATACCACAATTGCATTGTTTAATATCAGATGAACAGTAAATACCTTTAATAAGTTTAATACTCACCATGCACCATACCAGGTGCCTACCTTAATTTCTTCATATGCAGATTAAAACTAATCTCAGCATGGAAACACACTAATGCAGTTTGTCAGATGCTGTTACAGCTCTGTGTGAGTCTGACAAAAGTTTCCATTTCTTCTCATGATCCATATTTTCTTTCAATACAGTGCATATATTCAATAAAACTCAGTCCCTACTGGACATCAATAGTTAAAACACATGGTTTTACTTCTTTGATAAACAAAACAAAATATTCCTTTCTGAAAGTATTTCCTACAAATCCTAACTTGAACTATAACTTACACAGTCCCTTCTTGTGGCATGTAATGTGTACACATATAAACACACACATATATTTACAGACACACTTCAGAAGTCTCTTGGGTAAATGAGATCTAGAATTAATATTATGAGAATCATATCTGATTGAATAAATATATATCTTGAATTTTGAATATTGAATAAATCTATCATTTAGTAAACTCTCCTTTTAAGGGCTTCTTTATTTTACTTCTAAACAATTATATGGGAATTTCATTTATGTGATATAAGAAAGGAGAACACAAAAAATATATTTCTACTTCTGTTAATATGAAAAGCAATGAAATATTCAAGCAAAAAAACTGGTTTTAAGAATTTCAATACCTATTATTTGTGATTTAGGTGGCCTTTAAGACCTGAGAAAGCCAGATCTTCCGAGCAAGGTAACTGCAGGAGATGTAATTGTTTACTGAGGTATATTGTTCAAGGTATGGTAACATCTGAACAAACTAGACAATAACAGTACACATCTGCTGAAAAACTTAGAAGGTTTTTTCCTTAAAATCATCAAAAGCAAAGGTTACAAGCCCTGCAACTTTCTCCCTGAGTGAACAGATAGATATAATAAGTGTGACAATAGGTATGACAGAAAGGATGTTAACATTTATAGAAACTCAGGAGAGTGGGTTTTTTTATTTTTTATTCATTTCCTCAGTTCAGCAAAGGGACAACTGGCTTTGCATTGCTCTGTGAAAAATATAAAAATAAAAATTAATTTAGACAGACCATGGGCTTCTTGTAGACTCCATAATCATACCATACATGTTACCTTTGCTGGTAATTAATGTAGCTATTTTATCATACAGATTTTATAAATTGTTTAAACTCCATTTGTTTTCTGATTTTAATTGCACTCAACTAGCTTACTAGGAATGTTTATCCCAAACACTGCAAACTCTGAACTGGACTGAGGAATTAAACTGTAGTTCAGCATCCAATCCTAGATTATTTTTCAAGCATTTTCAAAATGATTATGTGTGTGCACATACATGTGGGCATACATACATCTGTGAAGCTGAGTTTATATAATGAGACACCAATTTTCATCACATATCATGTTGAACACCAAAGTGAACTCTTGCCAGCATCAGAAAGCACATTTGCACAGGCAAACAATTACACATTTTTCCCAAACACATACATAGTGCTTTAACTTGAATCCTCACCTAAGTAGCTTTAGTTTGTATTAAATAAAAAAAAGAAAAAGAGAGAGGATTAATATATAATTCCTTTCCCTCTTGTTTATACTCCTTTACTTGCCAGATTCAAGGAGTGCACTAGGAAGAAGTTTGAACCAAGACTGTTGTATTAGGGTAGACACAGCCTCAGGCACTGCTACTCATTATGTTGATCTAAGTCACAGTGTGCCATAATGATGGCTTGGAAAATCCATCCCCTTTGAAGTGCACAACCTGAGGTTACATTTAACGGGATCCATTCTAATGTGCTCTGCCTCCAATTGGTATTGGTTTTCTTAGGAGGTGGACATTTTCACTAGGGGAGAAATAACACTGAAAAGGAACAAGAGGCTAAAACAACCTAGTTCATAAGCAGAAAAAGTATGCTATCACTTATACGTGTGTCAGGTGCTTAGGAGAGCTGGTTTAATAACTTAGCAAAATAGGGTGTGTTGCATATATCAGTATTTTCCAGGTTTCAGCTTTGAACCTGATGTGAGACCTGGCCTAAAGTGATTAATTAGGATTCTTTTAGGCAGTTTTCTCAGACATTCTGAGCTACATCAGTTTTCTACAAATGCACAAAATACTGCTACACACGTGTGAGATAGGAAGATAAAACAGTGTTCTGCCTAAAGATACATTGATTTCAAGTAAATCACTGAATATACCCACCATCCTTTTTTTTTTAAATTATTTTGCTTTTCTGCTTCCATTCACAGTCCTGTCATGTTTCCTCTCCTGCCTACTCTTTAATTCTCATAACATCCCATCTTCTTTAAAAAATGTCTTCGAGGTCAGTCATTTCAAAGAAATGCTTCCTTTCAGACCCATCATGCATTTTTAGAAACACTGTCATGATCTATGACTACTGTACCCTATAATATTTATTCTAAGAAGAGTTAAACTTGAAGTATGCTAGCATTAAAATCCATAAACGTTAATTTTAAGGATAGCAGCAAAAAAGTATTTGTAAAAATTCTAAAGCAAGTCACCTCAATGAAACAATCTATTATCATGGATAAATTTATTATAATCATGTGTGCTTAGACTACCTGAACACTAATCTCACTGTCTGCCATCCCCCACCCCTGATATGACTTTGTCCCCCTCTTTTTCCCCATTATTTTAGTATTCCATTTTCCTAAATCTTTGACAACATAATTTTGGAGTCTTGGACCAGTGCAAATCAGTGCCTGATTATTTTTTTTATTTTATTTTACATGTATGAAAATAGTGCTTATTCCAGTAAAGCACAAAAGTTATACAGCAGTGATTTTATCAAAATTCAATACATCCAAAGTTGAATATTAGTGTCTCTCAACTGGAGAGACGTGGATTTGTTGGATGGACCACTGAGTGGATAAAGAACTGGCTTGATATCTGCACACAGAGCTGTGGTCAAGAGCTCATTCTCCATGTGGAGCCCACTGACCAGGGGTGTTCCTCAGGTGCTGGTACTGGGGTCGGTCCTGTTCAACATCTTTGTTGGTGACATGGACAGTGGGATCAAGGGCACCTCAGCAAATTTGCTGACAACACCAAGCTGTGTGATGGAGTCCCTCACTGGAGGGAAGGGATGCCATCCAGAGGGACCTTGATGCACTTGAGAGGTGGGTCAATGCAAACCTTGAACTTCAACAAAACAGAGTACAAGGACCTACACCTGGGTTGTGGCAATGCCAGGCACCCTGACAGGTTGGACAGAGAAGTGATTGAGAGCAGCCCTGGAGAGAAGGACTTGGGAGTGATGGTCAATCAAAAACTCAACATGAGCTGGCAGTGTGCACTCATAGCCCAGAAAGCCAACGAAATCCTGGGCTGCATCAAAAGGACAGTGGGCAGCAAGTGAAAGAAGATGATTCTTCCCCTCTATTCTGCTCTTGTGAGACCCCAGCTGGAGCACTGAACCCAGTTCTGTTACCTCCAAAATAAGAAGGACATGGAACTGTTGGAACAAGTCCATTAGAGAGCCATGAAGCTGATAAGAGGACTGGAGCACCTCCCCTATGAAGGCAGGCTGAGAAAGTTGGGGCTGTTCAGCCTGGAGAAGAAAATGTTATGTGGAGATCTCACAGCAACCTTAAAATATCTGAAAGGGGCCTACCAGGAAGCCAGAGAGGGACTTTTCATCAGGCAAGGGACAGGGAGTAACAGGGACAAATTAAACCAGGGGAAATTTAGGCTGGATATTAGGAAGAAATTCTTTACTGTGAGGGTGGTGAATTGCTGAAACAGATTGTCCAGAGAGACTGTGGATGCCTCAACCCTCAGAGTGCTCAAAGCCAGGTTGGATAAGGACTTGTGAAACCTGGTCTAGTAGGAGGTGTCCCTGCCAATGGCAGGGAGGATTGGGACTAGATGATCTTTAAGATCCCTTCCAACCCTTAACGCTCTATGATCTTGTGACTATTTAAATTACTTAAAAAAAAAAAGGCTCTACTCTGTACTTTTACTTCTCTGGCATTACTTTGGGGAATTCTATCAAACAATTTTTTAAATTATGGTTCAATCTGATTTGCCTTGAAATTTAACACAAGAAAGAAAACAAAAAGTGCACACAAAAATTACCTGCTTTAGGAATAAGCTCTTCCAGTAATACAGATAACCAAGATTTCCATTTATGTTAAGAGAGATTACACAAATGCTGATAAAGAAAATCAGCCTTAGAGTTCTTAATATACTTTTCTTAGTAGAATAAAAACCTTGGGATAATTGCCTTCCAATGAACTGGAATATTTTTTTAATTCTGATATAGGAGAAAACAAACTGGAGTTCTGATTTATTGTGTTACATTACTTTCAAAAATAATAAAAAAAAAGGAAATTCAATTTGTATAAATAAAATATTAATATCATTATATTTTTATTTAATCTGATATTAGACAAAGTCTGCAAGCACCTTCCCAGAATATCAATCTTAGACTAATCTAAAAGAAAACTTTAAAATAAAAACAAAATAAACAACGAAAAAAACCCTAAGTTGTTGTTAACTACTGCATTTACATAACAGAAAACACCTACATGAGAAGAATATTGTATAGTTTTGTCACCTCCTCTGAGTTAAAACATGACACTTGCCATTTTCTCACATTTCCCTTTCCTTTCTTTCATTTGTATTTGCTTTAAAGGTGAATGTGAGGTAAGAATGAAAAAAGGCACCAGAGTGGAAAAAAGAAAATTGAAAGTAGACAGGAGAATTTTTTTCTAAACTTGATAAAATGAGGAAGGGTAGCAAACCCAGAGACAAAGGGAATTTTTCTCATTGCTTCCCTACATCACTGTGATAAAGTATAGTCCATGACACTGTTCTTCCTTTTCCTCCTACCTTGGGAAGCGCAGACTCACTCTCTTCTGTACATAGGGCAGAACAAAAATTTCAGCTTGTTTTGAGGCATTTAAAATAATAGACGTAAAAAATACTCTGTGGTTTTCAACAACATTCCAACAAACTGTAAAACCAACAGACACAACCAACCCTTAGCCTGCATTGCTATCTGCCTTTAATTAAGCCAGTACACAGAATTTTCCCTTTCATGGGAAAGGATGTGAGACCCTTTAAATTAGTTACCTCTATTGTATTAATAACCTGTGCCTAAAAGGTGTGCAATGCCACCTATTGATTCAGATCAAATAAAGCAGTAGAGGCTACAGTAATGGCATAACTCTTCAATATAGAAATCAAATATATGTAGTTCTAGAGGGAGCAAGCTTCATACCTTATCCTTTGTTTCAATTTGTCATATCAAAATGAATACATAAGTATTTACACATTAGAAAACAAAAAGAAGGTAGTCTCAAGAAACAGCATTCCCAAAAAAACAGAAAAGAGAAAAAGCTATGTTTGATAGGCTTTTGTAGACAGTCTTTCATGTCCAAGATGAAGGCACTCAGAGGTCCAGACAATCACAGTCAACAGAATTACATAGACTAAAAGTGAGTAAATTCTTAACTTGCTGAAAAGTATGATGTAAGCTAGAATGTAAATAGTGTTTTGTCTTATGGTTTGGTTTGTTGAAGATTTTTTTCCCCATCAGGATATACTATTTGTTAATTAAGCTGATAAAAAATTTAGTTTACCAAGGTTAGGCCATTTTATGGAAACCTATGAGGTAAGACACACTTGAAGGGGGCTTGTTAACAGTAGACTGTCAGAAACCTGGAACTGAAAAATGTGCCTTGAAAGCAACAGTAAGCAGGAGGGGCACAGCATTTCTCTTCCCAGTTACCCAATATAATTTTCTTTCAGCTTCCTGACATTTCATTCAAATGAAAAACTGATGAAGCCATATGTATTTAGTTACCTCCAAAAATTTTCAGAAATATATCTTCAGCTGTTTCAGTAGAGGCTGTTTTCGTATTCATTCATAGTGCTCTCTATTGAACATCTTTCCTCAAAATAGCCCAGCCCCAGCAGATTGACAGCATTCTTTTACATCTACTCTCCTATTCTGACAACACTTATTCTGTGTCTCCTTCTTCTGTATCACCATTTCTGAAACAAATTTGCATTCTTCAAGCCATATGTTGTCAAATTCCATTTCACAGCTTTGTTCACACATTCTTTTCCTATTTCAACACTACAAGCTGAATAGTTTTCCTCCCCTTCCTCATTTCCTCTCCTTTTCTTCCCTGTTTGCTCAGAGTTGCCAGCACCCTGTTCAACAGGGTTTAATTTTTGGTTCCTACAATAGCAGTCTTATCTATTTCACTTTCTTATGTCTACAGGACATTTCACAGAATAACTTTATTACTGAATCCTAGAAAACTTTCAGTGTTGTACCACTAGCGATAACGCTTGAAACAGGTTTCTGTTCTGCTGCTCTCAA
This sequence comes from Pseudopipra pipra, assembly GCF_036250125.1. Lineage (NCBI taxonomy): Eukaryota > Metazoa > Chordata > Aves > Passeriformes > Pipridae > Pseudopipra > Pseudopipra pipra. The sequence continues at coordinate 10,470,984 of NC_087552.1, forward strand.
AAACATGGATACCTGAGCAGTGACAATGAAAGACAGTGAACAGATTATTATTTCAACAAGCTGCAGCCACTGCAGGTAACTTTATTATTAGATGCTTTGTCTTAGGAAGGATTCCTATATTTTTCCCTAAAAATACAAGAAAATTTCCATTTATCTCCAAGATTTTGCCCATTCATGTGAAATTATCCTTAAGATAACGCATACAAGTCTAGGTGCCTTCCTTTTGAAGGAAGTCAACATGAGCTTCAGGCAACTCAAAGCTTCCACAGGAGCTTTACAAAGTGTAGAACTGGCTCTCCATGACCAGACAAAGCCTCCCACCAACCAGACACACCTGGCTACACTCACAAGTGACTGTTCTGAAACAGCAAGAGGAAGTAAGGAGTTCCTCTAGATCTCTTTGGACATAATATTTCCACCAACTTGAAAGATCTTTGTACAAAGCATAAGAAAGAAACTTAGGAACGTGTCATAAAAATGATAATTCACTTTCATAACTGTTTATATGAGTGCTCAAACGCAACTGAAACGCAATCTTAGCAAATATTCATATGTTCATGACATACTGCAGGAATAGGGTGTGAAACAGGTAGTAAACAGCCAGTATTTTTGCTATAGCATTTTGTTTCTTTTATTGCATTGCACATTTAATGGGTCTTGGAAGACTCGGGATAAATCACATTAGCCATCTTACTATTAGCAATATTGTAGCCCACAAAATGTGACTGAGGAATTCCTCTGTAATTTTTCCTATTTTTCTAAAGCAGAGCAAACAAGTCTCTATAGCACCGTAGAAGCCAACTTTATCCCATCATAGAGGCTTTTTGTGACTCCAAGTGTGAGTAACAAGCAGGAAAAGACCACTTAGGGATTAATTTACAGAGTTATAAAAGGTTTTTAATGAAACAAGAAAATCAATGAGGCTTCAGTGTGCAAGTTTCACAGAATGCCTACACCTCCAAGAATGCACTTAAGTTGACATATTCCTTAGAAAGGATGCTGATATATAACTACCATTTCTGATATTCTGGAAAGGGTATGTCAGACAAAAACTGCCCAATTCTTTTTGAGTTTGTCAGAATTCCCAAGAGAAAAATATTTTCTACATTTTTGTACTATCTGAATTATGTGAAATTCTCTTTGAATTACAAAAAAGGGATAGAAAGATTTTAGGGGCAGAAAAACAGCAGTAATGAAAAATTTGCTTTTTTTACATGTGTTCTTTCTATAAAATCTATATTACATAAAAAAAGAGTATTTAGCTTTTCCATGTATTCCAATTTCTAATATACAGTAAGAATTTGTGTATAAATAAAACAGGTAAAATACATATTGATGGTATATATCTCTTAATTATATATATGATAGAGAAAGCTATTAGAAAAGCCCTTAGAAATGAAAAATAAGTTTTCACTACACTCTTCATTTATTCTTTGTACTAAAAGAGCCTAATTTTCCACTTGTGTCCATAGAATTACAGAATTAAAGGGTTTTTTCATAGAAAAGACATAGATCTAACTTCGTTATTCTTTTCCATTTGTTCCTTAGTTTAGCCATCTTCAAATATGCATGTCACACTCAGTCTAATCATTTATGTGTCAGCTTTTTGACTTCTAAATTCTAATAGAGTTAAATTTAACAAACAATTTTAATTTTTTTTAATCTAAACTGGAATTTTATTCCAGCAGGCCAGAGAGGCAATAGTTTTTCAGCCAGTCCATTGTGTTTCACTTGTCCTTGAACAAGTCACTAATATTTTTTCCAATACAATACTCTGTCCTTTATTATAGTGAAAAACATGGAACAGTGCTAAGAATTGTTAAATACATTGCATTGTCAGGATTAACTCTATACAAGTGCTTAATGCTACAAAACAATGGGAGGAAATATATGTTTAATTCATTGCCTCTGATAGGATGAGAAGCTTATGATTGCTTGAAAAGCAAAGATGATCTTAAGGGCAACGTGCATCTAAACAAAGCAATGCAAATAATCTTTATAACAGAGATGGACATTCTGCCTACTCTCTTCCCTCCCCATTTTCAGAGGGAAAAAAAGGAAAGAAAACACTTGACTATCTCCTCAGGCACTGTTTTGACTTCAGCAGCTGATCTAGACTTTCATTAGTTATTTTCCTTAAAGCAATTCTCATAATTTCTCCTTGAAGAAAAAAAAGTATTGGCTTATTTTACACTTAACTTCTACTTATTGCACTGGTCATTTCCATAATCATAAACCACCCTGATCACTGGCTGTCTTTTGTGACATAGCAATAATGTGAAAGAGTCTCAAGGCTGCCTTAGGCAACAATCTAGGGATATTAGCATACATCAGGTACCCTGGGCTCACCACTTTAGAAATATGCAGCAATATCAGGTGAAGAAAAGCAATAGGCAGTTATGAGATAACTTCTCCCCAGGGAAGGTTTTATTCCAGCTTTCAATAGATACTGGTTTGTGCCCTAGAAAAAAAAGAATTATATTCTTTTTAAAATTCCATCTATATTGTCTCCTTTATAATTTTTGTTTACTACTAGAACTCTAAGATCTTGTTATTCAAATAAATAAGTGGATCTGTTGTGAAAAGGCTAAGGTGCCAGTAATAGTGAGCTTGTCAAAGGGCTTCTAGAGTCGTACTATAACATATATACCATAATATCACTGTACTGTGATGATTGCATGAATTTCCCCAGTTCTCTTTTGGAAGGTAATACTTTTCATAAGACCTTAAAAGATAAGACCACGAGAGTGTCCAATCATCCTCATTAAAATGCTGAAAATTCAAAACCATTCAATACTGAAATCCAACATTATAATCAGTAATGAAATATTAGCACTGCAAAGTTACCATAGGTAGTATTGCAACATCTGAAGGAAGTGTCATTCTAATAGATGATTAGATGGATCCCTGAAATAGGTAAGATAGGGAAATAATAGGAACTGTTAATATAGCATTAAGGGTCAGGGAAGGTAAAAATCATTAATGCATCAGTTAATTGGTTTCATAAATTTTCGTATAAAAAGCTAATCCTTGAGCTTTCTGAGGCTGTTAAGATATAGAAATTCAGACTACAGCCCACAAAAGTTATACAGTTTTATCTTGTATTACTACTACTGGGAAGGAAATAACATCATTAAGGACAGCTTAAAAGTTGGAACACTGTTCAAGCAATCCAGATTTTATTCTTGCTTTTGCAACTCCCACTGTACTTTACTTCGTTACCTCACTGCGAATTTTCCTCTTCTAAACACTGACATGTCTTTATATTTTAACTGTTAGGATATGGGAAATGTAAGGGTACATATATATTAGGAGCACAAGAATATCTCATTTATCAGTATAAAAACCAGAGGCAAAAAATAGGCCAAGTAATAAATCACAGATAGATATACAAATCCCAAAAACATGAGATAGGTTATAAAGACTACAACCAAGAGCACCACTGATGGCTGTTTGCTGAAGGAACCAGCTAGTGTTTGTTATTGAGAGGGAGGTGGGGAGCAAAATGGTATTATTAAGCATCTCATGAGATAGTGTGTTTGAGTGAATTTGTGAGATCATGCAAAACACTATGGGATTAAGGTGATCCTGGAAACTTCTTATGGGGTGCTTAGGAGAAGGAGCAGGGATGGGAAAAAGAGCAGTGATAGTGAATGTGTTAGGCAAGCATAGGAAAATGGAGAGAAGGAAGATAAGGGGAAATGATACACCTAAAGAAGATGCTGGTCAGCACACCTAGTTGGCCAAGCCCTGTACCTGCCCAACTCAGTCTACACCAGCTGTCAAGCTTTGATCCTAGCCAAATTCTATACCAGCTATCCCAATTCTGTGTATGCAGGTGCATGGGATTCACCAGAGCAAACTTTAACTGGGCTAGCCAGAAGGAGACCAGCACCTGGAAAGACTGAGGGATTGAGGTGGAGGCTGAGTAAGTAGGGCCAGCATTTCCCTATGGTTTCTAGAGTCTGAACGTCAAAGGGGTTGAAGAAAAGAGGAGAAGGATAGTCAGTGAGGGGTGTGTGTGTGCAGGTGTGTGCTTCCAGAGGTGCTACCACCATCACTGATGGGGATGGGCTTGGCCTTGGCCAGTGTTGAGTCCATCTTGGAGCCAACTGGCATTGGCTCCTTCAGGCACAGAGGAAGCTTCTGGCAGCTCCTCCCAGAAGCCACCCCTGCAGCTTCCTAAACCTTGCTATGCAAACCCAGTAGAGTAAGATTTAGTTTTCTCAGATGTCACTCTTTGAGAAGAGCAGTTATTGATTTGTTTTTAACTACTGGGACAGGAACTGCCAAGAGTCTTTTTGTCTCTATGTATATCACTTGTGCTTTTCCTTACCCTCCATAAGAACACTTAAAAAGTACTTTAAAAATAAAAAAAAAGACAACAACAAGCGTAGTCAACTCAGAATCACTTAACATTTCCTGACACTACCATGCAAAACAATTATTCTCTGGATTGTAAAATATGCACAGCCCTTGACTACTCTGTGAGTTTCTTACACAAGTATAATTACTTCAGGGAGATTGAGTACGTGGAACTAATTGACGTTTAACATTTAAGATACGTAACGCAATTTTATGCCTGTTTAAAAGTGTCAAAAGTAATTCATAATATTTGAAGAAATTTCACTGTTGACAGAATCAATAGCTACACAAGGGAAATTACCCCAAATAAGAGTGCTACATTTAATATAAAACAAACATTTAATATAAAAGCTAAACATATTTCCTATTTCTGCATGTGCAACCACTAAAAACCCAAATAATATAATAGCAATAGAATCAACTTTATATGATAAAATACCTTTCTAAAAATACTTCAAGCATTATGCAAGAGATTACACCAGATCCAATTCTGAAATTGCATTGTATAAGAAATTCCAGCATTTGTTAGCATGAAATAGAATTTTTATTTATTTTTTTAATAATTATGAAATGGAGCCATTTTGGATAAGTTTGTGTATTTTTTATGAAAACATTAAGACCATTTTTATTACGACTAGTTTTGTTTTGAGCTGAAATCTGTGAATCTTTCTCAGGTCCAAAGTCAGTCCTATAGGATGACTGTTCATGAGCTTTTGTAATGGGAGTGTTTCCATTGATTTCTAGGAGGCTAAGTTTTACTCTAAGGACGTGAGTTTCTCAAGTTTTTTAATAGTCAGCTCTTATGAGCAGCCTTGAAAAGTAAAAGAGCAGAGATTTAGCATCATGATTATTCCAACATTTAGAGTTGTCTTGTGAGAGTTGTTTCAGAGAGCTCAGCAGCTTGCAAAATTAAACTCGACAGGACACAGTGAATAATAAAACATGGATATAGAAGTAATATGGGATTTTTTGATTTGCTTTGACTCTGGGCCAAAGTGTGTTTACACAAATGAAGACCTTTGATTTATTATTTGTAAACATAAGAAATCTACATTTACATCAGTGTAGTGCTTCAAATTTCAGCTTCAACAGACAAGGGAGCATAGGTAGTGAATGAGACAGGGAGCCAGAGTTTCCCACGCCTGTTCACCATGATCTTTGAGACTTCAGCAAATGAATGAGGAAGGTGTTCACTCACTCATTAAACAGTGAAAATAAAAATAAATATTGAACAGCTGCATCATTAGCTGTGTGCCATTCAATCTACATGCTAAATGAGGCAAAGATCCCATGGAAATAACATTGTGTCATAATTAATAACCATATTGTAACGTTTATACACGTGTACTAGAAATAGTATGGCACAGGTGAATTTATCTTTGACTTTTTTTTTAATTCTTCATTCATTTTCAATATTGGTATTACTTTTCCTGCAGAGCTTAGATTGCTTTAAGTTTTGACTACATCTAAATGATGCCCTAGGAAAGCACAGAATTATTTTCAATGCTTGAACTGCTGTACAAAATACGCACAGAATTTCATGTTTCTGTGACCAAGGAAATGTAAAATTTGTGAGATACTCGACAACTCAACCTACTCTTCAGATATATACAATTCACAAATTTAAGCTATAATTAAATTTATATAAAACCATATTTCTTAATATAGGCATGCCACCCCATCAAACCTGAAAATTTTTTCTCCTTTTCTGTTAACTCTCACCACCACAAAAAAGAGTAAGAAATCTAAAAACTTAGTCAACATTGTAAGTTTTTCTGCCCAGCCTTTTCTTCTTCTGCCCTTTGTCCATTAATAGTTTTATAAGCATATACCAGGCTCAATACTTGTCTTGAAAATTAATGTATTAACTGCTATGGTTTCTCCAAAGGATAAGTAATACCAAAGTGGTTGTGTAAGTTCTCTGTCCATTGCAAGACTTTTGGGAGTGGGGGTTACAAGTATTGCAGCCATCTCTTCTTGATGTGAGCTGATTTTATACAACAAATTTCAGAAGAAATGCAAAAGCCTTCAGAAAAAAAAAAAACAAACAACCTATTTCAGTCATGGAAATTGAGCTACAGCATATGCTATATTGAAGAAATATTTTTAATAAGGTTAAGGAGTATTTTTAGTACTATTTCAAGTGAAGACAGCTTTTAGCAGGCTGCTAACATCTATAAAGTCTTCCTTAAATTAGTACCTGTCATACAGAATTTTGTGGTGGTTTTTTTTCAGTTGTTTGTGTTTTTTTGATAGGTTGGTGGGTTGTTTGGGGTTTGGGGTTTGGGGTTTTTTTTTCTAAGTTTGGCACACTGAAGTAAGAATTGAAATAAGACAACTGTTTGCAGTTCCTATATAAAATTAAAAGATTCCAAGTGTAGGTTAGCAGAAATGTGTCCTCAGCCAATATAACTAATTGAGGTCTTATTCAACGGCTCTGACTACAGACCTTACCATCAGCACACAATTTCTGAATATATTTTGGATAAGAGGGAAAAACTCACCACTGAAAATACATGGATGCTCTGACATTTATTTTTAGTCATGAAATGGTCTCAAGTGATTCATTGGCTAATATCAAATTAGCTCTGCTAATGGTTTCTGACAGAGATATTCAAACATATATTCAGAAATATATCTTGTCAACCAGTGTGAAGAGAAATCTTAAAGCAACAGCAGCAGCTTTTCATGTTAACATCTAGCAGAAAGCAGAACGTACCTATGCCAAAACTGGAAAGCCTGTAAAATCTAATCTTCAGTTAATAAAGCTGGGTGCAGCTAGGAATTAGGCTCGCTAGAATAGTTTATGACTTCTTTATGTTGCAATGACCCATTTGAACATTATTTCAGATGAAAATAGAGGCCTACCTATCTCTACCTTTTCCTCTATGCCCTTCTAGCTTGTCAGACCTTTAGCATTACCTTTGATCTGTTCTTCTAACTGATGGCAGTCTCTTGTGGAGAGAGCCTGACAACCTTTCTCTCCTAACTTCCAGTTTTTAAAATTCTGGCTCATGAGGAGTGGGGAAATAACATCTATCTTACCTGAAAGAAATTAATTTCTAAGATTCATACAAGTGGTAGTCCCATCTTAAAAATAGTGCCATTACAACAAATATTCAAGCTTAACAGCCTTAGTTAAGGCTTTAATGAGACATAACAGACAGTTTATCTTCAAATCCAAGCAGTGGTCTCTCAGTACCAGACTTCATGGACTTTCAATAAAAAAATCACCAAGGAAGTTCATCCTATTGGTAAGAAACATCGCTTATTCCTGACTGAGCAAAGGAGTTTGTCCTTTGAGAGCCTAATTCTGAAAGTTTTAGAAAAAAAAAATTTGTACCTTGCAAAACATTTTGAGACAGTGAAAAATAAGTCTTTTCCAATATCTATCATTGATATGAAATGGTGAGAGAGAAGCTGGAATCAAAGTACTTCCAGATAGCAAAATAATGCAGGCTTGCAGCGCTGTGAGCAAAAGTGTAATCTAAAAGTTCTTCTAAAGAATTAAGGCAAAGGCCTTTACATACAGAAGAGTTACTAAAACCAAATATGAGAGAAATTAAAAAAAGAAGTAAAAATGCCAACAAAAAGGCACACACAGAAACTTTTATATTCCAAGGTAAAACTGCCTCCAATATTTGGCATAAAAATGCTATACTGGCATTTAAATTGACATAAAGTTAAGACTTCCCCATTTTTACATTTTAAGAGCATTATTTATTGTCACAACAAATAAAAGGGCTTCTGTGTCACAATATCATTTTCTAAGAAGGAAATAACACAACATTGTGCACCTACTTTTCTAAGTGCAGGTAACAATTCAAAACACTTCAATGTACAAAACAAAACAGAGACAAACCCATAATATGCTTTAAACCAGTTTAAAGGTCTTCTTCCCTCATACGTATATAAAGACTGCAGTTTTTGAGGGCTGAGTGGGGAGCTGTTTGATTTGCTTTCAAGACCAATTTTTTGACTACAGATTAAAAAACCAGAAAACCTCGTCACTGCTGCCAAGGATAAAGCCCATTTTTCCTGTAAGATCTTCAACTGCTACCTCTCAAGTGTAATCTGCCTGTGACTGCTAACGTCAGGAAGCATTGATATTTTAAATATTTTTAAATGTTTATTATCTGAGCTCTGCAGAACAATACCTCTATCAATGACACCAAGCAAAACAGTTCTGAAACATCACTAACAGCAGCAAATTTCCTCATAAAGTGTTTTATCTGAAACAGCAGAACCTTTAAGTATCATTAAAACAAAGAACTTCAAAGCAGCCTGTTACCACTGCTCCTTTCCCGGTAAGTTTTCAATATATCACACAAAGCAGTATAAATAAGTGGAATCTATAAGTGTGTCCCTTAGCCAGTCATTTTCATGCCAGATCTGTAACTTGTTAACTAAAGGGATTGCAGCAATATTTATTGACTTGATGAAACAGTTAATAGCTTCTGAAACTTCTCCTATGCATCAAGAAAGCTTTTCAGGTTTTTTTTAAATAGTCTGAAGCAGTAAGTGTAAATGTATCTTGTTTGTCTTGAGCACCCAATTATATTGCCATAAAACAGAGAAGGAAAACATTGCAGCTTCAGAGTTTCAGGTGAATTAAAAAAAAAAAATCACAAAAACAAAGAGCTAAATAAACTCGTTCTGCTTAAGACAGTAAGTCATCCCATAGATTTTTGCAGTAACTGTCATAAATTGGTAACCAAAATATTTCTGTTACACCTGTTGTTTTGTTCTTCTGTGGCTGAAATGACTGCTATTTTATACTATTGATCAATGGTTTATGTAGTTAATATAAAATGTTTAATGAAATTTGCAAACAGATCTAACGGTGCTGAGAACTTGAGATGCTCAACCCTGACTCCATACATGGAACCTGCATAGTTTAACAATTTGGATTTCAGCTGAAAATCTTGAAGCAAAACTACTCAAAGAAATTGCTGTAAAGAACTAAAACATCAGCCACCACTAACAATACTTTCTCATCATTCTCATAATTTCTCATTGTGACAAGAAAAACATTACTAATTAAAGCTAAAAATGTTCCATTATGTGGGAGGCCACAGAAAGTTTTAGATCTTTTGGGATATAATTATGTTTTGCTAATAAGCATTTCAGATTATTTCAGAGAAAACATATATATGCCATATTTTCCACTTGATTTTGCAGTATTTTCTGAGGCTAATTAGAATGCTGCTGGAAGGGAAGACCCAATTTTTCTTATGTCTTGAAATGCATAAAAAGCATAAAACCCACATGGCATGTTGCATTGTTTTCATTTGGTTTTGTTTCTTTTTCTGTTTGGAGTTTTTGGGGGGTTAGGTTGTAGGGGTTTTTTAGTGCATCAAATCTATGGTTTTTTATACAAGGTGACATTCACCAAATTATAAACAAACTTTCAAGTCCCTTGTTAATAAAAGAATTGCTATTCATTTAATTCCTGGTCCTTCTGAAACATTCTGCAATAATATTAAAAATCAAAATAGAAAAATGTATGGACATTATTACAGAAAATGGTCTAGTGTCTGCAGACCCAGTTTACAAAAAAAAAAAAAGATAAACATGAACAATGTTTAGCAATAATAATTAACAGCTTTGACCTCTTAACTCTTTTCAACAGGACAGAAAACAGATCTGTTGTTTTCTCATGAACAACCTCAACATATGAATACATTTTTACACTTGAATTTCCATTAGAGGCCTGGTAATGGAAATGAGGTAATTTGGGTGGACTGTAAATAGCAGGCCTTCAGGTCATTTACTGCTCCAGTCAAGTACTGCTCTAGTCAGGCTTGCTAAGCCTGAATTCTCCACCACTTTCCCTTCTTTACATTTGTAAGGACTTTCAGAGCACAATTGACTGTCTCAAAACACCCAAGGAACTTGCCATAAGATAAGCCACCACAAAGGGATCTTGAGATAAGTACAGACAGCAGACATTTACAGCTGGAAGGGGCTAATTCCAGGCCCAGCTGAGGAGAGGTTTGGTTTAGCACATCCTAGTTAATGCATTTGGACAAAAATCTCCACTGTGGCAGGCTGGGGGAAAGCAAACAACTGCTTATATGCGTGCCATTCCAAATTATGGGAACGGCATCTACACCCCATGGATACCTGGAAGTTGTACTGCATAAAAAAGAATATATCCCAGAAGAATAACTCTGGGACCCCCACCACTGAGAAGACCAGAAAAAGGACCTATGGGACACCATGTGGATCCCCAGTGGGGTGACTATCCTTTCCTCGATCTCTCTCTCTCTCTCCCTCTACCCCCTTTCCTATTTCTTTCTGTCTCTACCTCACATTTACTCTTAAATAAAATCTGTACTATTGACTTCAGCATATATGCTCTCCTTTGCACCTTAATTTGGTCATAGGCATCTCTCAGTGATTGAATCTTAACAGCATTTCTTTATTTGTATTATCAATCTAAGAAGGTTTCATGGAATTATTTTTTTTCCCTTTAAAAGGTTGACCATAAGTTCTGACTTCAATAAAACTGCGTGTTCCAACTACAAATGATTTACAGTGAAAGCAGTTGACTGGACATTGGGAATCTATTTCATGTTTTTAGCACACTTCTGTCCATCTTTAACAGTCCATATAAGACACTCAAATAGAATTTTAAAAAAAGAAAGGAAAGCAAATTTCAGGGAAGAAGGGAAGGGAAGGGAAGGGAAAAGGGAAGGGAAAAGGGAAGGGAAGGGAAGGGAAGGGAAGGGAAGGGAAGGGAAGGGAAGGGAAGGGAAGGGAAGGGAAGGGAAGGGAAGGGAAGGGAAGGGAAGGGAAGGGAAGGGAAGGGAAGGGAAGGGAAGGGAAGGGAAGGGAAGGGAAGGGAAGGGAAGGGAAGGGAAGGGAAGGGAAGGGAAGGGAAGGGAAGGGAAGGGAAGGGAAAAGGCAGAAATTGAAAAATTAATCTGATGTATCTAAATCCAGTACAATGCAAATCTTGAATTAAGGATGTCAGATTCACCTGTCATTTGTCATTTGATTGCTGCACAGGCAATCATTTTATCATTCATCTTGTGTTTTGAAACAAGTAATTTGTGAATACATATAAGAACATCAGAAGGCAATGATTGAAAGGTTACTTCAGTTTATTCAGTGATGTTTTAAAAGGGATTTTTTTGTATACAGAAGATACTCAGGGAGGCTAATTTTTCCCTCTGTCACTCCTTATATGCAGTATGAGAATGACCACTTTTAAACAGTTTTAAAAAATTGTTAGCAAATATTTATATCCAAAATGTATTGAACTGCCATAAATAAGTAAGTTATGGACACCTGGAAGAATAAAGTGTGTTTTTTACTCTAAACTTTTTATTCAGCTCTAAAGTGCTTATTAGACAAATTAAAATCTTACAACATACCCAATATTTGTAAGGCTAATTTCAACATATTCGACTAGAAAAATAGAGGTACATAAATAATTTCTACAACTAAAATTAAAAAAAAAAAAAAAGTAGAAGAAAGCAGTCAGCTCTCAATCAGTGAGAACTACTGTATCACCCTGTGGTTTAGCTGATAAAAATTGAAAGTAATAGATATTTATTCCTGTGGAACTTTGGCACTACTGATAGCAAGCTCATTTGATTTGAAGAGAAATTTGACATTATTAGTAAACCACCCTCTGAAGGAGTCTAAAGTTCTGTAAAATACCCATAGCACTTTCCTTTCTTACAAGCAGGGACTAAAATCTTTTAAATATATTTTAAAATCCCATGTTTGAACACCATTTGACCTTGAAAAACTGCAATCAGCGTTCTAGTCTTGAGTCGCTCAACCAGTTGCCTTAAAGCTGTATAATAGTCTGATTAAGTCTTGTACCTATATCTTCTGTTTCAATGCAGAGTATCAGAACAGCAGCTTTGCAACAGGACAGAAACAGGTGTTTGAAAAGAAAAGCAAAGAGCGAGACAGTAAAACAATTCAAGTAGCTAAAACTTCTAAAGAAATTTTTAAAAACTAGCTTTCTGCTTGCCTACTCAGCCATTTCTTGGCTTCTCAATGCCTCGTGGTTCAGTCTCATCTGTGCTTAGGTTTTGCCTTTTCTTCTCCTGGGTTCATCTTTGGCTTGAAGATAAAAGCTGATAAAACAATATAGCTACTCCTATTACTTTCTCCTCTCTCATTTTAAAGGTGGATTTCATTCATGTGGAACACTTGTTTCTTTAATAAATGTTTATACCTACAGTAGTTACCAAATTCAGATGTCTTTAAATTTTATCAAAAAGTATTAATACCTCCAGATATCCATGGCTTTTAACATCTACTACATACCTGTAAGTGATTCCAACTGCTAGACACAAAACTATCAATAAAAAAATGCAACAATATAATTGAATATGTATTTAGAGGCAGAAATAAGAAATCATTTGTAACTGACTGTTAAAAAAAAAAGACTGTATTGAGGCATGAGAAAGAGACTGCTCACTCTTACATGAAAAGCAAATAAAAGGCAATGGATCCAAAGTATACACGATTTTCCTAGTGACTGAGCACACATCCCAGTGACATGACAATGTAAATGTACTTAATGGTGATATCACTCTGTAAATATTTGTTGGCGATAACTGGAGGAACGAAGAAAAAAAATAGCATTTCCAACAATACTGATCATATTTGTAGATTTTATGTTGTAGCAAAAGTGCTGACTCTTTTGTTTTCCTGGGGAGGGTTTTTAAACCACAGAATTTCATTTTCTACATTGTGTTCCTTTTTTCTATTGGCCTTCTGGTCCAGACATGATGGGGAAGCCTCTCCATCATTTTCACTTTGTCCCAGGCCTGGGGAGGGACCAGGCAATATCTCTTTGCATTTGTTGGTTTGAATTGTTTTTTTCTGTATCTTTGTAGTTACTGTTATTTCCTTTAGTAATTTCCTATAGTAAATTGTTACTTTACTTATATTTCTCTGTATTACCTCTTCATTACTGGAGGGGGCGGGGGGAGGAAATTACTAATTTGGCGTTCTAGTTCTCCAGTAGTTTTCCAAACTACCACAATGTGAAAATTCACTTCATTCAGTCAAATTTTTAAGCTTTCAATTTGCTTTTCCTTAACATTCACAATTTAAGCCCCTTTTCATAGCTTAAAGTAAAATGAGGGATTATCATGCAATTATATGCAGAGATGAAATGTAGATCTCAATTCGTTATTATATTAGCATGATCATAGTTTGTGGGTGTGTTTTTTAAAGGAAAACACAAAATACTTTGGCTGGTTAGCACCTAAAGAATAACATTTAAAAATCAAATTAACAAGAAAAACAGTTCTCTTATGGGTGTAAAAATAATTTGCATTGAGCTACTGAAATTTGGAACATATGACTTTGTTGCCCATTTATAGAATTTTTCACACTATTTATACACAGGTGAACAAAAAGCACACTGCAATTTTTTTCAGTGAAGCAAGTCCTTTATTATATTTAAATCCATTTGCAAACCTTTAAATGTGAATACTGTAAGAGACAAAACTGTCTCACTCACATAAAGACCTTGTTCCAGATTTCCTGAGCATCAATGAACTGAATCATAATGTACTAATCTAGTGAAGAGAAGTGAGCCAGAGTCAGCTCCAGAAATGCCACCCATTCCACCATAGGCAAACCATGAAAAAGGCTGATTCTCATGAACTTCTCTCTGCACCATTTTGCTCTGAAGGTTTCCAAGCATCAGCCACACACACCCACACGCAAAACTAATGTCCAATAAACAGCAGTCAGTTTATGCAGAACTTTTTGTCTTGTTTTAAAGAAAAAGTGTTTGCAAAGCAATTGGCTTAGTCTCACTCTCTTGCGTGTTCAAAGAATCCAAGGCATTGAAAGTTGTCTCCATTCCCTGTGAGAGAGTTCTTTAAATCCACCAGCCCCCTGGGTACCACTGGATGACTCCAGAGTGCTAGCAGGTACTGTTGAAGATGGATGGCAGAGCAAAGAAAGAGGCAAATACTACTCACTGGCACTATAAATGTTCTTCAGAAGTTCCCTACTATCACCTTATAAATGCATAAGTGCAGCTTCAAAGTTTTGGACCATATATGTTCCATCCCTGACAGTGTTCAAGGCCAGCTTGGATGAGGCTTTGAGCAACCTGGTCCAGTGGAAAGTGCTCCTATCCCCGGCAGCAGCATTGGAACGAGATGATCTTTAAGGTCGCTTTCAACACAAAGAATTCTATAATTTTATCGTATATATTTTACCACACATCAAAAGACAAACCAAAAAATTGTCTGAGATATACATATATCCAGGATATAGTTCTTCCTAGAGCTGTTCATTAAAAAAAATGGGAAAAAAAATCAATGCAGTAAAACTCTAAGTTTAATTTATTAAATACGTTACAAGAATGTTGCATAAGATTTATTTGGGGGTTTTTAGTGATAGTAAAATTATTTTTAATTAGGACAAAATGTAGGAGGAAGACAAACAAACTCAAATCCCTATATAAATTATTTTCTGCAGTTGTGCTCTGTTCAGTATTAAAATCTCTTTTTAAGTAAGCTCAAGGGTAATCTGAGATGCTATCCAATTTTAGAGTACTGCAATGACCTACTGAAAAAAAAAATGTACACCCCATGGTCTCATCCAGAACTTCATTTTCTCTTCATTTCTGTGGATTGGTATCTGGGACCCTCTGACCCTCTTCAGTTATTCATTGAAAAAATGCTTAGGACTGATAGCTGAACTTTGCATTCACATCAAGATTCAAGATTCAAAGTTAAGCTCAAGCATGAAAGGCAACCAAAATGGCCAAATCAATGGATAATTATGCTCCCATATTGAAAGAGACACACTATACTTCATGATAAATTAAACTCCCCTGTAAAGCCCAAGTAGGATTGTTTATCCAATGGATGTTTTGTCCCTAAAGAAGGGCAATAGGAACAGAGTTAAAACAGAAGAGTGCCCTGTTTTTATCAAATATTCTTATCTTGCACACAACCTTTCTAACAAATCCCCATACTTAATATGCTGACATGTTATCAGTCAAAGGATTGTGGCTAATAAAAACTGCAGTTCAAAATATATTATTTCTCTCTCTGAAGAATTATAGTCAGAGTTGTGTTTTGGGGTTTTCTTTTCCTTCTTTCGCATTAGAAAAAGCCATGATTCATCATTGAAAGTTCAGTGAGGCATCTAATCTGAATTTTAAGGCTTAAGATTAATTTTTGTAGTATTTACTTTTTTATAATCTTTTAAGAAGCAATGAAAAGGGAAGGAAATAAGGAAGCGATTTGTTGGGGGGGTTGTTTGTTTGGTTCAGTTTTGGGTGGTGCTTGAGTTTTGTTTGATTTGGTTTTGTGGATTTTTTTTTTGTTGTTTATTTGTTTGTTTAATTTTTTGGTTGGTTTTAAAGACAAAAGTCCTCCTTTCTGCCTGCATCTTCAATACTTGAGTTATTCCTTTTCCTCACGTACTTCCTCATGCCCTCCTTTTCTTTTTATTTGACTATAAAAATTACAGAAAGAGATTACAGTCCTTTAGCAACTAATTGCCTATTAGTGGCCCCTGTGTATGTACTCAGAAAAATGTTTTCAATAACTCTGTTTTTTTAAATTGCATAGAGGTAATCTTTCAAAATAAAGGAGACCTTAAAATTTAATAATAGTTGTTTAAAGAATAATTCACAGAGTTAAAAGCACAGGAAAAATTAATGGCTTTTAAGGACTATTAAGTAAAGAGAAACTCAAATCTTTCATAACTCTAAAACCTTTCTCCCATAACTATACTCAACACTAAGAATATTATTGTTATGAATACCTTCACATAATATTCCGTTTGTCTCCTTGTAATTTCTGTTTCTATATCCATGGAAAACATTGGTCTAAGAAAAGCCTCTATTTATTATTTATGAATATTTCAAAAAAGGATGATGCCAAGAGACCAGTTTATTTGCTCCAAATTTATACTCATGTGTGTAATTGAAACACATAAATGGAAAATTATATTTATTGTGCTATAGTGAGGCTGTAACAATTGAATTATAATATAAAACTTAAAAATAAAAATTTCACATTAATATTAATACTTTTTAAAATTCTAGTACAACCTATAACTTCAAAGTAATGAACTCAATTTAAACTCAGTAAAGTTAATTTTGTAAGTGCAAGTTGTTCTTATTTTCTTGTGTGATTTCCAGAATTTACCCAGCTGTGGCTTCCTAAATTTGAATTAATTTTTGCTATTTCAAGGCCTTTTGACAATTTAGACAGTTCAGAGTGCTGTTCTACACTCAGTTTACAGAAGACTAGATAAAATCCAATGTATGAAAAAAAAATATTTCCCAAAGGAACATTTACTATCAAAGATAGAAGAAAATCTATTTTATTGATGCAAACTGCATATAGTCATAGGATCATAATTTAAAGTCACAATGTGAAACCGACAAGGTACAAACATTTTGCAATCAATACTATGAGAAACTGTCTAATGGGAACCTTTTCTTTCAGTCCTTCCTCTATAGAAAGTGCTTGGCTGGTACTTTATTTCCAAATACATCCACATCCACAAGGATACTTAGTCATTTACTTTGATCCCAAACCACCTTCCAACGTTCAGAAATTTAAGAAAAACAAAATACATAGAAGTATCATTTCTGGATCATAAAATAACATAAAAATAATTCCTGCCAGAAATACATCTAGATTACTCTTGAGCTAATTTATATGCTTGGCAGCCACTGACCTCCAAAAAACACTTTAAAAAACTTTCGTCATTAAAAATTAATATTTCTAGCTGAATATTTTCTTTTTTTTTTCAGAGGAAAAAATTAAAATACAACTATTATTTTCTGCTTTTGAGAGAAATTTGAATGTATGTGATTGAAATGACTGTATAGGGCAGACAGTACCGTAGATGCACCTTATCCAGGTTTCTTCACTCTACAAACACAAATTATAACCCTAATTTTGTAAGACACTATGATCTAAGTCTACAACTCAGTAATTTTTAATTTTAATATCAATCTATTTTTATAGTGTTCTACAACAAGAGCAAATGTGAGCTTTACAGAGGTACTGTAAACTTGAACAAAATGTCCAAGTAATTTGAATGACTTTGGATTGTGAAGGTTCTCTATGTACAGTTTTGGCACATAGGACACCAAAAGTTTCATTAAAAAAATTAAAGAAGTGTTTAGGCTCCCAAATATCTTAATTTCTGACTTCTGCCTTTCCAAAATCTTTAGAAAGAGGCAGATAATACTGGTGACCTGAATTATTAGATCTCTTTCCTTTCATAAAAGACACATCATTTAGGGTAGATTCTCAAAGAACCTACAATGACGCAAAGTTTACTCCAACACAATTATGATCAACATAAAGACTATCTTTATAAAAAACAAGCATTATTAAGCTACATTCACCATGCTTTTCAGTCATGATGAGTACATCCTAAATTTCACCATAACAGTGAGTCACTTTAAACTCCTGTTAAAGTCTGTATTCTACTTGACTCGTTCCAGTCATATTCTGACCTGCTGTAGGAGCTTCTCACTCAGGGAACATTCTCACTTAAGCTACAAGCTTTGACACAAGAAAGTTGAAAGTGAATAATGGTTTCTCTGAGGACAAATAAATATATATATATATATATATATATATATATATATAAAAGAAAAACAGTCAATTAAAAACCAAATAGTTCTTGAAGACAATGGCTTGATTGCATGTTTAACATGGAGGTCACTTTTAAGCACTTGCTAACACCACTAACACAAAGAAAAGCAAACAACTCCGGAAAACAACAACGAAGGAGTGTCATCAAGTCCAGGCATGCAAACTTGCTTAACTTGCTTGTTTAAATCATTCTCACCCTGCTGTTTCAGTGCAGATACATGTCTAGTTTTCCTTCAGGGGTAAACTAGCTAAGTCTATGTTCATATTTCAAATATCTGACAAGATACTTTAATAATCTGTTTTAGCACCAGAATAAAGATGCATTCTCTCTGAAGAGAAAAATTCTGAAATCGCCAATGCGTTTCAGATACTTGAGAGACAATGACAAATGCAAAATTGTTAGGCTGCTGATTAAATGTTAAAGAAAATATTTGACATTAATTTGTCAACAATGGCTTTAAGAAAGCTGAAAGTCACATATTTGGTCAAAACAAAACTGTTTATTGCAGAGACAATGTGTTATAGAGGAAGGCAGTGTCTGCCAAGCATATAAATTAGCTCAAGAGTAATCTAGATGTATTTCTGGAGGGAATGATTGAAGAAATAGTAAGAAAGCTGAAAAATGGATTGGGATCAGCAACAACAACAACAACAAAAGGAGGCATGCTGTGTAGATAACATTTTCACGTTCTTAAAATTTCTGATATTCTTATCTTGGCACAGCAGGAGTGAGTTGTACTTAATTGAATTTAGAAGACTTACAAAGAAAGTGTGTGCAAAAAACGTGCACTGAATTTCTGTTAAACTAGTGAAATACAGTAGAACAGTTCAGTTGCAAGGGACCTACAAGAACCATCTAGTCCAACTGCAACTGAAACACCATTCCTCTCTTCACTTTTTTCTTTGCATGACAGTATATTTAAAAGTGTCCTCCTCCTCCTCTGTGGGCTTGATTCAGTAGCATTATTTTTCCCTCTTAGCACGCAATCTTATTATACTTAACAATCTGAAATACCTTGGGCATGTGTCGTCTCCTTAAGGGTTATTTGCCCTGGCATTGTGCCTAGTGTCAAATCCCATGGTATTTGTCTCACACCTATAAGGGATATCTAGAACAGATATTCAGATGCTGAAGATGGTTCCTGAACTGGCAAGCCAAGCTATGGCTTTAGTCAAGTCACTCTTGCACCTCTCCTGCTGCACTTTACTTTTTAATGTGGATTTAAAGTAACAGTTTAAGAGTCTGGGCTGATTTCCTGTTTGTGTATTTGGATTTTTTTTGGTTTTTGGTTTTGGGGTTTTTTTCCTGGAAAATGGAGAAATAAAGGAATGTTCGGCTTCAGAAGGCAGAGCAGAAAAGACTCAAAAGGTAATCAAATCCCTCCAGAAGAACGGGAAGAATAACGAGACAGTTTGAGCAGGCAACTAATCCACGCATTGTTTTAATATATACAAAAAAAATTGTTTAGTAACTAGAAAAAAACCTAATACAATCCATGTCTGAAGTTGGAAGTGTTTCTCTAGTTGATCCTCAAGGCTTAAGTTAAGGCAAAAAGGAGCACCGTGTAAGTTTAAACATGGGGCCTCTCATTCCAGAGGACTGGTGCTCTGTCTATGCTAATCTCTAAACTACCCATAAAAGACTTGGATATCAGTTTTGTAGCAGCACAGTGAATACACACAACATGCTTCTAGTTGTGTCCTCCACTTTGAGTTAGTCTGAACAGTGTTATTAACAATAAAGCCATTTCAAGGACACCTACCTTTTCTTAAAAACAAAATACAAACCAAAAAGCCCCCAGCAACTATATGCTAGGGTTCTCTTGAAAACCTTGCTCTGAAACATATTTTCTTTTCCTTTCTTTCTGTGCAACAGTGACCGTGGTGCAGAACTTATTAAGTGCTGATGTCACTTGAAAATGTATGTTGAAAAGAGGGTATAGCCCTAGAGGCTTGTTACAGGCTTAAAATCTCTTTTATTTGCCCCTATGATTAGGTACAGGAAGGTCTAACAAACTGTATAAGTAGAAATTATTTTTATTTTTGCTGCCCTGATACATTTCTTTTATGAAATTTCGGAGTTTTCTTAACCAAACTCATTGAGTTTGCACAGGGTGTTCATGTTTTACTTCATCTGATTGTTTGCTTTCAAACATCTTGCCTTTAACCAAGTTGAAAGAAGTCAGGTTGAGTGTCCCCTCTGTGACTGCAAGGGCTAATTAGGAAGAAACACCCTTCAAATCCTGAGCCACTCCAAAAGTTTGAGAAAAAGTGATACTGCCTGGACTTGTAAGGCTTAATGGATCTGTGTCTTTCTGCTCACACCTTAAGAGCAGTAGTGATCAGGCTGTGCAGCTCCATCATGAAGCCCTCAATCAGGAGTGGGAACAAAACCCACAGCAGCACAGAATTTCATAAGTGTAAGGCTCCAGTTTCACCCACTGAGTTTCTTAAAGGGGCTTTGTTTTTTTTTTCATACCCTGAGAGGGTGCAAGAACTCAGGGAGGTTAAACAACAACTTTTACTGGCAAACTTTGGAAAATAAGAGAACTTGGCATTCAATCAAAACAAGCTTTTCCCGAAACATTGACTTAGCAAACTCCAACCCATCCATCTTTAAGTAACCCAGATTTCTAGAAGAGGAAATTAGGAGAAGAAAAAGGAAGAGAAAGGAAGAACAAGAGAGAAAGCAAAAAAACACAGCTACCACCTTGGTTCCAGTGTGGTCTTAGCCAAAGACAATAGGGACACAATATATGGAGGATTTGTGTCATGATTGTTATCTGCTCTGGCCTCCTGTGGCCACCATCCCACCTTGGCAGAGCCTGCCCTGCCACCCCCTCCCAACTCACATCAGTTGTTTCAAGCCAGTAGTAATTTTTTCCAGTCTCTCACAGAAAGATACACGACTTTTGAATGTTAAAAGGACCAGTTATTGCATGAGAACAAGAGAACACAACTGCCATTTCAGTAGGGAATTCCATATTGCCTAGAAAATGAATAAATGTAAAAATTTCTATAGAAAATGTGTAAAACACTTGCTTCACAATATTTTTCCCCCCAAAAGGTCTATAATATCTGTCTCGTTAAACACTGAAGGAGGAAGAAGAGGAGATGAGTGTCCCCAAGTCCTAACTGTAAGATAATTGACAGAAACATCAAAACCAGCTCGTTTTAACCTTTCAAATAAGGACTGTTAGAAAATTTCCTGTGGGGAAAAATATGTCTAAAGACAAGCATTAAAATCTCATCTTTAGCTGCACACCAACAGAAAAAGAATCTCAGAAAGTGGTAATAAAAGTACACAGATGTTTTATTTATAGTGGAAATACACCCGAGCTTCAAACCCTACTCTTCGTACTAGAATGGCAATTTCAGCTATAACCACTAATAACAGTTGAATGGATGAAAAGTCATCCTAAAATGAGAGGGCCAGAGTTTGGTTTCCATGGTACAAAGCAAAAAGAGTAATAGCATCTTACTGAGATTCGAACTCATGGATTCCTTTGGGTCCAGTGGCCTCCAGATCAGTATTGAATAAGACCTGTCACAGCTATGATAATGCATGCTAGATGAAGTTTTTTTAAATATTCCCAATAAAAAGCCAAGATATAAAATGCACTGAGCTGTTGTATGTACAGCTCTTCCTCAGTTTTTGTGCTCTCATTTGAGATCAAACTTCTATAAGTAAATGGAATTAAATATTAACTATTTTTACCATGAAAAATCGCCTTTGTTCAGATTAAAGAGACAGCACTGTGAGTTTATTCATGCTCCATCTGTTGTACTATTTTCTCCAGTGGCAACTTCAAAGCACTTTAGCGTTATTGAGCGTTTGTGAAGAAATGGCATCACAATATTTTCCCTCAGAGGGGAAAAAAATATTAAGAAGAGTTCAAAAGTGAAAGAAATTCTTAGTCACTCAGATGGATGTTTAATTCACTGTTTAATTGAATGTGTATTTATTTCTATTGATTTTTTTTTTTTCTTTTAAAGACTGATGGGGAGAAAACAACTTGTAGCTTTCTTCATACAGGAACAATTACAGCAGGAGCCCACATCCTTTACTGAATGAACAATGCAATTCATAAATGATGAAAATTTCAAAGGTTTGTTTCCTGCTGCTAATTTTGCTAGTGAGCTGAATTAGTGGGGCACTGCTGGGAACAGCAGGAGATCTTTATGATACTTTTTCAGAAAGGGAAAGATCTGATAACTAGTGTTAATCATTAAAAAGCAGTTATTGGAGGTGTCAAAGAGCTGAAATATGATTCTCTTTTTCCCTTCCAGCCTTCCCTCCTTACCCTCTTAACAATTCAGCTGTAGGGAACTTAAAGTGGGTGATTTAAAACATGGTCTTGCATATTGATGAGAGGTTCCCTTGAAAAATTACATTCATTGCACAGGACTTGAACAAAACAAGACAAGTAGATTTTTGACTCGCACTCCCTATCTTCACCCTGGCTCTTAAGCAATCTCAGTCCTCTCTTGTTTGCTTAATTCTGTCTGATTATAGGCATTAATAAATAAATCTGCAGATTTCAGTCTACTGTAAGAAACTGTATAATCTTGCATGACACTCTACACAAGTACTCACAGGAGCTGTTAAGGAGCTTAGTTCAGAACTGTATTTCACAGCTCCTTTGGAATGTTTTGAAGTGACCTCATTTCCAATCTTGCAGGATCACCGTCTTCCTTCCTGTTCAGATTGTAATTCAGATTTGTTCTACAAATTTTTAAAATTTATTTTAACGTAACACTTTAGAACTGTATAACACTCCTCCTAAGATGTTGTTTGTTGGTGGGGAGCAGTGAAGATGGCTAATGACTTTCCTGTCTTGGTCACTCACATCTGCCTGACGGTTGTGCTGATACAACTGTAGCAGGAACGTGCTGTAAACCAAGTCACCAGAAATAATTGTGCAGTGGAGAAAACAGTCTTCCAAAACATTGTCATTAAATATTATTGTTGTGCTTTGAAAATGTGGTGTTTCACAAGCAATAGAGTCAGCAGAAGTGAACCGACAGCAAAAACTAACGTTAATAACCTTTTAATGATCGTTATACCTTAAAAATCCCCAAACAGGTCCCAGACAATCACCTGTGTTTACTGGGAAATTCATTTACACATTCACATGCCCACAACAGTAATTCAAAAGCTATGGAGTTTTTGTAAGGAAAATACACCACCTCCATATAATAAAATTGTTTATAACATACATAGGTTAGAATTTTATGAAGAATACAGGCAGAGGCTTGTTTGCGTTTTTTGTCTTGTTGTGCTACTGTTTGTTTTTTGGGAAACACAGCCAAAAAATTCACCACCAAACAACCCTAAGGAGAAAGTGTTAAAACTAGAGTGATTTTAGTCACACCTTATGGTAGATAAAGGCTCCTCATCACTAGAGAGATACCTGCCAAAGGCTGCTCAAGGTGATCAAGATGGAACATTGCTGTGACCTGTCATGCCCAGCACTGGGTTAATGACAAACTCCCACACAGAACTGAACAGGAGAGAGTTTGGCTATTAAACCCAGCTGAAACTTTCCCAAATGACACCGTGCTTTCCCTGACAGTGTTTCGTTTCAATCCTGAGTGGAGTATTGCTGTAGAAGGCATCTTTCCCCCTCAGTGTTTGGGGGAAGAAAGTGACAAAAATCAGTATTTCTTTCAATTGTAAACAACTTTGTAGCATGCCATGTACTGTTTTCTTCATGTCAGCCAAGTATCCTGCAATTAGGAGCTACTAGGCTGATAATGTGTGGTTAGAATACCTCAGTAACTACGTTTTTAGATCTGTAGTGTGAAGATTCTGCCTACAATTCTCCCGCAATTCAAGTCACCATAAGTGATGTCTGTATCCCTTAGGTTATTTTCAATGGATTAGGAATAGCAAGCAAATCTGACTGCTGGCCCACCCCTATACTGTATTTAGTTCTGACAGAAAAAATCATGATGCAATCATACAATTCCATGACTTTTATAAAAAGCTTTAAATTCTGTAATCTACATAATACATTGCCACAAAAAAAATTTAAAAAATGTTCATTCCTGGTTGCCAGTAGCAGACTGTGTCATTTTCATATACTATGATAAAAGAAGTCAGCATCCTTCATGATACCAACATGAACACACCACAGGTCTTACTGGCCCTTTTCGGGAGCTAGACAGTAAAGTCAAAACACATTAATTTTGAAGTCTCACTTTTTTGGGGGTGTATTTCTGCTTTGCTGTTGGTTTTAACTAATAAAGTATGCTAAAGTAACAAATGTCTAGTCAGCACCTGATGACTAGTTTTAATGTCACAAATACATTACTGCTACAGGGAAGAACACCTTTGTCAGACTGCTGCACCACATGACTTCTGGGCAGTAAATACATTTCACCTTCATTTGTACATATACTGCCTTAAATGCCTGGATGTCTTGACTGAGATCAAAGAAAACACTAAGTATGTGCAATTAGCATTACCCATGCTATAAGCATGTGTATTAGCACTTTTGCCCAGATGGTCTGAGGTTTAACTGAAGCTAAAACACACCTTTCATCCAGCAATATGATTTATATGCAGGAATAATAGTCTCTTTCCATTTAGCAGTTTCATGCTAAGACATCTCCTGCATTCTCCTGAACTGCAGAGGCACCGCTCTGTCCTCCTGCCACAGACTGTTGTCAAATTACCACAGATGCAAAACAACATTGAAAGTCAGAACTGAATGTAACTTGAGGCACTTAGTACTTCTCTAATTTTCTCTCTCTCTGCACGTGCTCTCTGCAGGGCAAGGTGAGTAACCCACACTGATAAGAGAAGGAGAGCTGCCATGGGGTAATGTCAGATTGATGTTCAAAATAGCAGAGTAGCATCTGTGGGACAAGGTCCTCCAGAACCACTGAGCTAATCAACAGGTCAGTGCCACAGGACATCTCACTCCTGCTCTCTTCATTTCCACAGTCTTGCTTTCTCCCTTGAGAGCAGTGTGACACTGCTCAAATGACTGAGATCACTTCTAAGAGCAGTACACCTTATTTTTGCCTTTCCTCTCACTCCCTGGTTAGTGTGCTGAATCAGCTCACAGAGCTCCAATGATTGCCAGACCTGATGCTGGGTAAAAGCAAGCCAGCATATCAACAGAAATCTAATTCATCCTCAGGGATCACAATCTGAAACAGTGCAGCAGTGGACATAGATTATTTTATTTTCTAAACAAGAGAAAAATAGGTGGAGGTTTCACATCCACAGGAGATCATCACAGCTGTATAAGTCATTTCACTTTGGCACTTGTAATACTGGACTGAGAAAATGAAAATTTCTTCAAAATATTTCCATAGCCATCCTTATTGAGGGCTTTTTTTTTTGTAGATCTTTCTCCAGTATAAAACAAATTGGACACAAGTACTCCTAAATCCATAGTAGTGTGACTGATGTATCGAAGATGGGATTACAAAGCTGGTCTGCTGAGTGCACAACCTCATCAGCAAAACAATTGTACCTCTAAAATCACTAAACTGAGGTCAACCTGTCAGAAGCTATTGTGGTTATTCCTGACAAAACTTTATTTCTACAATAAGAGAATAGTGGGATATGAAATGAGCATATCCATATTATCCAGCATGCACTGTTTCCTTCATCTTTATGTCAGGCATCAAGTTTGTGCAACATTTGGAGCCATATTCATGATCCAGATGTTTGTCTGGGTTACAAGGTTTTCAAATACTTATGTAGTTACCCTGGATTATGAAAACCTACCCCCTATTTCTGCTTCTTTCTGCTACAACTGGTTCAAGTATGGGTTGACATTCATTCAAAATGTGTTATTTCTAGATACTGGTGACTTCTTAGGCACTGCCATTCTGTCAAACAAATAATCAAGAGAAAGGGATATTAATGCTCGCTGTGCACTGACTTCAGACGTGCATAAATAGATTATCAGGGTCTTCTACTGGCTCCAGCATATTGCACAGAGCATCTCTCAGCAAATCACTCATCACAGTGTTGATTTACACTCAGTTAGCACTTAACTGATGTTTGTTTCTGACTTTGAAACAATGAGGACTGGAAACATTTTAAAGGATTCTAAAATTCTTTGGTAAGTTATCCGAGGGAAAAGAATTTCTTACAGGCAGCAGATGTGTGAATTCATACAAAAGAAGGAAAAATTGCATCATCTTTGCTAGTCTTCTTTCCCTTATACTACCTCAATCATGTGTAGATCTTGAATGCAGGACGGTGGCTCCTTAGAGTGTTCTTCATGTTCACAAGACCCAAAGAAAGTCTGGATTTTTAGCTTGAAAGATTATATTTCCTCTCAGCCATTTCTAACTTGCTATTAACAAAATCTGTTGTATTTTCACATTTAACAAAATTGCTTCCTTACTTTAAACATGCTTTATTGTTCCTCCCTTTCTTCTTAAAAAAATGTTTTAAAAAAACATCAGATAAAAGGCATATCACCCCACTAGATCAGTATTATTCCAGCTATTCTCTTAGAGGTAGTATAATGGCAGTGATGTTATTTTGATATGCAACTCAAAGTGTTTCCATTTCTTATTCTCAGAGCATTATTTGTTGGTGCTTGCAGAAAATCATTAATTTTATGTGGCCTTACAAAAATAAATTTGCACTGATAGGGCTAAGTTAGCATTCTGAAATATTTGGATAAAATTAAGGTCTTCATTAAAATTTGTGTACCGTGCTTATAGTTTGTCATCTACTGTAATGAGCATTATCATGCACTGTAAGTCATAGTAAATAACAAAAATCTGTCTGCTAATCTTTATTCTGAAATAGGTCACATGGCAAATCCAAGTTATTTGGGATTTGGATAATACTACTAAAGCTTAACAACTTCAGTATACGTATTATAAAGAGGCAGATGTTACTCTTTTTTCCATAAAAAAAAATAAACAACAATTTTGTCATTAGCCCTTTGTGAGAACTATCCAAACCAGAGATAATTCCACACAAAGCCATGAGGTTTAAAAATACTGTGATGTCTCAGGCAAGAAATGAGTTTCCATTCAGGATATTGAATGAAATTTTGATAACCCAAAAAAAGTGAAAAAATTACATTTTTTGTACACAAACCAAGGAAGTATCCCAGTGGTACTACAATTAAAAGGTACTGCACTCATGAAAAAGGAATTCAACAAGTGTTAGTCTGCAACATATCACCAAATACTTGTCAGGGACCTTAAAAAGTATAACCTTTTTTTTAGGAAGACATTTTTCTCATTAAAGTCTTTAATTTCATGCACTGCGGCCATATCTTTTCCCCTCCTCATCTCTCAATTCTGTTTCCTTTATCTAAATTTTACTGCATTATTAGTGAAATAACTGTTTCTTCTCTCATACACTTTTGGACTGGAAGTGCAGAGAGTTCTATTTCCAAAATAGTAGTTGTTTTGTGAATAAATTAAAAATAAATGAAGACAAGAATTATCAGGTACTGGATATCTGAAAATATTCTTATCATGCATTCCACTTCCCAAAGCTTTCTAGACTTTGAGAAATTGTTAATTCCAAGGGAAAACTTAACTCTAATCATAGTTCAGTGCTTTTCTCCCAACTGTTAAAGAAATACTGATTATTTCTTACTGGATCTTGTGTTTATTACCCATTCTTCAAGCTTCTGGTACACATCGGAGAGGCTTTTACCTGGCAAAACCATGAAGCCACAACAGACTTTCAATTCCAATAGACATGATTAACTCTTGATTCTAGGTCTGGGTAAAAAGACTTCAGTTTTCACATGCAGAAAGCACTTGGAAATACAGTCAACGTGAGTCTTGACTGTTAATGCAAAGTGTGTACATAAAATTCTAGAGTTTAATCTCCCATTGGGCTTGTGAGATTCAGGCCACTGAAGGGTGCAGGGTAGAAGCCAAAGGTTTAATTTGTACTTTCTACTGAACACCTAAATGGAATTCAGATTGACTGGTGGGATTGAATTCAACATTATAATTTGCAGCTACACTAGGAAAAAAAGTCCAAGAACTCTGATAGTTGTCTACGCAATGATTGTAGCTACACAGAACAGATTGGTTAACAAGTACAATAAAACACAGAGGATACTGTAGGGCATAAGAGTGGCCACAAAAGACTCAAGATGTGCTGATGTCTTCCCTCTAGTGCCAGACACTGGGTGTGTGTGCAAATAGGGCCAGACTGGGCATTCTGGCTGAACAGAGTCAGAGGTGCAGGATGTTCCCCTCTTGGGAGACCAAGTGAAGTACCATCTGCCCTTTAGCAAGCACCTACCTTGTGTTTCAACTCAAAAATGGACATAAGGATCACTCCCTATCTGCTGCTTCACTCTGAAAGGTCTGCCAAACTTTCTTATTGTTATTTCCATATCTGCAAAAGTAGATAAGAATAAAGCAGACACATTGCATACAAGATATGAATGATGTACATACTACTATAAATTTTCTGTTGCACCCTTGATATTTATGAAGCAACGTATATAATTTTTATTGCATTTGATTACATAAGGGAGACAGTGTATTAACACCTGCCCTTCCACATACAGATTTGTAAGTATTAAAGAAAAAACAGAAGTAGATCTATTTGAACATACAGTATCAATATATTTGGAACTCATTTTTTTCTGTACCTCTATCTATAAATCACAGACTCATGTTGATCCTTAGGACTGATTTTCTCTGCTTTAATCATAGAATTGTTAAGATTGGAAAAGGCCTCTAAGATCATCCAGCTCAACCATCAGATAAACCACTGTCACATTTATCACTAAACTATATCCCAAAGTGGCACATCTAGACATTTTTTCAACACCTCCAGAGATGATGACTCCTTCACTTCCCTGGGTTCCCTGTTCCAATGCCTGACCATCCTTTCAGCAATGTTTCCTAATAGCCGATTGAGGTTAATATACACACATACACAAAAAAAATTTCAAGCCATTTATCAGATCCATCTTCAATCAAAATCAAATCAAGCATAATGAAAAACAAAGAAGCAGGAGAGATATCTTAAAGTATATTCTGTCTACCTATTTCTCTCTGCTTTCAATGATGGAAACATGACCTTTAGACCTCCACACCAAGCTGATCTTTTTTGTCATTAAATACAATTTAATCCATACCATTTTCAGCTTTAAAACATAATGTCATGTGTCTTCTATCAGATAATCCATATTAAGTGAAGATTTTGTTGCTTTGGATGCATTTGTCAGCTACACATAAAAAAAGAAGCAGGCATTGGCTAGGAAAATGTATCACAAAATTACCCACTCTCAACAATAAACTGCTAAGAAAAAGCTGGTTTACAAGCTAAGAAGATCACAAAGCAAGCACACAATTTAAAGCTAATGGTTTTATAGACCAAAGCCACTAGCAGGGCATCCTTATCCTGCAGTGTGAATAGGATTATCCCTGCAAACATTCCCCTAACATAGAATTAGGCTGTCAAGTTTACTTTGCTGCTGCATGGAGGTATGCACAAAATGAACACAAGTTCAGGTCAAGTGTAATACTGCTCCACTATCACACATTGCTCGTGGGGCAAGGAAAATAGGAGGAGGATAAATAAGTCAAGAGCTGAATTGCTGTTGCTAAGCATGTTTTAGGACATTAACGTTATTAGTCTTAAGCAGAATTACTGGATCAGGGTGAAAAGATGGTGACAACCATTTAAATGAAACTTTCTTTAAGATATATATACTTTGCACTTTAAGCTCCTCAAGTATCCTTGATTTAAAATCCTTCTAATTTTTCTCCCAGAATTAACATTGCACAAACGTGTTTGCTTCTTTGCTTAATTATAGAAAACTACAAATGTTAGTCTAAAAATACAACTGGAAGCAATTGAATATTCATGAATTCTCTGTTACACTTCCACAAAAACAGTCATAAAGTAGGTTATGTGGGTTTTTTTCCCACACAGTTTCCACACATCAGCAGCCTAAAGAGATTTCCATACCTCCTCCCCCCCCCATCTGAAAACATGTCTAACTTGGTCTATCACTGTTAGGCTGAAAAAAAGAAGAAAGGCCTATTATCACTTTGTTAATCATAGAGTACCATGTTGAAATTAAAACAGAGGTAGAATCAACTGCATATGATAATGTCTATAAAATCACAAACAGCATACTCACCAAGCATGAGTAACTTATTCTCTTTTTCAATATAAGTAAGGGGCACCAAATCAAATCATTAGGAAACAGTACCAGAAACGCTGAAGGAGTTCATGTGATGCATAACAAAACCAAGGAGAAATTTCTCTTGCCCATGCCAAAAGGCCAGTCTGTCTCAGACCTTATGTAATCACCTTTATGGAAAACAAATAAAAAAGTGCAGCTGAGGTTGTTGAACACAGAAATCTGTCCAAACCACCCTGAGCAGTGAGTGGCCAGAGACTGGAAAGATACTGGGGAGAAACCACATACACTTTGCTGTATTCCTGTATTCTCTTGCACAGATAGTGTTGATTTTCCTAGTCTCTAGTTAATTGAGATTTAAACTAACCTAAATTAACGTTGTGTTCTCTTTGATATAACAACCCAAAGCAAACCGCAAAACGTATCAAAGAAAGGGTTCCCTTTGTCAAATTTTAGGATTTCTTGGGGGGAGAGAGACTGTTATTTTCAACAGTTATTCTCTAAATATTTACAAAATGCAGATAAAAATAGGAACAGATTAAATTGAAAAAATCCGCCCTAAGTGATTACACAAAAAAAATAAATTCACAATATTTTCTTTTAGAAAAATCAAGCTAGTTCTATTATAACCAAACTTAAAGTTTAGAACATGAGCTTTTATAGATTGGTAATATTTGAAGAGGGAACATCACGTGAATAATGGCATGCTAGATTAGATTTCACTTAGATAGATAAAGATTTCTAACTATGAAAAGCAAGACAAGAATGTCTTCAAATGTTTAAAAATGTTAAGTAGTACTATTTGAGAGCAAGATAAGATTATCCAAATCAGCAGATACCTCTGAATACTTTCATATGTTACCAAAGAAAAAATTTTAACTGCAAAGAATTACTGCTTTAAGATAGATATTTTCTTTGAAAAACTGTATTGCCAAATGTGCTTTCTCATTTGTTTCCTGCTTTCAAATGTATTGCATACTTTACTTATTAAGAACATTTTTGATTTTGAAGAATTTTATTAGTACTTTATAAAGAACAGACATGTTCTAGAACATTTCATCTTTCAAAAGAAGATTAAACCCAATGATTTTACACGCTCATGTAAAGCATGTTTTATATGCTTTAGATACTTTTAAGGAAAGTAAATGAATGTTACTAAAATAACAATTTGGAAGTTATATTGCAGCTCATATTTTACAGGTACCTGGATGTCAAAGCATGTGACTAACAGTTAAGTACAAAGGTAATAAATACAGCAAAAGAGCAGCAGCAAATAAAAGATGTGAAATAGACCCACTTCCCACTATACGAAGAAAATATCAATGTATCAAATTATAATATCTGAATACATTAGACTGGGCAAACTACACTCAAAGTTGGGGGGGGGGAAGAGGGATACATTTTGTATATATTGGTAGAATCTGAGATTTCAGTTTCATTTTTAATGCCCCAGTCTAACAATTTTGATTTTTAATCTATTACAACCTTAAGTGAGCAAGACTAAAGAAAAGCAATAGACTTGTGGACAACTTCATACTGGAAGTTGTCTGCGCAGTCATACTAGTAAAATTACTAACCCAGAATTTTCCATAAAGTAGATTGTAAAGATGTGTAATATTAATTCTATCTATTACATTGAAGCACCAACAACTTTTTTTTTTCCTACCCTTTCTTCCCCTTATTTAATAAAGATTGTCATTTGGGTATTTATTTTTCACTATTTTCAGATCCATTGCAGAAATGAAATGTGCGAGAAAAAAAAATAGTGATATCTGTTGTTCAGCATATATCCAGCATTTATAAGCATGGTTCAATAGATAGCAATACATCATATCTGAGATCTGATCAGCATGTCAGATCTCATTACAGAAACCCCTGTAGTCTCTAAAAATTTTAGAATGCCTGTTATTGCATATTTAAAGTAATAATTAGAACCAACTTTCTGTTTCAGTTGATCAAAGTTGCCTTGAAGATCACTTCTGTGTTCTTCAGAGGGCAAGTGGTTTTAACCATACAGACACTCAGAAAATAAAAAAAATTGTACAAATACTTTGGTGAAGTTGTCAGAAGAAACTCTAGACTTCTTCTTCAATTTTGTGGCTCATCTCTAAGTTTTATAAGAACAACTGTTCTTATAAAACCAGGCTGCACCAGACACCATGCTTTGGCAGAAGTTATTGTCAAAAACTTGTTTTGGTATTTCCGAAGTACAATGGACATGTGAGCACACAAGACACTGTGTTTGGACACAGCTATTATGGTGCTGCCTACAATTATATCAGACCTGGAAGCCTTTACTTTCCTGTTCACCTGATAGAAGCTACAAGGATGTTATAGATGTATATAAGACATAGAAGCTCTTCTGGAAATCATGACTTGTCCATAAGCCTGAAACCACACATACATCTCCAGCTCATGCCACCCTAGCAGCTTCTCGTAGAAAGAATTCCTGCTAGTATGAGAGAATAAGATATAAGGTGTCCATCAAATTGCCACTAGTTCTAAAATTGCTCCAGAGCCTTTCAACAAGGCAAATTTGTTAAACTGCTAAACATTGGTACACTGCCAAGAAATGAGTCCCTTAAACTTCCTGGTCCTTTCCTCAAACAGAGCAGCCCTGTCCAATGGAATAATTTCTACTGATGGATATACTGCAATTCATAGCCAAAACAGAACATCCTCCTAAAACCAGGTAGAGCTTTTCTGTAGATCTGTGCAAACAATGGGTGATTTTTCTTCATTAAATATATTATCTCCTTCAAACATAATTCATCAGTAATGAGCTCCTAGTTACAAAGCAAGTGAATTTTTGTAGTGATTTTTATTTGAATTGACAGCTTGTGCAATACTGACTTCCACTTACAACATACTTCAAGCTTAGCTAGTGAAATGGTGAAGCACTAAGCAGCTGTCTTTCCACTGTTGATGTCTTAAAACCCACACTCACTCCTTTTGATAATCTTGTCACACCTATCCAATAATAAAAATCTAGCTTTAATAATAGTTTTTGGGAGTTTGTCCTTCTTTCCTGGAATACTCCCATGCTCTGCAGTCAGCCTGAAGTAGATATATGTACAAGCAAAGCACAATCCAATGGAATCTGTATGGCCTACCTCAATGTTATCATGTGTTGTATATGCTGATCACACATATATCCCTAATATTCATCACCTCTAAAGCAGGAGAATAACTAAGAACATCTAATCTCCTATCACAGTTGCTTCAGTATTTTATTCTAACACCACAGATATTCTTGTTAAATGACTATCTTCACTCAGTTGTGATTTTCATTTATACTCTGAGCATGCTGACACTGGCTATGCACTTTCCTGTCAAAGGAAATTCAGCAAACAGGTTATATTCACTTCTTGTGCCTCAGGTCTTCCTGAAATTGTTATTACTGGTCATGATCCTGTGGGGATTTCTGGAAAAATCTGAACTACTGATTATGGCTTGTCTCTTAAATTAAACTGGTTGAGGGTGTAAGAGTACTTAATTTTGTCAGCAAGAACGTCATATCTTGATAAGATATTTAAATAGTAATGCAATTATTCCATAGCTTTTATCCAGCTTAATTTAATCTCTTAAGTATTTTACTTTTTATTATGATTTATTCTTGGTGTGTTAGCAAATCACAGCAATAGAATGGATGAGAAAAATTCCTCAAGAAAAGCAGATTACTGTCCTAATACATGCATCATTGTTCATTTTGCACCTTGAATTACATTTAAAGGTAACTCTGGCATGTTAACCACCTTGTAAGGGGCCTATTAATAAAAAAATCCTTGAAATTTAAGTTGACTGGTTTGTTTAGGATAAAGGCCTTCTCTTTAGTTCCTCTGCAATTATTTAATCACTTATTCATTACAATGAAGTACATATTTTCACTTTAACAATTTCAATCAAAGACCACCATTTAAACCATATCAGTGTGAGATCATAGAATCATAGAATCATAGAATCATAGAATCATAGAATCATAGAATCAGCTGGGTTGGAAGGGACCTCTGAGATCATAAAGTCCAACCCTTGATCCACTACCACCGTGGTTACTAGACCATGGCACTGAGTGCCACCTCCAGTCTCATCTTAAAAACCTCTAGGGACGGAGAATCCACCACTTCCCTGGGCAGCCCATTCCAATGCCTCATTACCCTCTCTGTAAAGAATTTCTTCCTAATATCTAACCTAAACCTCCCCTGGCACAGCTGAAGACCATGCCCTCTTGTCTTACTGAGAGCTGCCTGGTAAAAGGGACCAACCCCCACCTGGCTACAACCTCCTGTCAGGGAGTTGCAGAGAGTGAGGAGGTCTCCCCTGAGCTTCCTCTTCTCCAGGCTGAACAACCCCAGCTCCCTCAGCCTCTCCTCATAGCACTTGTGCTCCAGTCCCTTCACCAGCCTTGTTGCTTCTCTCTGGACCTGCTCCAGCACCTCAATATCCTTCCTGAACTGAGGGTCCCAGAACTGGACACAGCACTCAAGGTGTGGCCTCACCAACGCTGAGTCCAGGGGAAGAATCACTTCCCTGGACCTGTTGGCCACACTGTTCCTGATCCAGGCCAGGATCCATTGGCCTTCTTGGCCACCTGGGCACACTGCTGGCTCGTGTTCAGCTTCCTGTCAATCCAAACTCCCAGGTCCCTTTCTGTCTGGCTGCTCTCCAGCCACTCTGTCCCCAGCCTGTAGTGCTGCAGGGGGTTGTTGTGGCCAAAGTGCAGCACTCAGCACTTGGCCTTGTTGAACCTCATCCTGTTGGAATCAGCCCAACTCTCCAGCCTGTCCAGGTCCCTCTGCAGAGCCCTCCTGCCTTCCAGCTGATCGGCACTCCCCCCCAGCTTAGTGTCATCTGCAAATTTGCTGATGATGGACTCAATCCTCTCATCTAATCATCAATAAAGATATTAAACAGAACTGGGCCCAACACTGATCCCTGGGGGACACCACTAGTGACCGGCTGCCAGCTGGATGCAGCCCCGTTCACCACCACTCTCTGGGCCCGGCCCTCCAGCCAGTTCCTGACCCAGCACAGGCCGTGGGCTGCCAGCTTTTCCAGGAGAATGCTGTGGCAGACAGTGTCAAAGGCTTTGCTGAAGTCCAGGTAGACACATCCACAGCCTTCCCCTCATCCACCAGCGGGGTCACCTGATCAGAAAAGGAGATCAGGTTGGTCAGACAGAATCTGCCCCTCCTAAACCCGTGTTGGCTGGGTCTGATCTCTTGTCCATCCCGTAGGTGCTCTGTGATTGCACTGAGGAGGATCTGCTCCGTAACCTTGCCAGGCACTGAGGTCAGGCTGATGGGCCTGTAGTTTCCTGGCTGCTCCTTGCAGCCCTTTTTGTGGATGGGCATCACATTCATCAACTTCCAGTCATCTGGGACCTCCCCAGTGAGCCAGGACTGTTGGTAGATGATGGAGAGCAGCTTGGCGAGTGTGTTTCTTACCCAGCCCCAAACTTCTGACAAATTATGAATCTTTGGTCAATACAGATACCTACATCCACAAACAGTTCTTCACTGCCAAAATAAAATAGCATATCCAAGTATTTTCCACTGTATTTTTATTATATTATATAACAATATTAGTTACTCAACATTTTAAGCAAAACCACTTTCAACAGTTCCTTTATGAAAATCTACTTGATTTTCTGTTTAAATGCACTGTTGTGCACAGCAGAGTACTTAGGACAAAGGTGTTAACACTCAAATGAAAGGATATGGTGTTCTAGGAATACTTAAATTCAGCCCTGGTGTAACTAGTATTCCAATAAAGTTTCATCATGTATCCTTTTTTCCTGTTAGTTTTAGTTAAACATTTATTTCATAACACACTTTTTAAAGAGAAAGTTGTATTATGTTCACAGAATGTAATTTACTGAAGACAAGACTTCATTTTGATCCGTTCTGTCAAAGGCTTGTCTTCGTAAAAGGAAAAAAATGTACATGGCACTTAGAAATAATATTTTTTTAAGAGATCTGCAGTGTAAGATTCCAGTTTAAATCAAATTTCAAACCATGAAACGGATTCACAATAGCATTAAAAAAGTAATCTATTTTTTCAACTGCCAGTGATTCAGAAAAGTCAATAACACGGCGTTGGATAGCAGACGCATTATTTTATTTAAATGGAATATAGACCCAAAATTGAGGGATTCATAAAACAAAAGCCTCCTAAAAAGATAGCTTCAAGGCATTTCATTAGAACTGTTCAGAGCAACAAGTTTAAGTGTATAAGATCAATAATAAGCTTAAAATATTACCTGAGTTCTCTGAAGAAATAAGCTCTAAAAACCTCAGTGCTGGACATATTCAAACACCCAATTTTAAAAACAGATGAGTGAAAACAATCAAAACAGGGTTGTAGAAAATTGAGATATAAAAAAAGACTAAAGATGTTGAAAACCATAAAAGCCTGTATTGTTAAGAAAAAACTACAAGGAAAGAGTAAGAGGAAGCTATTAAAAGGAAAGACTAGTATACAGAGAGTACAAAAAACTTTGAAGATTTTTGAAGTTTTTCTAAAGAGCTTTCATATGTACTCAAAGTAGTTGTTAGTTGTCTGTTATGATGCATTTTTAACAACATTTTTAGCAGGTAATTAGGAAGTCAAATTACTGTCTTTTGATGCTGTACTTCATACTATTGACAATATTCTTCATCCTAGTGTTACACACATGCACACTCAATTTTTAGCAAGACTGGCTTCAAGTTCCCATGTGATTGAAATGAAAATCACAAAGTTCTGTTTGATTTTCATTGCATACCTCTGGCATAGTTTGGTATCCAGTCAGTATTGACAGGAAGAACCTGGCAACTGCTAATCTAGAGGCCCACATGTTTGTTTCTGTATTAGAGGATTTCATAGCATATTTGTGGTTGCATATTTAACTTTTCTAATGTGCTAATAACATAGGAAAGTTTTACTCGACGTACTGAAGCGAGTGACCTTTTGTAATAACTTAGTAGCTACAGTGCTAGTAACTTATTTATGGGTTCTGAAGTACTTAAAAGTCTCATATTAATAGTTAGAAGATTCATAAATCCAGGATTATATTGAATAATTTATATGATATTCATAATTATAGCATCTCTATAATATAAAAAAATGCATTCAGCTGTAGGCATCAGGATGTAAAGACAAATTTAAAAATTAACTTTGAAATTTATTCCTCTCAAAATATATAATTCCCACCTTGCCTTCAAGGAAAGACTTTCTGTAAGACTTCAGAAGATCATAAACCTTTTGAATGGATTAGAATTTACATTACTACTTCACTGAAAATGTTTCGCCTTCATATTTTGAACAGATACATTAAAATTGAGTGTTTCTGCTTTTCCCAAAGTTGCCAGCACTGTTTAAAAAGAAACAGGCCTGCAAGGGCCTAACAATAAACAACTCTCATATATCACCATCAATTCCTCCTATTGATATCAAAACCAAGAGGACACTGAAGATTTTAGAAATACAAGAATCAGATTTTGTTTCAGTAAGATTATTAGATGAGGCATTGCTCACCATGAAGGCACAGTTTAATCCTTAGAATTCATTTCCAGAAGCTTTAGAGAACTGTTTAAAGCATCTAACACAGTTCTGAAGTCCCGAAGTCTATAAAAAATTAAGTAAAATATTAAACTGAAGACTTTTTTTCCCAAGTCATTGCTTTCAATATGACTGCAGAAGTATACTTTTGCAGTATCAATTAAGCTATTTTCCCTTGCACCTGGTATATAAATTCAATTCATATTTAGGTACATCTCATACACTAAAATCATTAACCCAGTGTCAAAAAAATCCCCGTCACACACCCTTCAATGTCACGATCTAAAGAAAAACAGATTTTTTTCCCAGTATATTCCTTATAATTCCCGTAAAAGCAGAAGGGTATGAAATTCTAATCATGACAAATAAGGAAAAATACTTTGATATTTGTTTGGCTTGAGGAAAGAAAACTGCAGGAATCAAATTATATCTCAGAAGGATACATGTAATTCCACAACTGCTGTTTCAGTGACTCTTCTGTGATAGCAACAGCAAATACTATGCAGAAAAGTATGTATAGAAGGACTTGATAACTTTACTTGTGTATTTTTAAACAAGTACCATAATTAATAACTGTATCTATTGAACAGAACCTAAGAATCAATTTGTGGGAATTCTTTTATTCATCCAAAAAATAAGCGGATTTTGCATCACACTTTTCTGCCTTTTTTTTCAGAGGGTAGGTAAGGAGTGGATAATGTTCACTTCCTTTTCTCATCACCTTTATATGTTAGCTTATCATGTCAAACTGAAAACAGGTTTTCATTTTTTAAATTTATTAGATATGTTTTACAAAATGAGTTTAATCAAATTCGTTGAAATACCATGAGTTTAGGAGTTATAAAAATAATTAGAGGCTTCCAATATATTT
The DNA here is from genome assembly GCF_036250125.1 of Pseudopipra pipra. Lineage (NCBI taxonomy): Eukaryota > Metazoa > Chordata > Aves > Passeriformes > Pipridae > Pseudopipra > Pseudopipra pipra. Next base: position 10,509,506 of record NC_087552.1, read on the forward strand.
CCAATTCCAAAATAAATTCAATTTCACTGACTGAAGACAACACTTCTTATCTTCTTCAGATGACTGGAAACCATACACCTTCCTCAAAAAGGGTGTTCAATGACCATTTGCTTCTGCCAGTGAGCCCACTACAGCAATATTTTTCATGTCTCCCTCCTCCACCCCACTTTCCTCTAAAAGCACAGAGTGAAGTTTTTAGGTTGTTCCATGTCTCCTACTGATACAGTCTTACTTTCGCCAAAGACTTTGGACACTGGAGCAAGGCCAGGACACGGATGCTGTCTCTCATACCAGTACTACCTTCTGGTCTTCAAAGTCATTTGCTTTCAGGCTCGTGAGAGTCTCAAGTGTTTTCCAGCCCATCTCCCCTTGTTTAAAGGGACATAAGCAATCTACGGGAAGTAGCACTTCCCAAACGTCACTGTAGGCCCCAAAGCAATCCAGGCATAAATTTGCTAGGTAAGAAACTGACAAAAAGCACCTTGGGGTTAAGATGGTGATGTAGCCTGAGCACAACCTAGCTCAGTGACAAGTTGAAGTGAATTAGGGCAGCAAAATAACTTCAACGGGGAAGAATAGCAGAACATGCCTCAACCATCCCATATGATGAAGCCTCTGACTCCATGTATGAATCTACACAGTAGCTTGAAGCCTTTACAGAGTCTGACAGATGGGGGTCAGGGTGGAGGAGAAAACAGGAAGAAAAAGTCCTGCCTGAATGAAATCTTATCACCCAGGTGTGCTAAAAGCCCCAGAAGATCTGATCGATCTCACTGAACTGCAGCCTTGTGTACGAGCAGTAAATAAACTCAGCACTTCCTGAAGCTGTGGTACTGAAGGCACACACAGCGTGACTGGTGACAAGGTGTTAATCACATCATGCTTTAGAGCCCTGCAGCTTGCTGAGGACATCTTGGGGGCAGAGGTTTGCCCTTACTCAGCTGGCTTGGCTGGTGAGCAGCAGTGACAGCAGTGACATTCAGCTGGCATTTAACAGAGACACAGGTACAGTGAATAGAAGTGTCAGCAGGACAGAGCCCCTCCGTGTCACCTCCAGCCTGGTGATGAGCTACTAATGTGATAAGTAAAACAAGAAATTATAGTCTCAGGTGATTTGGATAGGTATTGAGTTCCTTAAAACTTTGGGAAATATATTTTTCTGTCATTCCTGATACAGTGTCTTTTGGAAGCTGCAAAGAAGGCTGGATATGCAGTTTTCAGATTCAATTTGGAACCTCTTTTCCTTTACACAGTCAACATCTGAAGAAATAAAATTACGACTTATAATGCAAGCTTGTGACTTCCAGATGTTGTCACTGCTTTACGCTTGCAAGGCTCTTTCCATGTTCATAGCTTACAACCTCAGTATGGTTCTCTGCCTACCCTGAGTAATTTCTGAATAGATCAGCTGGAAACAAATCCTGCCAATGCTGTTCAAATTGAAAATACTCTGCTTGCAGTCAAAATGTTCATATGAAAGTTGGTTTGTTAATCATTGCCCAGCACAAGGATTGTCAGTACTTGAAAGAAGCAAGTTTGTACTCTAAATTATTAAAATTCACAGCACAAACAACTTGTAATTTTTTTAATTATTATTATTAACAATGCGCTTTACCCCTCTCCCCTTCCTTTTTTTTGTTTTGTTTTTTGAGATGCACAACCTACTCAGGGGACACACCAGAAAGACCTCTTGGAAAAACTTTGTCCTGAAGGTATTTACATATGGAATGTTTGAAGTTTCCTTGTGCGTTTAACTCCTGTACTCAGCAAATTTTCAGAGATAACTTGTTTTGAATAACAGAAATTGAAATTGGTTTAAATAAGCCCTTATTTTATGCAAGTTTCCTAAGATGAAACACATCAGTTCTTTCCAGGAAAAAAAAAAATCTTCCTCTTTCTCCAAGAAATTTAGGGTTTGAGTCAAGGTTACCAGATCTCTAACAAAGTGCATGTACTGGCTTCTTAATGTTAAAAAAAAAGCATCATAAAGTTGTACAATTTACTATATTTCATAGCACCATTCAAATGAATAACTCCGAGACATTCTTTGTAAGCATTTAAAATACTTTTATATTATATTTGATAATAAACATTTCACAGATTTCTGAGCTACTTCATTAAAAGTTTAAAGAATAGGAATTTCAGAAAGGCTTTGCTTAACTCAACCTCAGGTATGAAATGTTATGAAGACTTGCCAAAGATAGTGTTCTATACACCTCCATCTTTTAGGGCTTAGCAAGTTTTCTTTATGATTTTTTATTACCTTTGTATTACTTTCAGATTTTATGCAGGACTTTAATAAAAAGTGAAACCATTTTTAAACAACTTAAACATTCATTTAGTGGATAGGAAGCAAAGAGTAAACACTGAAAATGTTATTATCTGAACAACAGATATGGAAGTTGCCATTTTCTTCTTTCATAATCTTATCTTCCTCATCATCATGCTTGCATTAATCAATGTATGAAATCAAACATTATTAATGCAATATTATTTGATAACATTTTTTATTAATCAACTAGATCACTTTCATAAGCCACAGTAACAAAATCTTCAGAAACAGTACTTCTACCAGTTTTAAATTATGGAAGCAACAGATGTCTCTTTCTGTGTCGACATGTAAAATTAGCTCCATAAATCCATGATTTTGTTGTTTAAGGTAGCAGAAGGGTGTTTAGATTAAAACTGGAAGCACAGTTTTCAATTAATATTATCAGGAAATATCTATAAATTTAAGTGCCACGAAAGCTTTTAGCAATATGCTGAGCTATAAATTATGCAGACCTAAGTATTACTATGCTTTATAGACTTCTCAGTGTCAGCAAAGGGAAAACTCAATTTTTGTCAACTGTTTACCTCTGAGGAAAAAGGTTATCTGTTTCCACAACAGCCCCCTTTTCAAATTCATGTTAAATTAAAGCAAGAGCAACATTGTTCCTGTCCCACTTGTCAGGAGAGTTAATATTGACTTAACCCTAGTAAGGACAGTAAATTATCAGCTACAAATGAGTTAGCAATTTGGTCCAAGTATCATACAAATACACGAGCATAATCAAAGCAGATTTCAAATTCCTGGATAACATTGGAATCATCTCAGAGCTTCTCATGCTTATTAAGAGCACATTAACAAAATCACTTTGGCATTCCTGCGCCACTTCCACAGATTGCTTTACTGGATTTCTTAATTTCATCCTGTTTTTCAAAACAGACTATAATGGCAATCATTTCAGGCACAGCCCGCAGTAACATTTTTACAAATGATGTTACTTCATCAGAAAAGTTTGAAAAAGCTTCCTTCAACCAAGACACCTACAGTTATAAAACTGCAGAGGATGCTGCAGAACCTATCCTGAACCAAACCTCCAAATTTACTGTAGTTTCCTTCATTTTTTTCACTCTGGGAACATCTCAAAGAAGAAGATACTGTTTGTCACCATTTTACATATGGAGAATAACACTACATGAAAGGAAAAAAAAATAAGAATATTTTTTGGTAAAATCCTTTAACTGGTATTGAATGCCAAAATGTTTAAATCCCACTTTCACAACAGAATCTCTGGGTTGTCTCAGCAGGTTAATTCTTTCTACAAAAGGTAGGCAGAAGCCTCCATTACTGTAAAAGAAAAGGTAGTGGTGATGTCAGTGTAGTGATTCTGGTTCTGCTTGTGTGGAATTGTTACTGTAGGAAAAAATAAGCAAAAATGGGAAGATGATTTGTTATGCCTAAAACATGTATCCATTGCTGCTTTCACTCATGAGAGAAAAAAACCACTGGCTGATAGAATACCTTGATGCAGCCCGTACTTCTTGAAACAAAGGAAAACATAAAAATTGCAGTAGAGATTTAATTTCTATTTCACATGAAACCTGCCTTTTGAGCCCTATAAACATGTAAAGGAGAAGCTCAATATATATATTTAATATATTCTTCCATGGTAAACAACATCAGTGAAGGGTAGCTTAGAGATACAGGTAGATGTCAGAGCAGCAGATCTATCACGCAGTAAGTGCTCCACACAAACTGCTCATAAGCTATTTCTCACCTGCCCCTTCCCCAGTTATTCACCATATATAAAGTTCTCCCAGCAACTAAATTAGCACTACCACCTTGGGGAACAGGAGTCAGAAATAACTCAGTGACTACTATGAAGCCTAAAGTGGTCCTGCCATCTAGAGGAAAATTGGCTTCACGGCTTTGGAAAAAAAATTCCCTCCTCAGAGGGCATTCAGAGGAGCATTCAGCAGCACTGGGAAATCCACAGGGCAAGGAGATGAGGAATCAAAACCTGAGCTCTTTTGAAGACACTTGAATATTTTAAAGCTTAATTGATACCTATAGATTCATATGCATTAGGAATTTGCCTTGGTCTGATTTTCCATTCTAACTCTGGCAGATAACGGAAACATTAAACAAAAAGTTTGGCTTAAAGGCATTAGTAATAAAAGAAAACACTACAACTACTGTTGTCAAATAGGTTTCCACATCACCTGCCTCCTATGTTTAAGATGTATTACACCTGTTTGTGCACAGGAAGGTGATTTAGAGAGAATTAGTTTAACCTTTTAATTCCGGAAAGCAGTAGCAGGGTGCTGAGTAGGCAAGACTGATTCATCATGCAGTGGATTTAAAACTTCCTCGGAAAAACACGATGTAGAAAAATAATGCAACCTAGCCTAGCTCTGCTTTGGTCTTTCAACTCTTTTTGTGGAGTGCCCCATTAGATAGAAGACCTGATACTCTGGTTCCATTGAACTCTTGCTGCAAGGGAAGAGTATAAGGGGGAGAAGAGAGGAAAAACTGAGAAAATTTGATATATACTTCAGCAACTGCTAAATCACTTATCAAGCTTAGTGTAATAGACCAATTAATACTTTCAGAGAATAGAGACTCCAGGGAAAAAAGTGATTTTATAATTTAAAGAGGAGCCATGCATCCATGTCCACATGGCCTTTGCTCTTACTGTATTCAAAAGTTAGAAACTGGGCATATTTTTCAGTTTTAGCCAAGAGATAAGTGAAAAAGTAGTGTTTTCAGCTATTGTAGTTAACCCAGAGAAGCATTTACAGACTGATCAGCTGCTTAATTCGTTATTTGTGGGTGATAAGGTGTACATGCAGATGCAATCCTGTATATACTAAGCACCTAGTCTAGGTTTCAAGATAGATAAAAACTATAGCTTTAAATAGCAACACGTGAAAACTATGGTATTAAATAGCAGCACATTAAAAAAATCCTTGCAACTCAGGCTGTCAAGACACTTTTGTTTAATACATTATTAGCCCTGTCTTGCAACTGGACTGACATTACTCTTTCTTGAGTACAGTGCTGCAGTACATTTGCCCTCTGGCTGTGCAGATATAAGAATCTCTTTGCCATAAGGTGGTATGATAAAATGCTAGGAGTGCTGGGTTTTTGGCAGGGAAGCAGAACCCAGAGTCTACAGCTTCTTAACAGAAGCCCAGCATCCTGAAGTCCACAATTTGTCCAGCACTACCATTTTTACAAACTCAGGGCTTTCCATTACCATTGCAATGGCCCACAGCTGCTTTCACAGAGTAGAGCTACACTGGATACAAATCCAAGGTACATGGGTTCTGCTCCAAGTTGGGAGTAATCTCCTTTCATACCCATGCCTACAATTTGTCATTTCTCACCATCCTAAGGTAACTTCCCAGCTGTGCCTGGAGAAACCTTAGTAAGGCCCTTTAAAGGAAAAGAATCATTCACATTAATATTCCCCTGAGTATATAGTGCACAAGAATCTGAAACACACTTATTTAATTTATAAACTTCTCTCATAACCACAATTGAGAGCCTTCTTCATTGTTTCATTTCTAAATTCAGTATTCCGACAGGCCACTTGGAGCTTGTCATCAATCAAAGAAACTGGCTTTGAATTTGCTTAACTCTTATTCGTAGGTATAGAGATTACTTCATACTATAGTAGGTGTTGGTTTTATTAAACAAGTGTTGATTTTCCTGTTCTTAACTTCATTTCTTTTTTTCTTCTCTTGAAATATAGTTTTCAGTCTTCATGCATACTCTCCACCTTAATATGATTTCCTCATAATAACAATAAATAATTTTCCTTAAAATCCTTCCACTTAAGAAAATATCAGGCTTATTATCAGGTTTGTGATGTCTGAGAAAACACAGAAGGAAAACAAATATTTTGTCTGCTGCAGCTTGTCCCGCTGGGAAAGCCTTCTACTTCTAAAAAACCTGCTGCTGTCAGAACTGTCAGTCGGGTACAACCCACTACTACTGATGAATCAAAGAGTAGGAATCAAACCAGAAAAACAGCTTCACCACCTTGGATTTCAGGGGCTGAGCAAGAGGCTCAGCCTTCTCAGTGTCACAGCCACAAGGACAAGGTACTAGTTTTCCCCCATCCCAGAGTGAGGTCCTTTAATCCAGCCTTGCCAGGCTTTGCACATCACTGGAGTCCCCTGCACAGAGCTCCTGAGGCTGACAGCTGTATTGTTCAGTGCATGCATGACATGTTCTTACAAGCAATTCACTTCGCTTCTTCACTTGCACAATAGGGTAATACCTTTTTGGAGCCTAAACTCAAACAGAAAGTCCTCTAGGACTATTTCCACAGTGGATTTGTGCCTTTGCATTTTCTAAGTTTCTTGTGTGTGCGTGTTGCAGTCATTGTTTCAGCACTGAATTAAGAGCAAAATCCCTGCAGAGTGGCTTAGGGAGCAACAAAAATGAAGAAAAAATACACACAAACAACAAAACCCAAACCCCAAAAACCCTGAACCTACAAATAATCATCTATTTATTTAAATGTAAAATATACTACACAAGTATGGCTCCTGAGCGCGAATAAGGCATTCATGAATAAAAAGGTCTGTAAGTAACAGAAGAGATGCACATCAGTCGGAGGACCCAGATGCTCTGAATAAGCACAGAGCGATGCTACCACCTTCTGGAGAAACAGCGGCAGCCACTGCTCGGCTCAAACGTGACTCCGTCTGTCCGACACAAGGAGCAAGAATCAATTAACAGAAGATACGGTTAAACCTTCAGTACAAGAAAACATGCTCCGATTGCATTGCATTAGCAGGCAAACTTATTTTAACTCGACTGCTTCGTTTCAGTGAGCCCGAAGAAGTTCTTCATTTACCACGCGTTATCAACTAATTTGTCACAGCAGCTTACAAGGACAGGGCATTTGCAGGTTAATTCTGAGGGAGTCCCTTCTTGGGAGTTTACACGATTCACCAAAATGCACATGCACATTTTCAGACACGTGATGTTGTGCAGCAATGAGATTACGACGATAGTTTCTCACTGTAGTAGATCCCTGCCTTTCTGCAGACATTTTGTAACTTAGCAGCCTAATGCAGCACCACGGAATTCCAAAACATCTGTTGCTAAGCGTTCTGCAGTGATGTGAAGGAGCTCATTGTCAAAGTAGTCATCTTTTACTGCTCTGGCGAAGAGGGGACAGACTGGAAAGGAACCTGTACAAGTATTTCCTCGCCACAAAGGTGTAGCAATGAAAGAGACAGTCCTGCGATAATTTTTCCTGTTTGCAATACTGCTTTCCCGGACAACATATTTGCTCTGCAGAACAGAAACAAGTATAAAAAAGGAAATACTGCGACTTTAAAAAAGTATTTTTAGACTTCAGTTAGAGTATAAGAACAAAAGATGAATTTTAAATCCCCTAAGTTACCATGACTGCTTTATAAAGAACATATTTCAAGTTCTGTACAGCAAAAAGCTTAATGGCAAACCCTATAGCAAGCTTTGATTGCATTGAACTGTATATTTCTATTTGGTAAATAGAAGAGAAATATTCCCTTTTTAGATAGAAGCTATTCTCCACAAAACAACTGTGTCCAGGACATGACTGTCATTGAGCGAGCTATTCATACACATCAATAGAGGAATATAACCTTCAACACCTGTGATGGATGGCATAAATTGATTCCATCTCAACTTCCAACAAGAAATTTAACTCTTTTGTTCCAAAGTTTGGAGATTGTGTGTAGATTCTGAATAACTTGCAGATCACAGAAGTGAGGTTTTGCACCTTCTATTTTCTGATTGTTTTTCATCTATTTTTAATCCCTGTACTTTTAAAGTGGCATTTTAGGCCATTTACAAGCATGATTTCCCCAGACAAAAGAAAAAACACTTAGAACACAATGTTGCACATTTCTCCCATATAAGCTGGCATGAAAAAAAAAAAAAAGGAGACAAAGAGAAAAAAAATTTTAGATGCTACACCAGGAATAAATAGCCCTAACGATTCAAGAAGTCTACTTCCTTCCCTCCGTCTTTAGCATATTCCATGGCCTTCCAGTCTGTGTGTGACTTACTGTCCTTTGTTCCTTCTTTTTCTCTTGCATCACCTTACCTCCCTCACACACTCACACTGCCTCACAAAAATCTACTTGGCCTACAGGATGAGAAGGAATGATCTCAAGTTGCACCATGGGATGTTTAGAGGGGATATTAGGAAAAAATTCCTCAACAAAAGGGTTGCAAACATTGGAACAGGAAAATGGTGGAATCACTATCCCTGAAGACATTTAAAGAGAGGTGGATGTGGCACCTGGGGACATGGTTTAGTGGTGAATATGGCAGTAAATGGGTTAGCAGTGAGTCTTGATAATCTTAGAAGTCTTTTCCCATCTTACCTTCCCTCTTAGAATCACAGAACAGGTAAATTTTTTCACAAAATCAGTTTCTACAACAGAAGAAATCCAGACTTGTTATCTGGACATTCTTTCCCTATAAGCTCACTTACTTCAAGTAGAGAGATGTTACAATGCCAAATTACAACCTCAGCCTTTTAAGAACTGACTAATATTTGAAGGGATGAGGTGTCTTTTCCAGACATTTTGTGGTCTTAAGAGGCAAATAGCTGTTAGTGTTGCTCATTTTTAAGTAGAAGTTGCATTTAGAATGAAGGCTACTCAAGAGATGTGAATCACTGTGTCTTTATCTCAACATCACAGCTCTTCTCTGAAGGATTCAACACAAAGATAGAAAAGAATTACCATAGGGATGCACAGGATATTCCATAAACTGGAAGAGTAGCCCATTACTCTAATTTCTGCATGTTTTTCACCGTACCCTTGAAATGGGATAATTGCATCCTGTATGTACCATGTTTTTTCCTGCTAACTGAGATTAACTTTTGCCTTCTCGTGCAAGAAGTTCTTAACCTTTTTAGTTTTCTATCATAACACTGTCGGTAAACTAAAGGCATAAGCCAGAAAGAGGGCAGAGGTAAGCACTGCTTAATCCAAAGTTTAAAAAAAAAAAAAAAAGGCTGTTCTATAGAGTTTTCTTGTATCGTTTTTTGGCTCTAAATCATGAAAACATAAGCATGAAAACACATTTGGATTTCATTGATTTAATCTTAAAAACAGTAAAGTCTTTAGCACTTGAAGTATTTCCTCATTTTAATCAGCCTTCTAATTCAATAAAAACAAATAAGTTTGGAAGATGGGTTTCTTTAATATAGATAATTGGATTTTTTTTAGTGCTTTTATTTACTTCTGAATGAAACTGAACTAGCTCTCCCAATGCACCTTTTAAATTTCTAACCAGGCCAATATACAAAACCAGAAAAAAAATAACACCAATCACTACTATTGATTACATGAATATTAAAGCCCAAGAAAACTGGTAGAGGAATGCTTTTATTTAGTAATAGGATTGCTTGTTTGATGCAGAACTGTTATAAATTGAAGAGCCAGCGTGACATAGAAATCAAGCTCTGAAAGTTACAAATATAGAGAGGTAGGTACATGGAAACACTGACAATATTATATCCTAATATATATAGAATAAAAAAAAGAATACAGCGGGGCTGCTTTTTAAAAGGATTTTTTAATATCTGCAGAGCAAACAAAAGGTAGAGTGCAAATGAAGTGGTCTGATCTTTTTCAACCATTAGTCACAGATTGTCATTCTGGGATTTTTTTCCTCAGATCAGTAATGAGTATTTTAACTGTTACCTTTCTCCTCTTTCATTTTGCAAATACTTCTCTATAGTTCAATAAGCCTAAAAACCTGAGGCTTCATTTCACATGTGCAGTTGTTTCGGGGGTTTTGTGATGCTAGCTTATGGGAGGCAGGGGTATGTGTTTCATTATTATTTCTTAAAAATATCAAGACATTGAAAACAGGTCTAGAAAACCTTATAAAAGTGAAGGGCAGGTTAACGTTATTTCTATTCAACTTTTCAATTATTTGAGGGGTGCAAGTGGCATAATTTAATTTTTTTAATGTAAAAAAGGAATCCTATCATTACACACATACATTCCAAATAAATAGGTGTCCCTTAATAAGAGGAAAAATCCAATAAAGGATTTGCTTCAGAAGATAATGAAGTTCACTGGCCCTTAGGTCTAGTGAAGGTGTGTTAACAAAACATAAGCATACTTGTCAGAAATTGCTACTCAACAACATTGGCCATGCGGGAGCTTAAAAAAATATAGCATTTATCTGAGTTTATGCCTATAGTTTACTTTCTGTCAGAATTGATTTCAGTTACATCTCTTAAACTTTTTGGAAAGGAATACATTTGTGTAAACCAAAATATTTCCAACTGAAAAGACAATCCCTATTAAATTACAAATGAGCTTTCATAGGGCTTTCTCTCTTAACGTTTGCACTGTGAATGGTTATGCTACCCACACCCACTACCTACCTAGCTTGACAGACATCTACTTCTGAGATGATTTGACCTTTACTTTTACAAATTATGTTCACAGAAATAAAACCAAACCACAACAAATTTAAAAAAGAGAAATGTCAAGTCCTCTTTGCTTCATGCAGTTTTAGCACTGTACCTCTTGACAATCTGGGCAAGTTTTCCCACTATAATGAGACCCAAACTGACTTTATCTGTCTCTTGCTCAGTGAAAGTAGGAAAGTACTCACCTTTAATCATGAGAATAGCTTCATTCAAATACCCTCTTTCCTTAATACTAAGAACAGATACCCTCTTTCCTTAATACTAAGAACCTGCTTCATTGTTTAGAGCCTTATCCCCACCACCATGCAAGGGAAACTCTCTAGTCCCACTCAAGTCAACGTAGATTTTACCATCAAGTTTAGCAGATTTGAAATGTCACCCTGGGGTGACTTAGCCTTAATGCCTTTTTTCAAAGCAGCTTAAGTGATTTGAAGTTAATGGAAATCAGGCATTCAAAATGCTTAGGCAGCTTTTTAAATTTCAGACCTATGTCTAAGTGATTAAGCTGGAGAAAGAAGAAAAAAAATAAATCAAAGTAAAATTACTCTCAGAGGTTTCATAGCAAATTTTTGGCTAAAAAAAGCATGTAATGGGTATAAGTTACAAACAAGTACAAAACAAAGAAATATTTCTGATAGATGTCAAACCACAGTAGACACAAATGCATTTTATTAGATAATTTTTTCTGGCCACCAGCATCCAATCATTAAAGAGTAATATCAGAAACCTGAGTTTTCTACCTGAGAAATCCTTTGGTTGGCCTGACTGGAAATAATAAAGCACTGGAGAGTAGTCCAGTCAGAGAATACTTCAAGAAAGCAGATTTACTTAGAACTCTTTCAGTGTTAGTGCAATCACACGGGGCCTTTTTGGTATATATATTGTGAGTGCTTATGGAAAGTAAAAGTGTTTTGTAAGCTGGTTTTAGTTTCACATGATTGAGTCCAGTCCTAGCAGTTATATGAAAACATGAAGACAAAGGCTGTGGCCATACAACATGTCTCTTTCAGTACACAGAGAATGAAGGAAGGGAGGGAAAAGAAAAACCCCTTCCCTTCCATTTACGTGATGTTAATTCATTGCTGGATAAGAAATAATAAGAACTACTAAACAAATATCAAAAAATTAGAGTTTCAGGCCTTCAGACAGGTCTATCTCATCTTCATACGTGAAGTACTCCATATCAGGAAGTCCAACAGATGGAGAAAAAGTAATATTGAGACGCTGATGGAGACAGCAACAGACATGGAAAAAGACATGAGTGTCTACAAAGCCAGGGGTATATTCTGGCACCCTTCAACCATAAGTACAAAACTACAATTAAAATTATTAAAGTCTTAGCATAGACTTAAAGCGAAACACCTGTGATGACTCAAATTTAGCCAAGGCAGCTAGAGCATCTCAAACCTCTAGAGACTTGACTATAAGCCACAGAATTCAGCTATTAGAATCACGGAATATGCTGAGCTGGAAGGGACCTACAAGGATCATCGAATCTGACTTCTGGCCCTGCACAGAACCATCCCCAGGAGTCACACCATGTGCCTGAAAGCATCATCCAAACTCTCTCTTGAACTCTGCCTGGCTTGGTGCTGTGACCACTGCCCTGGGGAGCCTGTTCCAGTGCCCAAACACCTGCTGGGGGAAGAACTTTTTTCAAATATCCAACCTACACCTCCTCTAGTGCAACTTCAGGCCATTCCCTCATCTTCTTTCATGGGTCACCAGAAGAGTTCAGTGTCTGCCCCTCTTTTTCACCTCCCAAGGAAGTTGTAACTGCAGTGAGGTCTCCCTTCAGTCTCCTCTTTTCCAGGCTGAACAGACAAAGTGCCCTCAGCTGCTCCTCACAGGGCTTCCCCTCAAGCCCCTTCATCATCTTCACTGCCCTTCTTTGGACATTCTCTAATGGGTTAATGTCCTTTTTAATTGTGGCTCCCAAAACTGCCACAATGTTCAAGGTGAGGCCACACCAGTGCGGAGCAAAGCGAGAGAGTCGTCTCCCTCAACTGGATGAAAATGACTTATCCAGATGCATTTTAATTGAACATTGGTCCTCTGCCATCATATTTATGTCAAAAACTGACAGCAGTCTAAAGAAGGAATAATCATAAAATGAAATAAGGAAGTGCCTTAGCAGTAGTAATTAATTCAGTAGTGCAGAACACAAGGCAGAACACAGGCTGACTAACAGGGAATGGATGCACATTTTGCACCTGTGGAGTTAGTGTAGGTCTTATTATAAACCTAGTATATTGGCATAGTTCTGTCCCATTGGCACCTTCCAGTCACAAAAGACCAGCAATAAAAAAGCAGGTTATTCCAGGTCACCACTGAAATATAATAGAGCAGTCTGCAAAACCTTGCTTCTAATTTCTTGCTTTTTTGACCAATAAATTTAGTTATTCATCAAAAAGCTACCAAAACCCCAACATCTATCCTCTAATTTCAAAAAGTATTACCTTTACTTGGAACTGAAATATTCTTCATAATTCTCCATACTGAATTTTTTCTATCTTCCTCCCTTCTTATATATAGGCTCTTTAGAACAGTGATTAGTAGTTCTTTCAATTCTGTCTCTCTACTACAATGGAAATTCCACCTTTTTCAGTGTTCAAATCAAACAGTCTACTTATTTATTGCAGAAAAAAAACCCTCCAAATTTCCTGTCTTGAACTTAAACTAGAAATCTAATTTGTGGGCTATACTGACTGAAATTCCAAAAGGTGTAAAGTTCTAAAAGGGGATAAGGGCAGGGAAGACAACAAAGACAAATTGCAAGTTGATCTATATATTTTAACTACTTGAATTAGAAATAAAGTGGCTTCATGAGACTTAAGTGGCCTTTACTTTTTTGCAACTTTCTCTGTGGTTTTCTGTTCCAGTTCTGAAGTAGAAACACACCAGAAACCAAAAGAGGAAATGACTTTATTATTATTAGGGAAAATTTTTTGCAAACTATTAAAAGAATTCCTAGAATTTCCACAGAAAGCCACAAGTCTGAGTCAATTTATGCAAACTTTGTTTTGCATAACATCCTTTCAAGATTTTACAGCTGTGACAACCTAGCAGTCAGCTTGTAAACAATGGGCAAGTACAAGAGCAGTGATATTGAAGCAAGGCATAAGGGGTGGTAGATCACCACAGCAGCGGGAATTGGTCCTGTAAAAAGATATACTTCTACTCTTATTCTCATCGAGCCAAATAAACTCAAAGAGCAAACTCTTATTGTGTTCCTAAGTGCACCAGTCAAACACGTGGATGATGCATCCCCAGATGAGCATTTTGAAGTTGTTCGGTTTTTGATGCTACTGGTTTTTTATTCTGAGAATAAAACCTAGTCCTTCTCCATCCTTGGAACCCACACTGCGCATTTTATGGATGCTGCATAAATGTAATTTAAAAGACTTTTTTTAGAAAAAATATAAAAGGTATAATCTGTGTTACTTTCTCTTTTTTCTAGAGAGCTATTATTTTCGGCTTTGCACTACCCATTCAAGATTTTTATTCAATATTAATTACATGTACACTTTAATTCTTTGCCCATCATGCTCTCTGAGCTCTACATCTAGTGCTAGAACTGTCATTCCATTTCTATGTCACCATGAGAAAATCTAGCCCTTACTCCACGTTGAGAGGGTGCTGTACCAAACTGTACTTGTCTCAAAGTCAAAGGAACATAAATGAAAATTTCAGAGAAAGACAAAATTAGAATCAGCTGTTTTAAAATTCCTGGCATCGTCTTCAAGCACAGTGAGTAATAAGCCTTTAGAAGGACACATCAGAATTACAATTAACAATTTAAAAAGAATTTGCTAGTGGCCAATGCCCTTTCAATACTGAATGGCTGAACTAGCAGCTGCAGTAGCAGCAATAAGGTTGTGATCTAAATTAATAATGATGCATACATATAAATTTATTTTTTTAGATATTGGAGTCCATTATAATTGTTAACTGCAGTGAAACCCCAGCATAGCCATGTGCACAGTGCACAATGCCTGTGCAGTCATTTGATTGTCCTACAGAAGTATATCGACTATGAACATTAAGATGGTAAATTAATTAATAATTCCTTGTATGTATGTATGCATATATTAGTTGCAGAATGTTACATTACAGCAGATAACAATGATCTTAACAACATCCAGACACAAACAACCTACAACGCATGAAAGAGATACATGTAAAGAGCAAATAAATGACAAATTGTGTCCTTAAAGCCCACGATCTAGACTGATAACATGGAACTGCCAAATCTGTGCCCATTATTAATTGCACCTGAGAGAACAAAGAACAAGAAGGTTCTCAAACATCTTCACTGCCTTCCTCCATTTTCTAAGAAATAGAATGAGCTTGACTCAGGACATTTAAGATGAAAGAATTTAGTAAATGAAGATCTCTTTCATCAGGACAATTTAGTATTTTATAGAACTGTATATTCATAGTTTATTATTCCTTCAAATAGAGGTGCAGTAAAAAGCATAGAGAAAAACAGAACATTCAAGGGGTAGAAGACAACAAATTGCCAGTCTAGATCAAGGTCTAGTACTAAAATTCAACAGGAAAACACCACCTTCTAATAATACACACTATAAAAAAGTGTGAACTTAAAATCAGAGCAAAGGTGATCTTAAAAAAAAATAGTACTGATTTAGTGAAGAAGTTTACAGCAATGTATCTGGGATTATAAGCAAGCCCAAATTTTATAGTTCTACATATCAAAATTATCTTGGAAATTCAGTCTCAGCCTTATGGAAACATTTTGCTATTATCATATAATCCTACCTATTCACATAGTGAAACAAGTCTGATACACAAAAAATATATCCAGATTTTCCATTTACCTTTACAGCAAAAGGATAAGAATCAGAACCATTTATATTTTCTTTTGAAATGAAATTAATCTCATAATATTACCACCCTCACTCCACCTAGAACCCAAGAAAACTTATTATAAAGCTAAACTTCTGATTATCAACTCGATAATTCTAAGAATTTGATATAAAACAAAATAAGCTAGAACTTCCATTCATCTACCAACACATTACACTACAGTACAATATTTTCTAGCTTGAAACAATGCTTTAAACAAAAAATTACTGCAATCTTTACTTTCACAGGTGACTTGATGATGAAACAACGTAAGCGGTTGGCAGAAATCTGACCATCACAGTGTCAGTGAAAACATGTAAGAAACATGAGGAAACCTACCACAATGCTTCTAAATGAAGCACAAATCTAGTCCTCTCAGAATTTTGAGGCTACCTCAGATTTATATTTCAAGAGAGATTACTGTATGTCTGTCTCAGCAATACAAGGTCCCGAATACACACAATATATTGCAATAGTGCAGTGAAAGAGGGAAATTATTCTATGCTGTGCTACACTACAAATATGACAAGACCTGAATAAGAAGGCTGAGAAATTTGTCGCAATCTTTCTTAGTTTCTATAGTTAAAGTTTTTTACTCTAGAAATAAACTTTTTTGAGAAATATTCAGCTTGGCAGTCCAGAAGAATACAGAAAGGACCTACTTTTAGACAGAAATACTGTATTTCTCAAAAAAAAAGTCTGCAGGATCCTAGGACTGCTATATTTGAAGGAAAAAAAAAAGATGTTTCTTTTTTGTGAATTAAGTGTAACTGTAGTGTACGTCATACCTACGGCTTGTTGGAAAGTAAAGTCACTTAAGTGTAGGACTGCAGACCAGTTTTTCATAGACTTTAGTACTTACCAAACCTAGTTTTTCTTGCAAAAGCCAAAGCTTAAGTTTTAATTTTCTCTTCCCTCCCCACCTCTGAACAAAATAGGGGGTGTCTGACAAACAGTATAGACAATAACTTTTGATAAGCAACAGTTTTGTCTGGCCTACAGAGTTGAGCATTTTTCTAACAGCACAAAAAGTATAAACCAACATCAGTATAGACCTAAGCCCAAGTTTACCAGCAATTTAAACAAATATATAAAATTCCTTGCACTATGAGCTGAGATTCAAGGGTCAGTAGGTGATACAGACAATTCATTACTTTCCGTAGCAGTAAGTTTGCACACTGGAAATGGACATGAAAAAAACCAACCAAAACAAAATGAAAACAAAACAAAACACAGGCAGGATGAAAATAATTGTTCTGCATATCTTTTAGGAAAAGACCTTTTTCACACCCACTGTGTGAAGATGCAGTTTATTTGAAGTGTTGGAAATAGCAATAAGCAGGTTGGTTCTATTCATTACTTTGAAATGCCCATGAATTTATTTCCCCTTGATCCCTTACCCCTGCTTAAGAAAGAAGTCTGCATTTTATCATTATGACCTCATGTGACTCTGCTGGGTGATGACAACCCCTGTTAAACCCACTTTATAGTCTCTTCAACAGCGAGCTCAGGGCAAGGCACAGCGAAGTTGATTCATAGATGTGCTGATGTGGAACGTATTATTCATAGACCTGAGTATTCAAGAGAGGGGAAAGGGGTCACCAGCTCCACACACAACAGTGTGCTGAGCAGAACACTTGGTTGCTTTTCTGAGAATAAAAAAAGCTAACTTAAGCAATTAGATGGTCTTCACAGAGATACTTAGAACTGCTTAGAATAGATTACCCTAAAAAAAGCTGTGCAGAACACCAGTGACCAAAGTGGAAAATACCAAGTATCATCTGAAGAATAGCATTTATTTTAGACATAACTAAAATAAAATAAAAAAAAATAATTATCTTTCAAGCCATGATTTGACTCTTAGAAAATTCTTAATTTTTCATTTTACCGTATTTTTTGGCTTACTTTAAACAGAAAGTAAAGAATACATCTAACTCAAGTGTTCTATAACAAAAGCACGTTTTTTGCAACAAAACTTACAATCATCCTAGAATAGTGTCATAATTTTATAACAGTTTTCTAAAGAAGACTGGCTTTATTAATTCTGTGTTCTTGAAGGTCAGTAGAGTTACACACAAATTCTATTAACAAAAATATGCTGTTTTAATTAATTTTTGGAAAAAGGGAGATTCAGTCTCAACAGCAGGGACAAGGATAACAAACATATGGGCAACTGCTGAGGCTGGTTTCAATCAAAAAGTCAATACATAACTTTTATATAAGGTCAATAGGTAGTATAAAAATAAAAACTAATTCTTGCAAGCTTTGAAAATGAATACTAATAGTAAAGTTACATTGCTTTGAGTTTGCCTGGGTTTTTTTCTGGATGAACAGTTTTAGTGAGACAAGTGTCTTCATAAAGACAGTTCAAAAGAACTATTTATAAGTAATTTCTAAAAGTTAGCTGAAATATGTACAACTTTGTAATAGTCAAGAGCGCTCAGCTCTTATATAATAGATTATTAGTCATAGTTGCATAATATAGTGTTGTCACTAAAACCCACTTGTTGAGCCTTGGTCCACATATAAGGGGCAGCAGACACAAGGTTTATAACAAAGTCTGGCATTTATGCCATAGTTTAACCCCAGCCAGCAGCCAAGCCCCACTCAGCCACTCGCTTACTCCCCCACCAGTAGGATAGGGGAGAAAATCAAAAGGGTAAAAGCCAGAAAACACATGGGTTGAGATAAAGACAGTTTCATAGGGAAAGCAAAAGCTGTGCACATAAGCAAAGAAAAACAAGGAATTAATTCACTGCTTCCCAGGCAGGGGAAGGTCAGGCAGGTGTTCAACCATCTCCAGGAGAGGAGGGCCCCATCAAACGCAAAGGTTACTTGGGAAGACAAATGTCATCACTCCAAACATCCCCCCCTTCCACCTTCGTCCTCTCACTTTATGAGCATGATGTCATATGGTCTGGAATATCCCTTTGATCAGTTGGGGTCACCTGTCCCAGCTGTGCCTCCTCCCAGCCTCCCCTGCACCCCCAACTTCCTCACCAGCGTGTCAGTGTGAGAAGCAGAAAAGGCCTTGGCTCTGTGTGAGCCCTGCTCAGCAACAACAAAAGCATCTCTGTATTATCAATCCTGTGCTCAGCACAAATCCAAAACACTGCCCC
Organism: Pseudopipra pipra; assembly: GCF_036250125.1. Taxonomy (NCBI): domain Eukaryota; kingdom Metazoa; phylum Chordata; class Aves; order Passeriformes; family Pipridae; genus Pseudopipra; species Pseudopipra pipra. The sequence continues at coordinate 10,528,227 of NC_087552.1, forward strand.
TTACCAGTCACTGGGAAGAAAATTAATTCTACCCCATGCAAAACCAGCACACCTTAAATGTGCACAACTGAAAAAAAGTAATTTAAGTAATGAAAACAGAACCAGAATGCGACAATAAACACATTCCTTTCATGGATGCCTTTTGAAACCATTATTTCCTAGATTTCTAGTACATAAAATATAAAGTAAGTTCAGGGACTCCCTAAACTAATATTCCTTTTAGTTAAAGTAGCACCTCCAGGGTGCAATTGCCGAGAAGAGCTAAAAAGCTTCTGTAAAATATGCTTTTAACAACACAGTATAAAGAATTACCAACAAATACATGTGAATGTACTGGACAGATCAAAGAAAGCTAATTTTGTAATCTGGATATTAAAACTGCAGTAAAATGCTTATGTGTTTAATAACCATATAATGAATTAGTGAAATAAATGCATAAATTTTCATATCTTACATCAGACTTATAACTTCATATTTAGTTATAGAATTGTAAAACAACCAGAAAATGTTAATAAATAATGCAATATATAAGATATGGCAATTCTTAAATTCAGGAAGTAGAAAACTATGGTTTTCATGCTTTCTAAATCATAATGAGTACTCAGGAAAATAATTCCTTCTTCTTTATTCTAATTTATACCATTCACAGCATGAGAAAGCAAATACCAAGTTGTAGCATCAATAATCACTCCATCAAACAGCAGCTCCATGAGGGAATCTCTGAGCACTTTGAGCATAACACTAGAAAAACCTGAGCTCTTTCATTCTGGAGCATAAAAACATTACCCCTTATGGCTCAATAAGCTAATTTATCTGAGACTGGTAAATTAATTCCACTCTGCCGTCAGTCAAAAAAAGCAATGTTGTCACCAACTTCAGCAAAGCAAAAGTTTGGTTTATTACCATCCCTTCCTGAATCTAAGTAGAAACCCTGATGTTAGGGACACCAGCCTTACCTTCTCATCCTCGAAATTTGAGAAATTATTCTTGGCAAGATAGAGACATTTGGATCACTAAGTTTAGTTTTAAATAAATAGCCTTAATTAGGAGTTTGTTAATTGTCATTTTAATTCTTACCAATCGAGAGTTATTATTACACCTGTTACCTTTTCCCTTCCACTCTGTGGAAAACTTTGTGACATTTTTCATAGACCATTATGATACTTACAATAAAAAAAAATGTGTTTCAAAGCCATTTCTATTCCCCCCTTTCACCCAGAGTAATAAAACCACCCAGCTAAAAAAGAATGTTTTCTGTGTAAGTGTGGCTATATTGCAAGACTTCCACACAAAAGAAAAATTTAAAACAAGTTTACTGTTCTTAAAAAACAGATTACCTGTGCAATACTGGGAAATGTAACACAAAATGTCTACATCAGTAATATGGGAACATTTTTCTTCCCTCACAGTTATATTACAGCATCTACAGCCTTATGCTATAAATTTCACATTAACAGAAACTGCCCTCTCTACTTTCAAATCTGCACAAATTCCTAAATACTTCCAATCATCTGGAGAATCTAAACAAGTTATTTTTGGTTATTAATATTGTAAAAGTCAGCTTCTTATATCTCCTCAGCTTATCAAGCACAGGAACTTAGTTAAAAAAGTTTAGGTGAAAGAGGCTAGGAAGTGAAAGTGTGTTATCAGTTTAAAATAGAATCCTCTTCACTAAGAAAAGAAGGTTTTCCTGCTGAGTTCTAGGTCCTGACAAAATATCAATCTGTCAAGACCCAGAACTCATTACTTTAAGTTTACCTTATTACTTTTGACTGAATTACAGGACAGACAGAAATAGTAGTGCCATTCTAATATACTCAGTTGCTGCACAAATCCATCCAGTCTCCAAAACAAATGCATTTGTAGCAAGTTTTGTTTTAAGTACCTGTTGCAAAGATCAAATTAGCCTAACTCTATTTTTGTGAGCTATTTATTTTTTCTATGACTAAATATTGAAGGTAGTAGCAAAAGGAATAGATAAACTTACATAACTTGAAATAGCACCATTTTATTACTTGAAATAGTACTATTTTATTACTTAAAGTTTAATAAATGTCTTTGAAAATCCAAATGTTTAGGGGTTTGTGGGGTTTTTTTAGTTCGTTTTTTTAATTGACACTTCCCACCACTATTAAAACCCTTTTATCCCATTTATAGCAGATCTATTTCAGTATTGTAGTGCCACTGACTCCAGCATATTTTCACTCAGAATGCTCTGTATTTTAGTACGTTTGCAGAGCTGATGTCTAAAGTAACTAAATAACTAAACAGAAATTTTTCTGCATGACAGGGTAGGATATTACACATCACATTTATTCCTTACTGTACTTTGCTATCTCTGAAACAATCAGAATCCAGGACAGATTTTTTTGACTGCACATGGATCATCATTCTCACTGCATTTTCTTTCCCTCTCTGTTCATCAAAACTATTCCTCTTGGGACAAGAGACAGATACATATGCACACACTCACATATGTAGCACATATAGAAAAGGCTTTCTCTGAAAAATGTTATTCACTTTGACCAACAACTAATCCATTGATTTAAATGATTTCCATAGAGTTAAGTTGCTAGGAAGAAAGATGGGAACAATTCTAACTATATGGGGAATGTGCAAGAAACCTTTGTAGCCACAAATGCCATCCTTTTTTTTTTCTTGAATGAGATATTTTGCTTATTTAATCTAAAAGTAAACCTTCAGTCTATTAAAAATGTATATTAGGAATCAAAAAGGAGCAGAGGTTAAAGTGGTGAATAAAGATTAGAAAACAATTTATGCATCTAATTCAGTCAAATTTTGTGTCCATGAAAATAATTGTTTTCTAATACATTATCACACAATGATAATACTATTCCAGTGTTTTGGTATTAAATAGTATGAAGAACCACTCATTAAAAACTGAGACCGTGCAATTTGTTGCAATTGGTCAGATAAAATATTTCAGAATATTCAAAATATTTCTCAAATATTATCACATCAAGTTAGCACAAAAATATTTTCAGCACTAAATATTTTTAGAAAATCTTCATTACTGTGACACTTGCATACAGTTCTGAAAAATCCCCCTGTCAGCGCTTGGGCAGTATAACTTGAAAAAGATTAATGAACAAGATAGGTAAAGAACAAATTTATGCTGATGTATAGAAACAAAGGGTTTCATGCCATTTTCCAAAAAGTCATGATGACTAAAGCTAGGAACTAACAGACTGAATCAGCCTCCTTGATGTGACTTTGGACAAAATTCCCATATCCAACACTAGCAACTCAGTTGGCAAAAAGGAACCTACAAAACAATCAACCTACTGTCGCATGACAAGAACTTTCTTACCTTATATAGTCAGGCACGAGTGGGACAATGTTTTATAGCACTGGTCAATATCTACATGCCTTAACATCTAGATTGTGTTTTCTTTATCCTAAGTTTTAAATGGGCACAGTTCTGATATAGTTAGCTGTCAGAAAAGAGCTAACAGGATGCTGTTCTTTATTTTGTCAAGAAGCGACCTAACTGCCAGAATATTTCATAAAGAAAAATATTTGAGGTAAAGTTTTCATCTCTTCTCCATGCACTAATTATACTGTGCACATCTTATATAAAAGTTCAAGACTTTTTTTTACATAACCAGCTCCTGGGGCTGAGAACAATTCAGGCTCCTTGAGCCTGAACTCAGTCTTGGTGGTTTGCAGCTATACTGGAGATATCGGGAGCAATCAATTGTGGTTTTATATTGTGCCAAATTTTTTGAATATTCATTTAAATAGGTCATATCCTTTTCATGGACAAATAGAAAATTGGTACAACCACTGACCTATTTTTTGCTTCACTCCCCATCTTAACCTAACCAGGTTTATGAAAGCAATGGAAAAGAAACAAATGCACAAAAAGCCTCAAAACCTTTTATAGTGTTCTTGTTTCAAATATAAATTAACATAATAATTAACAATACAACTACTGTTCAAATACTTAGTACCACCTGCACATATAATTTATTGTAGCACACCTACAACAAATTAGGTAATGATGCCAAAATAATTGTGATTTATTCTGTTCTTAGTCAGAATGGATTTCTAGTGAACACTTCATCAAACTACTCAAAGAAAGAGGGACAGTTTCCAAAATTTGAATTACATTATCATCACATGCAGCATGAAAGGAAATTGTGGGTGCCTGAAGTGTAGCTCTTTTTTAGAGTACCATTTATACCAGCTACAGCTGAATTAAAACCCCAGTAAAAAAATCTATTTTTCCAGAGGGACAAATGCAAGTTTCCTTTTCCTCTAAACTGAACTCCTTCTCAGCCTGACCTATTCTTTCTTTATTGAAATATATTAGTCAGAATGTCAATTGGTAGCCACAGGGGTAAACCTTCAGCAACCAAGTAGTTTCTTGGGTTAGATAGCACATCTTCCTTCAAGGGTGCAAAAATCCAAACCTCTCTCTCCTCTACCCAGCCCTGAGAACTTGTCACTCCCCATAGTGAGAGTTCATTTGCTGTTCCCTGAAGCAGGACACTCTACTAAGATGCTGAGTGCAGGAATTCATCCAGCAGTAACAAATTCACAACTGTACTTAATTCTGTACTTCTAAATATCATGTTCTGCAAATCTAGCAACAACTTTTCATTGCTTCCATCTAATGATGTGTTTTCTTTGATTTAATTCTGAGGTTTTTTCCTTGTGGTGTCATGCCATGATAACTGCTTATTTCCCTATATAAAATGCAAAACCACTGACAAATCCAGATGTCAGGTTATTCTTGATATATCAGAGTAAATATTGGTTTCCATGGCACCAGTACGTGCTGGGAGCTCTCTCTTGTTTTATATACTCCAGGGATTTTATACATCATCTTCAGTGTCAAGAGAAGATTGCTACTAATACTTGACTGTCACAAGAAAAATGCAGTGATAACCAGTGGCAATCAAAGTCTTAAAATAAACCATGATCTTGGGTTATTTTTAATTGAAATAACTTTGAAAGTCACTGTTTGTGTAATCTCTCTGTTTTAATTAAACTAACATTCAAAAACTCTTATTAAGGAATGGAGGAATGGAGAAAAAGATATAGTCCCTCCTGAGGAGACTGGAAAGATTATTTTTCTTTTAAATGGTTGTTAAGTGACATCAACACAGTGCAGAGTGTACTTTCAGAACTCTTCTGGGAATATTGACATCCCACCAGCTGCAAACAATGTCATGATTTTAACCTTGAGCTGAATACTAAAAGTTGTAAGCCTCAACATGTTAAGGAGTTAGAAAAGAGCTTCACAAATAATTATTAATTCACTAGTATTAATTTACTAGCTTATTTCTAACCATATTCTTTTATCAGATAAAATTCAATACATCACTACAGACAGCATTCCATCACAGAATCAGATATTTGTGTACTGGAGTTATAGCAGCAAACTAAACATCTGAGCTTATAACTTTTGTGTTTGTCATTCATAAAAGTTTTTCTTTCTTTTCCAGCACTTTTCTGCTTCAGTTAATTCTTTCACGTTTTGTCAGTAAAATGAAAATTCATGTTTACAGTTAATTAGACACAATCAATCAACGGTGTCACAACAGAAGCAGATTTACCTTGGATCCAGGTAGTACTGCAACAAGCATAGCATTTGAATTCTTCACTTGAATTTTCGTCATAAGTCCAGTATACTGTAAAGATGAAAGATGGGCACAAAATTAATATTTTATGCGAGATTAAAGGAAATTACACAGTTTCATCTCTGTATGAATACCATAAAGATACATCAAAAGCTACCAAATTCAGCTAAGGTATAATTCTAATTCCTAGCAAAAGAAAAACTCTCCCTCAAGAAAGTAACTTAATTATCCTGTCTGCTTCAGTCACCCCTGACACAACACATCAACTAGAAGACTTCGAATTAGGCAGAGAAACAGTCAAAAATAATTAGAAAAAAGCGGGTTGCAAAAAAACCAGCATTCCACTTCTTTTAAGTGAAGGAATAGAGAACTGTTTTTCCCCCTATTTATACTGTTCAGTACATTATATTTTTGTATTATATTACAGACCAGGATTGTTTTTAACTCAGAAACCCATCTATATCAGCAAAATTTTATGAAAGATCCATTCTGAATATTCAACCGGCTTTTAAGTTCTGACCAGTTCAGTGCTAACTCTTGGAATTTTGAGGATCCCAAATACAGGTACTGAAGTACATCACTCATCCTCAGTGAGAGGAGGGATGTTTATCTATTTGGCAAAAAAATTTTCTTCTTATAAGTGTATACTTGTCACCAAAATGCATCATACTTATATTTTTTCTTATTAGCATTAAGTAACAACCTCATGCTTGTTGTGACACTTCAAATATTTACACCTGGAATACTGCTTTGAACTGAAAAAAATCTTGCACTCAAATTCTACCTTATACTACATTTATATAAAAAAATATAGATAAATGAGTATTGATACACACACACAAACACATCATCATAGAAGCTGAAAAGTAGGCTATCGAAGCAAAAAAACTCCCACCACCAAACCCCATAGAAAACCATTTCTTTAATGCTTTACCAACATAACAGGCTTTCTTTCATTAATTATTCCTACTTTCCTTTGGTGGTTTTTCGGTTTTGTTTTGAGTAAATATGCAACAATGGTTTAAACTCTGCAGAGAATGAGCAGAAAGAAGTTCTGTGTGGCTCTTCTACAGGCAGAAACAGAGGCTGAATAGGCAATAACTATATATCATTCTGCAAATCAAAGAAACATACTTGAAAAAATTGTTATTTTTTTCTTCATTCTTTACTTCTATAAAGAAAGGGCTTATTTCCGAAATACAGAAGTTATTTGTATGTTTAGAGCATATATCCAAATGGACTTCTGCACAGAAAAAGACCAGATTTTTTTTTCCTTTTAAAGCCCTTTCTAAAATAAAAAACATTACAGTATTCATAGAAAAAAAAAAAAAAAAAAAAAAAAAAACCTTTGTACTTATTTTAATGAAATATTATTTAATAATTGCAATACTGCTGTAACACACTAATTGTTTTCAACCATGTTATATAAGATTCACAGGCACATTCGTTTTTATTTGCTTTATGTTTTGTCAACAACCTTCACTTCTTTGGACTTGCGATCATATGTACTAGTCCTGTTATTTATTACCTAACATATCTGTGTATTAGCTAATCAAATAAAATTATCAAATTCTGATCCTTAATGAGATATTGGACAGCTTTTAAGTGGCATATACTCTATGCTCGATTCCATACAACTTGCTTGGTCTCCTTGTGCAAAACAATTCTCTTTGGTTTACAATGACTCTTCTTCCTTCTGATGGAAGCAACAGGCTACACAACAGTTTGATATTTCCCTATTTCATCTTTGACTAAAAAAGATGCTAAAAATTAATTTTGGCTTAACATGAAAGTAACATCTTTTAGAATTTCTCACCTAAAAGGAATGGGAGTTAACAGAGTTATTTGCAGAATTTTAATTTAAAATGAGCAGCAGGGTAAAAAAATCTTCAAATGACAGCAGAGAGAAATGTGAAATAACACACTCACAGAGAAGAGGACAGGACAGTTAACTTGCAAAAGGAGACCCAAGTTCATGTTTATCTGCTTACTTGCTTCCCAACAGAAATTGAGGTCTGCCACTTTGCTGCTGAGTGCTAATGGGCTATAAGGTATTCTGCATGAGCTCTGTATTGCAAGTGTTTTATTACTAAATAAATATGAAAAAGATCTCAGGTTTTCACCTCTAACATAGGTGTCCTGAAAGAAGGGCCACAAAGCAATTTTCTCTGTCTTAATGAATATTCATTCAAGTGAAACAGTTTCTGCAGGAAAGACAGGAAAACACAATAATATTCTGTGTACACAAATAAATAAGATAGTGTTATGGAAGGGTAAAAATCTTGGTTCTATTTTCTTTTCTGATAATATAGAGGGAAGAATTGAAATTACCTCTCCCAAGATCTGTCTTTTGGAACTACTAAATAGAATAATTTAAAATTCAACAGAGAGCAGATTTTTCTGAACAGACAGGGACCACGGAGTTTTCTCTACTTTGGCAACAATATTTCCTGGCTCTTACAAGATTCGAGTCTCTAGCTGAGAGTATCTCTGGAATTCCTTGAACAACTTCTACAGTTTCTGTGTCTGCAACAAGATCTGTCTGAGAGAGGGCTTCACTAGTACAGTCCTTATCCTTTTATTCCTCTTTCTGTTGTCCTTGTCTTCTGATCTGTTCAAAATTATTCCTTTTTTTTGTTGTTGTTGTTGCTGTTGGGTTTTTTTTGGTGGAATGAGTCCCTGTTGCCATATAAACTGAAGTCAAAACAAATGTTCCAATCAGGCATCCCATTATTATAATTATTAAAAGCAGGAGCAATATTTCACAGGATCACAGAATATTCTGCATTGGAAGGCACCCACAAGGATCATCGAGTCAAGTTCTTAAGTGAATGGCCCACACAGGGATTGAACCCATCACCTTGGGGTTATTAGCTCCAGGCTCTAACCAACTGAGCTAGATGCAGGATCATTTATGTGAGCTTCCCTCACAAAACCCCAGTGAACTCCAGGAAATGTTAAAGAAACTTCCCTGTGTGACCTGTGTGACTGGAGCCACTCTGGCAGTGACACTCGCACCACCTGAGCCGGGATCGAGGCCCCTTCGCAGCTACACCCCCACTCCCACACAGATGAGGTTTCCTCTCCGGCTCCATCCCAGGTTTCTCATGGCAGTCTCAGATGTCCAGATCCTTCAAACATTTTAATATTAGTGCAATAACTAAATAACAAAATAACAGCTCAAGCAGGTCCCTCTAAAGACAGACTCCAAACAAAGGAACGCCTGGGTCTTTATACCCCTTTATACTCTCAGGTCAAAGGTTGGACTCGATGATCCAAGGTCTTTTCCAACCTAGTTGATTCTGTGGTTCTGTGATTCTGTCCCTCACTTGGCTGGGCCATGGGTTCAAGGGGCTCTTTGTTGCCCAAAGGTTGGGCAGTTTGTGGCCCCTTGGCTGATATTCCCAGCCAGAGCTCACCCTGCAGCTCCCACGGCAGCTCCACACTGAGCTACCTGCACAGAGCGAATTCCTCAACACAATCATCTCAACTCTCAGACAAGTAGAAAATGCTATCAAGCAGGTTACCTTCAGGATATTTATAACCTCACAGATACTGTGTCTTTCACTAGGGCTTATGGAAAAGCATGCAAAAGTATGTCCAAAGAGAATTCAAAACAACTAGCCTCAGCAGATCAAAAAGAATTTTAATAGAGGTTGCTATATAAGTTTCTTTAAATTTAAAGGTGCTCACTGGGAAAAAAAATGAAGGGGAAAAAGAAAAGTAACAATTTCTACTTTGGGAATTATTTCCAGTGTACATAAAAATATTTCTGGAAAGAAGTTGCATGTGGTTTTGTTTATCCTAGCATACATGGTTATTTGAAATATGTTTCTTTATAACAACGTATGAGAGTGATTTTGGTGCTAACTAATCTGAACTTTTGAAATCAAGTTTGAGTTAAAGCCTTAAACTTAACAGCAGTAAGAAAGGTCATAGATTTGGGGAGGAAAAAAAAAACAACTGAAAAGGAATTAATAATAATTTTTCAGCCTGAAAAAAAATTACATAATTTAAACTCGATTATTTAGTTAAATATAGAACTGAGTAAGAATTCAGTATTGTAGGATCATAACATACATGGCATCATGCTTGAGAAGACTAAAACAAAATTCAGCTCTTGAGACACAGGGTTTACATAGATTAACAAGTGTGTGGGGGGGGGTTACTCAAAAGGAAGTTCACTGAAAGTACCAATATTTCTTCACAGATCTCCACCAATATTTTTGTCCCTTACTAGAAACAAAACATAAACAAACAAGTATTGAAAATAATGCTCTGTCTGTGGAAAAAAAAAAGGATTGTCACACAGGAGCCTTTTCAGACATAGGAAATGTGACCTCTGGCCATCAGCATCTTTCTGACATTTCTACAAGTCTCAAACTTTTCTGTCAGGAAAACTCTAGGGGGAAAAATATAGTTCAGTGTCCACATACTTTGTCAGTTGCCCTTTTTCTTGAGAAAACAAGTAACTGTCAACCTGTGTCAACTGTAATGCTAATTCTTGCAGTCTGGATATCAACCCTGGAGTGGGAACATTTCAATTAAGCATCCAGCAACCCTTTAACATTAATAGATTCCGAACAAGGTCACATCTTTTCTCGTTTCACACAGCAAAGAATGATTAACTTAGCTTAGTCTATAACATTGAGGAAGAAAAATACAATTAGGAAACAGTACCACCACAAAAATTAAATGAAATACAGATAATTGAGAGTCACCACTGTCTATATTACTCTGATTTGCTCAAGATTCTTTATGGGTTTTTTTTTTTTTTAGTTTTTCTTATAAGCAAACACATTGGAAGGTATGCATTACAAGCAAAATCTGAATTGTAATACCTGCTTTTTGATATAATATGTACCACAGTTATAAGCAAAGTGTGCAATGGGAAGAGATAGGAAGTAGAAATTAACTGCATTTGGACTTGGATCAAAGCTACATGGCTATACACTGGTTTAGAAATAGTAGAATGGTGAGCATCTCCATATGCATTGATTATTTATAGAGTATTTAAAACTTGATTGAATGAGTTAAAAAAAACCAAACAACTTTTGAGAGAAAGTATAAGGAGAAAGATTTTGAAGAAAGTCATGTAGGCTGTGAAAAAACAAGCCGTATTTTTAAGGCATGTAACAGATAAATGCAATTATATGTTAATTATGCATTATAGTCACTTTCCCAGTAAAGTTTATAACCACTGCATTCCCATTTCAGTAGGCTAAGAGTCAAAACTTTTCCCCTCCAAAATGCAGAGAGAATTCATCCAGATAATAACTCGACAGGTAACCTGGAGAATAGTTATTAAAGATGTATGATTATTTTTCATGCACATTTGTGGAGAAAGATCATTATTCAGATAGGGGAAATAAAAGTTATGTACTTGAATTGATCCTTGCTGTCTACGGTCTACTGGTTTTGAAGACTCTCCATTATAGATGTGGAAGCCATATGGACATGTTCTCAAATTGACTGCTGATATAAGTGGGCACAACTCCACTTTTATTTAATGGAATCATGCCAAGTTATTCCAACACTGATTCTGGCCTCTTGTATCTCAGTTGGAAGCATACAATTTTATATGCCAATGGCAAGTCTCCAATTTTACTTCCTTCAGAGATAAAGCTGGGAATTGTCTATTAAATAAACGACATCTACTTTTCTATTTGTGAATTGACTGAAAATAAGCTGAAAATGTCCATGGATAAATTATTGATCCAAAATGCAGCTGTCCAAATGCAGCAAAAAAAAGGTCAAGTAGTGTTTCAAGGGATGAAAGTCTTTAGTGGAAATTTTAAATTATTTGCTTAGAAGAGAAGTAGGCCTTTGAAAAAAATGCATAAACATTCTTCTATAAGGAATATAAAAATATCTTTAAGGGTTTAGCAGGCTGTCCAAGGTTTTGAACTTTACATTTAAAGTGGTTAACTCACCAGTTAGTAGATGCTCCTTGGCTCCATTAGTAAATAATGGCAGTAACTGAAACAAGACTGGCCAACCATCTGAAACAAAAACAAAATCTAATATATCTTTTCTTTTTTTTCAGGATGTAAATAATGTCAACAATAAAGAGTTTGGTGCAGGCTAATGGATTCAGAAATATTGTTACAATATTGAATCTTGGGCACTGCACTCTGTAACTGCAAAATAAATCTCACATTCTGCTGAAAAGCTACATTAAAAGTCTGTCCTCTTGGAGTCTGACATACTCTAAAACAGTGAATAAGACTTATTTGGAAACATCACATTCTGCATGAATTCAATGTGAAGCATAAGCTCTTTCCAGGAACTTGCAAAGATCCTGGAAACAGACTAATATTTATTCAAAATATTTAGGCCTTCAATCAAATTTTGCAGAAGCAATTGAGTTTCAAATTAAAAAAGAAGAAAATTTAAAAAAAAATCAGAAAGTTTTACAACTGAAGGTTTCGCAGATGTCTGGAGATGTTTCAATATTTCATACAGTACTTGTTAGCTTGTTGTGAATTGTTTACATTATAACTCTAGAGAATTTAGATTCTGACAACCTGATTAAAACTGGCAACAGACTCCGATAGACTAATTAAGTCTGGCACAAATGTCATCTGCAGAACATAAGTAAACATATTTTGTCTAACAAGCTGAAAATAATTAAATGATACAACAGAATTCCGTAACGAAATCACATCATCCACACCCCTTTCCTGCCCTCTCTTTTCCCCTTCTTTTAACTTTTCCATTCCTCACCCCCAGCTCATTTCTAATGAAATTTCTGCATCTCATGTTGTAACCTGCTGTCTCAAGATACAATGCAAGGTTTTGAGACCTCCATCTGCTTTACACTTGACTACATTCATATTTTATTCTATATCAACACAATTGTATATCATTTTCAGTATCAGATTCAAACAGTATCAGAGCCTTGAGTGATAATGGCAATGATGGTGGAAGGGTGGTCATAAACCTCACAAGTTAGAAAACTGGGGAAAGAAACCCCAACCAAACAATGTACCGGTGAACCAATTCCTGCAAGTGATGTGGAATTAAATAAGTACAGCAAATTTTCCATCACCAGGTAAAATAGCTGATATTGAACTGTTAGGCACTTAAATTCCCAAGGTGGGCAACGAACCAGGGAGAAAGTAAATTTATAAATAAATAGTTTGGATATACTGGTGAAAAAAAAGACCATAACAGAGCAAACTAGGAACTCTTCCTTCAGTGAAGAATATGATAATTTTTCATTTTTTTCACATTATTTTCACTAAAATAAACAGGAACCTTTTTCTGAACAGTGAGATTTGAACATGGGACTTCTCATTACGGCTCTTAAATACATTGCCCAGAGAAGCTGTGGATGCTCCCTCTGCGGAATTGTTGAAAGTCAGGTTGGATGGGGCTTTGGGGCAACCTGAGCTACTGAATAATGTCCCAGCCCATGGCAGGGGGGGTGAACTTGATGATCTTTAAAAGTCTCTTTTTACCCAAACCACTCTGTGCTTCTATAATCATCATCCAATCTCTGCAGCATGTTTGAACAAATGATCTTTTACGTCAGAGAGTTTCTCTTCCAATGACATTTCACACTGGAGAAGCCATTTGAGCATTTTTCATACAAGAAAGATATGAGAATTAAAAATCAGGGTAGGACTGACCTAATGTCAAAAGACCCTAACTGTAATGAAATTACCTGGTAAAAAGAAGTCAGATGAGAACTATCTAGATGGTGAAATGTGTTATTAGAAAGAGAAGCAGAAATAATCACTTGAAAATTATACCGCTTTCAGTATGGTTCTCAGCTATGGAGTCTTATACTCCCTCCTGTATGATGAATTGGAAAGGAAAAAAATCCTACAAACTCAATTTTCTGAGACTTCAATATCATCAAATTAGAAAATCACTTTTGCCCTCACACAGAGATGAATATATAGCATCATTAAGGCACTTGCATTTGAAATGATCAATGACATTTGCTTTAAGCAACTTTCTAAAAGAAAAATTGCTTAGACTTCGAATTTTTTATTAATGAGGACTATAAGCAGAATTTTGTCTTTCCCTTCCCCATGATTTCTGGCAATGTACATTTTTACATTTGAATTTTATAGGTAACACAGAAACCAGTTTTTTACAAATGTTGTGAAACCTTGGTGAGTAGGTGAAACCTATTTCAGCTTTGACAGGTGAAATAAAAGCCTAGCTTTCTAAGTGAGCAACCTGTTGGGCTGGGATTTTTTTGAGGGCAAAATCATATGATGGTTTGGGTTTGAAGGGTCCTTAAAATCATCTAGTTCCAAAACCCCCATCATGGTCAAGGATACCCAACATCCACAACTTCCCTGGGCAATCTGCGCCAGTGCTTCACCACCCTCACAGTAAAGATTTTTTTCCTGATGTTTAATCAAAACCTCCTCTCTTTTAGTTTGAAGCTATTCTCACTTGTCCTGTCACTACAGACTCTTGTAAAAAGTCCCCGTTTATCTTTCTTGTAGGCTGCAATTATGTCACCCCAGAGCTGAATTGCCTAAGCCTTCTCTTCCAGGCTGAACAAATTAAATTCTCTCATCCTTTCCTTGTAGGAGAGGCGTTCCATCCCTCTAATGATCTTGGTGGCTGCCTCTGGACTCACTCCAGCTGGTCCATGACCTTCGTGTGCCGGGACCCAAGAGCTGGATGCAGTACTGAAGGTGGGTGTAGAGGACCAAACAAAAACATGTTCCATCTCAAACATGCTGAGTATTGCTACAGGAAAGGTGATCACAGAAGAGGGTCCCATGGAAGTAGGAAAGCACTGTTCTGAGCCCACTTCCTGCTCTGCCTTAATAGTTGTGGTCAGTCTTTCCCCCCAGCTCACTTCCTGGAGATGGGCTGGCTGTGCATGCATGAACAAAATGCATGAAAAGTCTCATTTACATAAGAGGCCTGCACCAGATTAACTATAAAAGGGAGCAGATTGGGTCCCCTCCCTCTTTTTTTTCCCCTGGGTCTCTTTCTTCTCTCTTTTTCTCCTCTCTTTCACTTTTTTTGTCTCACAACCCCAACTCCAGACCGTCCATGTGGCTGAAACAATGTAAGATCTCAGGACTCTGGAATGCATCTCATCAGGTCCCATAGACTTATGTTCATTCAGGTTCCTCAGGTGGTCACTAATCTGATCTTTACTGATACTGGGATGGACTTTGCTCCCCATCCCGCTGTCCATCCTGCTGTCCACTCAAAAACTGTGGGAAGAGAGGTTACCTCTAGAAGCAGCTAGACAGAAAACACCAGCCACCTGGATGATAAAAGAGGAAGAAGAAAATCCTAAAGGAAAAATATTGTGAACCTGAGCCAGCCAGAGCTAAGATTAGTGTGTGTGAAAAGAATCCCAAGGTCAAACTGGAAAGCTGCTTAAGGCATGATTGTTCTTTGTGGCTGAAGGCAGTCACATGGGTGTGTGTGGTATGCGTGGGGAGAACATCTGGCCTGGCTCCATAGCTCAGACCCAGAGTCTGTATATAGATATGGGGTAATAAAGTTACAGGAGAGTTCTGCCTGGAAAAGGTCTGTCTCTGTGTGGATTCATTCACTGCAGTTGCCATCGAAGAATGAGGTAAAATATTGTCAAGTACCTCAGCCTTCTTCTCATCCATTGTAACCAGTTTTCCAGCACCATTTATCATGAGGGACACAACTTTTCAGGTTAACACATTACTAACAGATTAACCATACCTGTTATTCTTTGCATTCCTCGACAGGTTTGGTTCCAGCTTTATGCTGACCTTCTTCATCTCACCCTACAAAACCGTACTTCATCTCTGGGTGTTTGGGGCTCCTCCAAACCTCACCGAGCTTCCACCTGCTGCATTTCTCTCAGGGATAGAAGGGTGTGACTCCACCAGTCTGTTTCTGTCTCACACTCCCTGTCTCACACTCACACTCTGACCGGGCAGATCATCCACCCGGTCTCATTGCATGCAGGTGTCATTTCTGCTGTCCTCTAGTACTAAGGGCTGGCTGAAATACTCCCTGCCACCAGAGACCTCTACAGCTGCATAAAGAGTTCTACCTGGGTCCCCCACTCCTGCTAGCAAGAGCTTTTGATTGTGTGGATACCATTGCTGGGTCTGTTCTAGTTGGGCAGGCAAAACCTGCTATTCTTTTAATTAAGATTTTCTTGCCTTTGAGATTAGTAACATGATGGAGAAATGTAATTAGGAAGCCATGAAGACTTGTAAACTAATTTGAATATAGGGGTACTCTAGATAGATGGTTGTTTAAAAAGAAGCTACTAAATATCAAAACTGTGTTTTTAATGATCTTAAGCATCCTCTGTACATACACCCAGAAATCTCGATGAAGACATTGTGCCCATTATGCAACATCTACAGCACGTACTGTTTTTACTAAAACCTAAGCAGAGTTTTCTCTGAAAGGAACAATCAGACACTAAAATATTTTGACTCAAATTTTAATATATACAACTGTGTACATGATTTTCTTCCTCTATTATAATGTAGAGAATTAACTGTTTTATTTATTGCATTTGTAGCACAAATCTCTCCTGTTAATTTCTGCTTCGTTCTATAGCTTGCTGTTTTCTAACTGCTTTTTATTGTCTGTCTTTTTTTTTGGCTAATAAACTGGTTTTTAAGAAGCCGAAACTAGATGTGGCAAAATTAAGCTTAACATTACAAAGCCAGACAATTCCAGTATCATAGACAATATAGGCATTAACATATTTGCTCTCATTTACAGTCCCTAAGGATGCAAGGAGTGGTATTAAACAGATACAGTCTCCCTGTACATATTTCAGAGGGAAACTTCTAATTCAATACACAATAAAAACATATAGTAAGAGGGAAACTAGAAATGTTCTTTCCTTTTCAGGTACTCCAAAAATCTTACAGGAGAATTGCATTATAATAATTCTAATGGCATATACAGACTTGGTCCATTTACTGTGCTAATTTACTCCAGCTCCATAAATACAATGTCTTCCATTTAATCTGGTGAAAGCAAAACAACTTCAAGCCTGTGTTAGGTTCTAAATTTCTTCTCCTGTCTTTTCTATTCTCATTTCATTCACTCTGCAAAAAAACATTTGTTCCTGTTTTTCTATCCCATTCTTCTTATCTTTCTCTTTTTCACCTGTTAATCTTTGTTTCCAGATGTACATAGCACAAATATTCTGGTATACACATAGTTGTTCATTCATGCAGTGATCAGGATATAAAAGTATCTTAAGTTAGCTAAGTAGTGAATAGAGACATGGTTAGACTGATCAACATAGTGCAAAATGGAAATGAAATGTAAAGGAGATTTGACTCCACCAGTCTTATTTAGAAGAAGGACAGTTTTCTACAGTTTTCTACAGATGCCAATTCCAGTAACTTTGCAAGATATGAGACTGAAAATGTGATGTTTCACTCAGTTTACTAATGCAGCTCACAGCATCACGAGATATACTTTTCTAGGATCATCAGTGGTATTTCAGCACTACTGAGAAATGTTGTTGAGTGTTCGGGAAAACTCTTTGCAATGAGAAAAGCCATGTTGTGGCTGGATAGTATTTGCATGCTGCACCTTGAAAAGGTGGGTTGGGTCAGCCCAATAGACACAAGCCTGAAAGACAAAACTGCTGCAAAGGACAGATGGATGAGCTTCTTTTGCATAGATCCTGCTCTTCCCTGTTTTTCAGGTTCGTCACTGACATGGAACCAGCAGGGGAGAATATACGGAAAACACGCTGAAAACTAATACATATATAATTGGAACACTATTTAAAATAATAAATAGAATCTCTACACTGATGAAATCATAAACTACTACAACAGAAAGGTAAAACTGGGGCTATGAACCAAAGAAGCAATTTGCACCAGGTATTGTAAGGCTGTTGTCCCCCAAAGCTGCCAGCTGTTCTAAAATGGACTTCCTCCTTTAATATATATCATCGAAACCACATAGTACTCAGCATATATCTGCTAATTTAAGGGTTATTTCTGCAGCATCCGTCATAAGCTTGTTTTTAACTGAGAGAGTGTATGGTATATTAGTGGGTTTTTATTGATGCTTTAGGACTATTGAGGTTACATGGGAACCATCTTTATTGATTCTGACTGAGACATCATCGGAAGTGTAGGAGTCAGTGATCTACAGAATGTTTACCCTGAGTAGGTGCAAGCATGCATTGTGCTGCACAGATCCTTTGGCCACAGGACCACGTCAACAAGGTCCTTGCAGCAGAGGAGCAGGTGGGCAGCTCCCCCTGGGTATGGGCCACGACACCGCCTGCCTGGCCTGGCCTTCAAATAAAAGTGCAGCAAGAAGTTCTCGGGAGAACATCCTTAAGGAATAGGGTTACTTTCTTGCAGGGAAATTATATATTAGCTCAAAGGACCAAAATGGGGCTGCTTCTCTCCACAGGCAGGATCTGCTCTGATCTGCACAACGTGCCGTGGGAAAACCCATCCAAGCTCTGTCTGAAGCTACATGAACAGAGGGTGCCCAGCATCTGAAGGGACATAAGGTTCACTCACTGTCTACAATCCTCTTCTTATTCTGTCTTATCAAATCATTTATCTTATCGAGCATTTTGGTTTGGGGCCTCTTCTGTTGATATTCAGAAAGAATCCTGCAGCATCTCTCTCCCCCCACACCAGTGCAGAGAACTGTCTAACAAGTCAACCTACAAATAAATAAGAAAAATAAATAAATGACATCATAAAGGTTAACAAAATTGTTCTTGGTTGCCTTAAACACTAAACTACACAAATCAGCTCTAGTGGTTATGAAAAAAAAAACAAAACTGGTCATGGTGAATCCCAAGCTTTACCTTCTGACTTTTGCAGAGCAGGTTGTATCCACCCCCAAAAGTAAGACAATTCATGTGGTACAATAACCATAAAATACATGAAGGTTTTTCAGGAATATTGGAGGTTAGCAAGCATCAAGTTTTATTCTTAATGGAATATTTTTTTATAAAGATCACAGTTTCTACAGAAACTAATGACAGAATTTAGTCAGGATGTCAGGAATGAAGACCACATGGTTATTGTGAGAAATAACATTTAACCTTTCTCTTGTGGCTGATGGAGGCCAATGCAGTATTTTATTATCAACATTGGCAGGTGATTTATTACCACTGTTTCTACTCCAGTAAAACCACATTAGGCTGTGCTTGATGTATCATTTGTTATCTTCAAACTCCCTATACACTTTCTGCATGCATAATCTCTTTTTTCTAACACACTTCAACAGAAAATGGTAAATATTTAAGTCATGATTCCAGATTCATCAAAAGCTTAGGGACTGAAATACAGTAGCTAAATGGATTGTGCCAGACAATACTTGATACCAACATAAAGCTTAAGTGTTGCAAAGAGTGATGTAATACACCTGCAACAGCAGCCAGGCATAATAGTGCATTAAGGCAGATTCAGGAGTGAAAGAAAGTAAATCATTAAGAG
Source organism: Pseudopipra pipra (assembly GCF_036250125.1). Lineage (NCBI taxonomy): Eukaryota > Metazoa > Chordata > Aves > Passeriformes > Pipridae > Pseudopipra > Pseudopipra pipra. Next base: position 10,547,260 of record NC_087552.1, read on the forward strand.
ACTTCAAAGGAGAACAGAACTTTATAGAATCACATTAGCTACCTCAATACCATTTGCTTGTGTAAAAGTAGACTTTACATCAAGAAATCTATGAAATAACTTTTCAGATACAACTCTAATGCAATTTGTGCCTGGATTCCTTGGAACACAAAGAGATTAATGGGAAAATATCCATTAACTGAATAGGACCAAGTATTTCTGTGGTATTTAATAGTCAAAGGGTGTTACTCCAGTATTAATGAAAATAGAAAGTTTTACAGCTAACTTTTCTGTTCTCTTTTGGTGATTACCTTAATATTCAATCAAAATAATTCCTATTTTTTTAATAAAATGAAAAATAATTACAAGAGGATATCAGGAACAGAGCTGCTAGTTGCTAGAAATACACCTTTTTTGACACTCAGCATTTTGTCTATTAGGTAAAAAAAGGATAAACAAGAAATCTGACAATTTTTGCATCACAATTTCCACTTGATTTGACTTCCACCAAATTTCATAATTACATTTCCCTGCATTTCTTAGATGAGGACATATGACAAAGTTATTAATCAGTACAAGGAGAAGGGTATAGAAAACTTGCTTTACTGGTTTAATTTTGCTACAAGACCTTTGCTTTTAGCAGTTTAATGTAACATACATGGCAAATAATGGGTTTTGTCTGATTAGATGTGAGGGGGTTTTATGAAGTTTTGTCTTTTACACACCTGAATTGTAAATCCATCGAGCACGCTTGACTGTAGCGAAAGCTCAGATCAGAATACAACACTGACATCCATAGCCACTTAGGAAATTAAATAGATATTAGTAATGATAAAATATGCAGATTTATCTGAACAGCTTCTTGTGGCATCTGAATAGATCTTGGACTGAAAATTCAATCATGTGGCCTTTACAAGTATTGCACTGGGTATCACAACATTTCAAAGGTGACTGTCACTATAATGTCTCATTTTCTTAGGAGGAAGCTCAAGGCAAAACAGGGAAAAAAAAAAACTTCTACATCTTTTAATCAAAGAATTTTCTTATCTTGTCTAAATTTTGTTGTTGGATATACAATGGAAAAGGTCAGGCTCTTGAAAAGAAAATGTAGCAAGTTGTATCACAATTCAGATCTCGTAGGGCTTTCTCATTTCTCTAGATCTTCAGAATGAATTCTTTTCCACATCTGTGGGAAGAGCTGTATCCATGCAGATCATCACTAGAGAATACGAATATTAAAAGTAAATCCATAAAGTTATGCAAGAGGGCATAAAATTACCCTGTAACTGAAAAGGATTTATTATACATAAAAATGTTACAAGTTATATCTTGCATCTGTTGCTCCAAAGAGTAGTACCATGCAAAAGGTTGAGACCCAGGTGTAGACTACAGAAGAACCTTTTAACTTGAGGGACACAACCCCTACAGGAAATATGGGAAGAACCAAAGTCCTGATGGCAATGGAGATCTGCATTGCAGGTGCTAATATTGCTTCACCAAGTATTTTACCTGATTCAATGCTTATAAAAGCTTTTTTGTGGAGATTTTTCACCTGATTTCTTAAGGAAGCAAGGCTCATACAAATGCTCTGTCTCACATTTCCATCTGTTGGGACAATTTACTCTTAACTTGAGAAATGGAAAAAATTAGTGTTTCCACCAAGGAAAATTTGCAGCATGTTACTCACACATTTTCCTGTGTACCTGCAGTGTCAGGCCAGGTATATTATTAAAACTATACATGGAAGGGAAAGATTGGGAATACTTCACTGAACAGTTTGTTTCTAATTAGATATAGGGTAACCCAACCTTGAGACATGAAGCAAAGCCTATCTTCTAAAAATTTAATTGTACAGCCAACTACTTGTCTATTCATATCTATTCCAGGAAAGTCAAATGAAGTATTTCTTAGTTTTGCTTACAAATGTACAATCTATCATCTTGAGATTTAAGATATTTGTTGCTATACTTAAAAAGGAAGATGAACTCTTTTTGAGAAAATCACTCAGGAATCGAAGCTCATAGAGTTAATCAAAATTAACAAAAAACCTCAGTGAATGTTATATAGTCTAAGTAATAATTCATTCAGTCATTTTGAAGTGTTTTATCTCTTCTGATAACAAAAAATCTTTAGCTGTCTCATTAACATAAAGTTTTCCTTGATAATCAAAGCATCTTTTCATATGTAAAACCAACAATTAAAGTATTTGTTAATGTCAGACAGAAATCTTCATTAGACTTCCATGGTCATGAAAAAATAAGTAATTGAGACATTCCTCTTTTAACTTTCAAAATTAAAAAAAAAATAATCTTGTTTTATTAGAAAAATGTTTGGGGAACTGAAGGTGTTTGACTTTCTTGATGGTAAGGAAATAACTTTGTTTGAAGCTTTTATTATTTTTTTGTCTTCTTTTTAAATGCTCGTAAGGATATATGTTGTTGAATAACAAGAAAACTTCAAAACAGAGGAGTCTCTTTTGCCCTTGTCGAAGCTTCTCCTATTTGGAACAGCTCCTACTACACCACATGCATGTACTATGCTTTGCTTTGAAGACTCATTAGAAATGTATGAGTTCATAGTTTAGCAAACCGGCGAAATCTTTTTCAAAAGCTCTGCTTGGCAGTGTGATATTTGACTAAACAACTCAATTAAACTGAAGAAGATAAATTACATTCCAAAAGAAAGGTACCATTAGATAACTACCCCATATTCCTAGCAATTCATTAGAGTGCTCCTGAGTTTATCTCTCCCAATTTAGTATGCAAGGAAAATGTGATAGTAATGAAAACAGCACAGATTATTTATTCACTTAATCCATCAGTTTCAAACTTGTGAGTAACAAGTTTACTCAAGTTAATTGAACATATAACTTTGTCAAATTCAAGCCTTGTGTAAGCACAGCCAGTCTACCAGTCCACAATATGACTCACAAGGAACAGCTACCACATATGGCACCAGTTCTAAGGATGGAATTTCTTAGGACACTAAGAGATAAATTTCTTCATTATTAAAAAATAGATCATTACTATATCCTCCTCCCTATTCTGTTGTATTGAAAGATAAGTATTATGGTAAAAAGAAAACACACGCAGTCACAGTTTTAAATTCAGAAGAAAATAATCTCAACTTAAAAAAAAAAAAAAAAAACAAAAATGCTTAATTTCTTAACATGAACTAACTTCTGCATGGAAAGAGTATAATTTTAACTTCAATTGTTTTTAACTGCTTTAAATACTGGGTATGGTTTTGAAGTTAAACAAATTACTCATTTGCTGTCATCTTGAAACAATTTGACCTGTTTTTTGGGAGGAAAAATAGCCAAATTATCTGCAAATCAATTCAATAACTGAAAAATTTATTCATTATTATTTAATATAAATTGAAAAAAGAGAAAGCAAACTGGTGTAGAGTCCAGTTCAGCCATTGTAGGGCTGTCAGGACATATCAGACTAACTTCTGATGACTTGTTATCTATCGAAAACAAAAACTGGGGGGAAAATTGAATGCAGAGAAAAATATTGATCATTTTGGTTGCTATAAGGATGTTATGTCATAGATTCATAACCATTTCTCATATGTTCTTGGTGGCCTGTTTGTGTCCAGTGTTTCACCTGTAAAACACCATAGCTGAGTGTTTGTAACTGGCTACTCTTGAATAATTCCTCACACCTGCATTTTTTTTTTTGCAGTTTTGAATACTTCAGTGTTTTTAAAGCTGTTCATTTTATTTTATTGACTGTAGTTGTAAACTCCAGCACTTCAGTAGATTTCATCAACAGTGATGCTGCTGGAGACATCTGTGTAAATGTCACCCTCAGGTAGTGGCCTTTGCAGGATCAGAGGTATAGTTTACACTCAAGCTTTATGGGGAAGACTGATTATGTCTCATATAATTCCATAAGAATTTCATCAAGTTCAGTAATGCAACTACACTTTGAATTTGTTTTCTGTTGCCACACCAAAATACATTAAATTATTGTTCAGAGAAATAAGAATTTCAGCTTTCCTAACAGCACAAAATATTTTACAAGGATGCACTGCAGTGTCTGTCACATGGTTCATATCTAACTGCATGGAAAGAGTTCTACTTAAACAGAATACAAATAGAAGGAAACATGATAAAAATAGGACTTGGCACAGCCTCACAAAGTAGATTGTATTGCTGCCTTTGAATAATTCAGAGCAGTTCTGTGAATTAAAAACAAAAACAAAACCCCCAAAACTTCAACAGCAAGACAGCAAGGGAGGGAAAAGATGATTCCACAGGTTGCTTTATGCTGGATATCCAGTACTAGAACCAAGATTATCAGATGACTTGGTCTCTCATTATGACCATAAATATTCAGAGAGCACAGGGATTGCCGTCTACATAGACTGCAAGTAATGATAACTACTGCAGTGATTCACAGCAGTCTGCTTCCAACATAAGATTTGCAAAGCAGATAATCACTTGGTTGGGAATTCCCTGTGCTGATGAATATGCTGCTTAGTTCACTTCCCTGCTGAGCTATTATTAGATGGCACACTGTTATCAAATAAATAGTTCACTTTTCAGCAGGAACTAGCCATCATTTTCATATGAATCATGAATCAGTGAAATTCTCCTCTTCCTTTTATCCTCCCTATCAAAAAGGAAATACTGATTGTCAAAGTGCAGGGGTTCTGAGTTCCTGCTGTGCACAATTTCCCCCTCTATTAGGTAGAGAGTGTAGGGGACAATAACAGGTAAATGAGAGGAAGAATATGTTGGGGAACAACAGGAATGGTATGATGTTTACCTGCACCATCCACCTATTCCAGTTACCTGTGCATACTGAGCAGCAAGACAGACCTTTTGTCGCAAGAGCCATACAAAACTGTGATGGAAATTATTTAATTAGCACTGAGAAATGCAGCATTATAAGCACAAGATACACCAGTAATATCAGTTGTCCATCTCCCTTGCTGGTCAAATATGCATCTATGTATCAGCCACAGAAATGCTGGGAGATAGTGTCTGCACAAGGACATTTGACATTTCCATCATCTGTGTTTCTCTTCCCATAACATACAGTGATATTTGCATACCACTTTTTTCCCACATTTACCTTCCATAACATATTCAATTATAAAGTTCATGAAACTTAAAAGAAGAATTTTATGGACCTTGATTGTGTCAGAGGGACAAAATTAAAAAAAGATATTTTTATAAAAAGTATTCAAAAGTATTCCAAGTTATAATTCAAAGTCATTTTGTCAAACTTAGTCTTACTCTGGTTCTGCTTCAGGATAACTAAAATTGAAACCATTTGCAATAATAGGTACATGCCTGTACTTCATTCATTCAAAAGTAATATTGACTTTGCAACTCTAGTAACAAACAGTCGTGCTTGAATTGCTCTGGAAAAATTATAATTGTTCTACCTTTAGAATGGTGCAAAATATTATATGAATCTCCTGCCAAATTATAATTTTTTATATCATACTGAGTCAGTCTGCAAAAAACAGACCTCTCTCAGCACTCTTTCTAGTGTTTTAAAAGTAACTTGAACAGAAGAATTGTCCTAAATACAATATCATTAATAACAGTTAATAAAATGTATTTTTGATGATGGGATTTGGAGGTGGAAGATTGGAACAGTTGCCTGGGTAAATGTTCTTTTTGTTGTTGTTTATTTGTCTGTTTTTAATAAACCATGTATATGTTGATAAATATTTGTGATTGACAAATTGCTGTGTTTGTGAGAGTCATTCTTCTCTCCTAATGCTTCAGTTGCATCAGTTGACATCTGCTTTCTACTCTATCATACCTGAGACAGCATCCAACACATAACTCTCACACACCTTTCCTTAAATTTATCCTCAGTGTACATGCTTCTTCTTAAAATTTACTCAGGGAATGCATAGAAAACTTCTGTCTTCCACTAGCAGCAGTTAATATCTCACCTATCTGTTTGTTACCCATGCAAAATAAAAAGAGGTCTTTGAAATTCTCTGATATTGCTGAAGCATTTTCTTTCCTGTCCTTAAATTTTATAATACTGATGTTTGTACAGTTGGCCTTATGATGGATAGCTGACATGAACATAGAAAATATGGATAAAGGACATTTTTAGCTCACGACAGCCTTATATGATTTCAAAGTTTTACTGGAAATATCTTGATCTACTTAAACTGGCTTAAGGCTTTGCCAACACAGTTGGAATTGTGTGCCTAGGGAAGCTGTGTGGTGGTTAAAGCACACAATGCATAGATATGAGCCTCATTGTTTGGGCTTATTTTCCTTAAGGTGGTAAGTTACCTTTATGGAACTGTTATGACAGCAGGACAGAATGTTACAGCAACCTCACTTTTTATCTGCTGATTAGTTTCATAGTATACTTTCCCATTTCTTTGTCATTTAAGAGTTGCATGTAACTTATGAGCAGTCAGACAACATTAAGCATAACGTATTTTATGACCCTGTATAAATATATGTAATGAACATAAGATGTGACTTTGATTTATCAAAATATGATTAAATATTAAATTTTTATAGCTTCATCCTCCATTCAGCATAAATTCTACATCATATTCTATGTATGTTGCACTATAATTTCAGATAAGAAATATTATGAAGTAAGTAATTTTACTGTTGAAAAACTGTCAGCAGGACTAACCAAAGTATTCCAAGGCATTACAGAATAACTTGATTTTTTTTTTAAACCAGTTATTATAATAAACCCTGTTCCCCAAATAAAAATACAAGTTAAACCTGATCTAGGTTATCTAAATCTTTAGCTACCTACAATTTGTCTTCAATACCTATAAATTAATAAAAGCTGTGAATAGCTCTTCCCCAAACTTAGAAACTTGGTGGAATTGGTAATCTTCAGAGGAGACAGAACACTTCATATAAAGGAGCTGTTTCATATAAAATTTAGACATTTCTTTCTGGGTTTACAGCTTGGATTATACATAATTTCCTTGATGATGCTTAAGTTAGGAAAGGAAAGCTGGAAGGTATGATTTCTTATCCCCCTTTTCATTTAATATCTAGCTACCTTCTAGCAGCAAAAAAAATGTGGAATTACTCTGTAAAGCTAAATTGTCTTGGATTCAGCCAAGAGTTAGGCTCAGCTTCAAACATGTTTAAACTTTGTCTACAATTAATGGAAAGGAAGAGGACAAAATGGAGTTTGATGAGTTACATGCATATTTGCTGTCTGTGAGAAAGGGTAAAATAATTCATAGAGCGAAGGAAGAATGGAGGGACAGTCTGCTAATGTGCTCCAAAATTCCACATCAAAATTACACATGTTTTAGACACTTTGAATGACCATGTTTTCTTCCAGGTGCTTGATAATGGCAGAATATATTATATACTGAGTAATGACACTCATTATGGCTAATATTGAGTATGATTAGAGACGCATACATATGTATCTTGGTATGGGTCTCCTATGCAGCTTCACAGTATACTGGCACACTAACAATACAAAAGTATTTGCAGTTGCTCAAATATGAGAAAACACAGTGTTATGGACTATTTTAGTATTAATGTTGACTGTGAAGAAAATCAGGAAAATGACTAAACCTCAATTCATAAAACATCAGAGTTCAAACTCACATTTTGCAGTCTATGGAAACAAATCAATACTAGATAATTTTCCAAGTTACTTCTGAAAGTGCTCTCAATAATTAAAAGGCTAAGAAGAAAAGAAACCTAACAACTGTTTCTAATGAAAGCCTGAAACCATTAAATGAATAATGTATGATTCACTGGATCTTTTTTTACTTGTATGTTTGCTTACATTTATATGTATTTTATCAAAGTAGAAAAATTAAACAGAACCACATGGAAAATGAAGGTCTCCAGAGAAACACAAAAACTCTATGGATATTTACAGCTCTGCCTGCTAATGTGCTTTGAGTTTTAGAAACTGACTGTATGGAAGGGAAGAGAAATAATACACCATGGGACACTGGAAAAGTAAGAGCATTAGATATTTAAGTAAGGAAAAGGAAATAATTTGGAGATAAGTACTTCTGGCATTCTCCAAAAGGCCAACTGTACTCTCACTTTTTTTTCAAAGTAGAAGTGCTGTTTGTGTTTTACAGGCCTGTGGAATTTTACAGATTTTGCAACAAGGATGTTAAGTTACTGCTGTTATAATATGTCTAGCAGTTGGAGAGCTCAGATGGGAAGTTTGTGAAGTAAAACCAACACTGCCAAAAATAAAACGTTACTAAAATCTTGTGAGTCTTTTGAAGAGTCTTTTCTCAGACAAGGAAATCAGCCTGAATATTTCTTTCCAATAGAGCGGGAGATTAAGAGAAACAGAATCGTTCATGGCAGTTCCAGAGAAGTCACTGATTCTTTATTTCATAAGAAGAAATACAAACCTAGGCCTTCAACCAGTGACTGCATTCACTGATTTTTCCATTCTCCCGAGTTCCATGGGCCTGGGCATCAAACAACTTGTTGCTCCTACTTGGTTTGGAGAAAAAAAATCTCAGCACATTTTTTTTATTCTGCTTTCTGTTTTATTCTGGTTTTTATTCTGTTTTCATTCCATATGCTTCACCATGAAAAAAACATTTCTTTGAATTTTGAGATTGTTTTGCTAACTCATGGTAGGGTTTTATACAAGAAAATATTGGGATTTCCTACTTTTGAAACAATGCCATTTGGAGTCAATTAGCCAGTAACTAGCTTATACTTTCTACTTGTCAGATACAGTCTCAGGAAAACTTAATTATGAGATTTAATTGTGCAATATCAACTATTTCTATATCAATTTGCTGAAATAAACCTGGTGTCTCAGTGCTTCTATGTGCAATAGCTAATAGCTGTGGTATCCTGAATTTAACTGGTGGGCAGGCAGCTCCTTAAAAGAGAGAGGGATTGATAATTATGTCGATGTCATTCTTTCATCTCTTAAAAGCCTTTTAAATGGAAAAGTCTAATTAGGAGGACAAATAAGGAAAGTCTATAATAGAAAGATGTCTTTACATAAAGATAATTGTTGATAAGAATGCTGATAACAATTGAGTTCATATGAAAAGGTAACTTTCATTAGCAAGTAAAGAAAAGGTCTCATCATTTCCATTTCGATAGAAATTTGCCAGTTACCTGACAAAACAGGTAAATAAACAATAGAAAACTCACTATTTTATAGTGATTAAAAACATGATCTAAGAATATGAAAGATTGTATTGAATGGCCATAATATCAGTACAGTTCTATTTTTTTGGTGGTGGAGGGGTGTTTTCTTTGCACTGAAGTCCTGATAATGGACAGAGGTACTTCGAACCACTGACTAAGGAGACTGCAACTTTACAGTTAATTCTCCAACCTGAAAGCGACTGCCAAGACATCACTTAAAATAGTGGTTTTGTGCAATAGGTGGTTCTCTAAAAGTCACTTTCCAATCCTTAGTCAGAGTGCAATTTATGTTTTTAACTGCTTGACCCTAAGCCCTGTCGTGGTCGAACACCAGCCAGCAACTAAGCCCCACATAGACACTTGTTCACTCCAGCAGTAGGATCAGGGAGAGAACTGGAAGGCTGTAAAAGCAAGAAAACTCATGGGTTGACATAAAGACAGTTTAATAGGGAAAGCAAAAGCCACACACGTAAGCAAAGCAAACCAAGGACTTAATTCCCTGCATCCCATGAGCAGCCGTCTCCAGGAGAGGAGGGCCCCATCAACCATAGTGGTTACTTGGGAAGACAAATGTCACTCCAATCATCCTCTCTTTCCACCTTCTTCCCCCTACTTTATATATTGAGCATGATGTCATGAAGTCTAGAATACCCCTTTGGTCAGTTGGGGTGACCTGTCCTGGTTATGTCTGCTCCCAGGCTCCCCTACACCCCCAACTTCCTCACCAGTGTGTCACTGTGAGAAGCAGAAAAGGCCTTGGCTCTGTGTGAGCCCTACTCAGCAACAACAAAAATATCTCTATATTATTGTGCTGGTTTAAAGATAAACCAGCAGGGGAAATGAACTCAACTCAAAAGAGAGATTATAAGTCAGAATAACAATTTAATAAAATAATACAATAAGTATACAATTATACAGACAAACAATTGGTTTTAACCCACAAAACCCAAATGTATAACCCAGCACCCTGGGGCATGAATAGAGTGGTGGTCTTTGGGCCCCCTGAGTCCAAAGGAAAAGAAGAGGGGAAAACCTGTTGGTGAGAGTGCTGTCGCAGTCTGGTCAAGAGTGGTGATTGGAGTCCGGTCGAGAGTGATGGTTGCAGTCTGGTTGAAAAGTGGTGATTGCAGTCCAGTCGAGAGTGGTGAGCTGCAGTCTGGTTGAGAGCGGTGATCTGCAGTCTTCCTCTGGATCCCATGAGTGGTAGAAAAGGTCCCAAGACTCCAAGATTATATATCCTCCAGTTCAGGCAGGAATACTCAGTCCTTCCCTCAGGGCGGGGGGTTCCTTAACGGGTGTGAGGACAAGAGCAACTCCTGTCTCGCAGGTCTCTTAGCACCCAGTTTATAGTCTGAGGAGCCAGGCTCTATGTGCAGATAGTGTAAATGGTTCATTGATAACAGTTTCTGGGAAATGGCATGGAAGGCTATAGAATACACAGTTTTGGGTTACACCCATCCAGTGATGAACTGGTCTCAGCTGTCCTAACTAGGACAATTACAAAACCTGTGCTCAGCACAAATCCAAAACACTGCCCCATTCCAGCCACTGTGAAGAAAATTAATTCTACCCCAGTCAAAACCAGCACACGACCACAGGAAAAAAATTCACAGTACTCAGTAATCTCTTGCAAACAATTTGGGCGCTCCACAGACTGTTTTGTGTGCCGTAGATCTCCCTGTGGAGCAGGAAACATGCTGAAGAACATGACTGTAATTTACTGCAAGTATTGATTACAATTGACTCATTAAGAAGGAAATCAATTTCTCTGAAGCATATGAATTGAAAAATTGGAAACAAAAGTGAGTGGAAACAGTGTTTTGGTATTCATGAAACATTTTTAATAACAAGTTTTTAAAGAGTGAAACTAAAATGTTTTGGACTAGAAGAAGACATTCTTAATGCCCATGATTTCTATATAGCTTCTGTCTGTCTCTTTATTACATATTCTGCATTCTTGGTCAGTAAATATGATCATTATACTTTGTACTCTCTAGTACTATTTCAACATATTTAGAGTGCTATGAATGTGTCACTCCTTTAAACCCCTCATCATCTCTTAGCAATAAATACTTGGCATCCTTTTTTTTTACTCACAACATGAAATGAAACACTTCATGAATATTTGAAAATTTTAAATTAAGCCATTCAGCAATCTCCCACTCTGTACTTCATAGTCCATGTAAATTTAAGATGCAATAAAGGGAAATATCATTACAGCACCCTTCACTTAATTGTAAGGTATTATTTGAAATGATTATAAAATGGAGATGGGGATAAAGAATTGTCTATCAAGAAACAACATGAACTTTTTCTGTTCAAGAGATATTTTCTATGTAATTCCTAAAATGTTCTATTTATGTGTTTTAAGAATTTTGATTCTAGTATCTATATGTTTCTATACGGAAAAACTAAATTTTGTGTACATTAGCAGTAAAGAATCAAATCTCTTTACAGTAAAATACATATAATTAAACCAAAACATTTGTTTTATTGTATCCTCAATCTTGATGAAAGCCTACTTCTAGGGGAAAAAACATTTTGGTGTTTCCATCTTTAGAGCCTTTGTGTTAAGACTTGCTAAAGAAAAATTCATCTTATTCCTCACCAGCTTATAATTGACATGCTTATCAGTGTTTTGTTCAGTTCAATTAATTAGCCCCCAGTTCAATTAATTAGCCCCCAGTTCAATTAATTAACCTACACTGGTTCTGCCAGAAGTCATCTGGGCTGTAGAGGGTGGCACAGGGGTTGTTCATTCAGAGCTAGCTGTGTTTCTGAGACCTAGTCATCTTTACAAAGAAATGGGTGGAACTAATCCTCTGGGGTTTAAGCTTGATACTGGACATACAGGTTTAGTCCCATATGACTGACTGCTAAATGCTTCCTAATAACAATTGGAAAACACTGAATACACGGGATGAGGGGATAGGATGACATACAGTAACACACAAACCAGAATTGTTTTGGGTAAGCAGAAAGATTTAGAGGTTTTATCTACCACCATTAGTCTTAAGAAACTACAAATATCTGCACAACCACACAGCAGACACCTGACAGAACATCTCTTTACCCTTAGGAAACCATTTCCTGGGAGCACAGAAAGAGAATTAATGTTAGACATCCATCCAATAAAATGTTTGGAATTTTAGACTTGCCATGTTTTATTTCTTCCAATCAAATTCAGATGGTCACTCTCATGGCAGAATGAATGATGTTCACCTCTAATACAAATGGAATCTATATTTATAGTATTTCACTTCATCCCACTTCTCTCACTCTATTCCTCTAGGGTCTTTATTTGACATTTTCATTCCCTTCTGTCAAGGCAAGGGCTTCCAGCTTTGTGTCATTAGTAAATTTCATTTACACCATCCTTCTTCTTGTGTGCCAAGATAACTAATTAAATGACTTCAGATTTATTCCAGTAACATTCCTGCAGTCTGATACTCTCCCTTTTCAACATAACCAGTTGTTATATGTCGTTCATCTAGTCCCTTACAACATTAAAATTAATATGCCAATGAGTGTTTTCTCCACTTCAGGTAATTTCTCCCTTGTGACTATTAGATACTTCTGGGCTACTGCTGCAGAACACCGAAGAACTCTGCATGGAGGTGCACAGCTTCAACAGCATCTGGTTTTCTCTTGGTGTGCACATGACTGAATAATTCTCATCAACTCTGGTTTTTGCCATGAGGAACAGACTTTTAAAACACAGTCCAAGTCCACATCTATGTAATATTATGTGGGCAACTCTAGCACACACAATTATGTTTAACTTCTGTGTTTGTTTTCTTGTTTTTCAAATGGCATCAAACCTAACTGCCATGGGAGTAATGGAGTTCCCTATGCTTAAATTATTCTTTTGGAAAAAATACATCAAAATAACCCTTGAAGGACCACTCCATACTTTATGACATATTTTTACGTCAAAGAGAAATATATAAAAGGCTTATCTGGAAGAAATCAGCTATGTCATTCTATATCTTTATTTTTATTAATATAAGGAATAATTCTTCCCTTCTCAGCAATTTAGCCTCTTTCAGTTTTACTGATCCTACCAGTTGACTTTAGAGACATGCTTCTGCGCCTCTCTGTCCATGAGCCCTTGCACCATTTATCAGAGTGCTCCCTCTCCAATCTCTCACTCTGGCAGGATTGCCTGGTGATTAGGATGCTCTCCTCTGTCCTTAAATTGATGACCCTGAAGAAACATAGGCAAAAGATAAATTAATAGATCAATTCAGGTGCTCCTGCCTGTACAAGCCACCTAAGAAGCAGAGAGTGACTTGGTTAAATGCTGACCTTCAGATTATCCTGCAGGAACTATAGGTTTTTTACAGTCTGGGTCTTACTCTAACAACTACACAAGGTATAAGATGAAGACTAAACAAGGAAGTGAGACTCCTACTCAGTTCTTCCTGACCTACACAAGACTTTCTTGACAAAGAATCAGAAGTGCAGCAGATACTTTAGTCCTTTGACAAAGTGCAATCAGGCCTTCCAACTTCAATACTGTATCTTCAAAAAGGAAAAATAAAAGGTATTGTCTTAAAATACTTTCAAACAGTGACCTGGAAACTACAGAAAATGGGACAAATGAGTGCAATGTTTTTTTTCTTATTTTTAGCTGCAAAATTTTTGCCTACTTAGGAAATTCTCATCTCCTGCATAAGATGTTCAGAGCACCCAGCAAGATATCCCCAGTGTAACTATAGTAAAAATTTGACATGGAGAGTAACTGAAACTGAACTGAAATCTGTCAAAAATTCATGGAATTCATTAATTTATTTATTTTTTTACTTTTTTTATTTTCATAATTATGAGTATTTAGATGTTTTTTGTAACTTTCTCCCTAGGTAATGGTTTTAAACTTATCTGTTGGGGTTTGTTTTATTTTTGTTTTAACTCAATAACCATTCCTGACAACTATTAACTCTGAAGAAGCCACTGAAACAAACAAACAAAAAAACAACTCCACAATTAATATATTTATTTAAGAAAAGCCTTTTAATAACCCTATTTTAGAGCTATTAGATTTTTTTCTATTTTTATGTCATGGATCTTCAGATTCCATAAAAGCTCACTCTAGGATTGAAGATTATGAATTCAGCAGATATCTTCCTTTCTATTTTAAAATCTGAAATCTTGCCCTTTTTTTTACTTTAAGACATGAAAACCCAAAAAAGATGGTTTAGTGTTGGATTAGAAGTGAGGGTGAAATCAGTTCCTCTTATTCCCACAAATACATCTTCTTCTAATTTGATGGGAAAAGTAAGAAACATGAGGTCATGCAGTTAGACTTTAAAAAAAAAAAAAAATGTTTAAGTCCCAGTGCATCTAATTAAAGTTCATTACAGGTGAAAATGTAGATGAGCACAAGAACTGACAAATAGCAACACACCAACCTCCAGAGTAGCACTTAGATGAAAATGTACAAAATAATGAGCATGTTTTTCAGTACCTCTTGCTGGATGCTCAAAGCCAAGCTAAAGTCAATGCACCTTACAATTAATCACCACAAGCCTGTATCAAGCACGCTGGTTTCTCTCCTGAAGGACAGGGCTGCTGCTCGTGAAGACTGGTAGCATGAAATGAGTGTTCTCAGAGAAGTGACCCTGAAAGTCTGGATGTCAGTACACACACGATTTCTCGAAATGCATTTTGAAAACCTATGAAAATTACCTCTACCTCCTCAGTCTCTGTGTACACAGACCTCAAGGCAGACTGCCTTCACATAATACCTTCCACCCTGCCCTCAACAAGGCTTAAATCTTCTGGGAGAAAAAGGTCCTCTGACCTCTAGTGAACTACTTTAGATATAGCCCAGCAGACTAGTGTCCCTCCTACAGATCGTATTTTATTGTCAACTTTTATTTGGCGAGTTCATTTTCGAGGTAGGTTTATTTGAAGGTCTTAGAAATTCTGACCACTGTGGATTTTGAGAACAGATTAATAGGCCTACTCCTATTTCTCTGGACAAAAAGAGAACATCTAGTTCACAGAGTGCTAAGTATCAAAAAGTCAAATTCTGCTTTTGTTATACAATTTTAGGAGCAAGACCTTTAATTTCCCCTACCTCTCGTGGACATTCATTGGATATTCATATTGACTTCTTAAGTGAATGTTGAATCCCTGGCTTCAAAATGTGTGTGATAGCCTGAAGGGCAAAGAATTTTAAAGAATAAACTTTTAAAGTTTCATTGTAGGTATAATAAAATCACAGATGTTACAGACATGAGACATGTGCTTGACAGTTTTAACACATATGGTGAAAACAGCAGAAAAAAAGTATCTGTGATATGGAAAATATTGCAGACCACAAGCCAAAACTCATTTAAAGAGTTGGAATTTAGGCTTCTGCTACTTTATCTGCTTTCATACTGCAAATAGTTATCTTTGTTTACTTTGATGCAGTCTCCAGTTTTCCATGCTGGCAATCAAAATGGCTTGGGACAGGGATAGCTCCATGAAGTAACATTAGCAAAACATAAGCCTAACAAATATTTCAGACATGAAAAAACAGACACAGGTGCCTACCTGCATCTGACTATCATTTAATTCAAAAATTAACTCTGCCTTTCTGCATACTTTGCAGAGAGTTGGTAATTTGGCTTAGTCGATTCAGCTTTTGGGCCAAGACTTAAAAAAATTGATCGCAGCAACACCTTTTCTTGAAATAATTAGGATCTGATTTTGGATCTGCATAGTGGTTTTTCAACAACCTGCAGACACACAATTTTCTCTGTGCTTCATCTCTACAAAATCAGAAATTTGCAATGCCCAATAATTGGTATCAGCAGTATACCCACAATTAAGCACTCAGAAAAAAACGGATGTTGGAGCAATTGTGGGAAAGACCACTTAAGGCCAAAGCTTATTGCTCTCCATTTCCAATTTAAATTCCCCATGCTTAAATACATAAAAGAGGACCCACTGAAGCTGTGACATACCTGACACATAGCTGAGGACTTGGAGACATTGAATAGCACTAAAAAGTACAGAAGCAACAACACAAAGGTTAAGCTGTAGCTGTAGTTGCAAGCTTCAGTGTACTTCAAGGTGAGCACAATTTTTCCATGGTCAAACATATCAAGAGCTGCTCACTGGGAAAATAAATGAGGTAACATCTTGGTCTGAATTATAAGCAGAGCTAATGACAATCCCACAAAGGTCTCTTTCAGAGTTGTAATTAGCTCTGAACTCGACTGGAACCTTGTGACATCTCTCAGACAATGTTAAGAGATGCAGCCTCTAAACAGACCTCAGACCGATGAAAAACAAGTAGTCCTATATTAATGGGTTCACAAATTAATTCCAGATTCCAGGAGCTTGCAGCATAGCAATTGAAATCACGTCCTGTTTGAAGATTCTGTTATTTAACGTATTTTTACAGACAGAAAGCATCAAGTACATTTAGGGTTTAGGACTTTTGTTAAATCCTAACAATGAGATATATTTTACCTTTTTTACTGGCTTCGAAGAAATTAAGCTAAACTGTATCACTCTAAAGAACATGACTTTTACCACACAGATTAAAAGAGTCTGAATGTTACCTTGCTCTTTTTATAGCCTGCTTTATAACTCCCCGAGTGATTTCATTACCGCACACCACGGAGCTATCCCTGCACGCCTGAAGTGCAGTTCGTTTTTCCAGTCTCTAGAGGTCTCTGCATATCACATTTTAGTTCCGTGACATCTCTGCAGGAAACGCGTTTTGAAGGTGAGACTGAAGAACTACGTGAGAAAAGTCTGCTGGAACCACGTCCCACTCTGACAGCGCTGTCGTGGGAATTTAGTTCTCCCAGTAATTTATAGAAGCGAAAGAGAGGGAGATTTATACTGTAGCATTAGCTAACACCAGCATTGACAAGCAGGAGTATTTTGCATTTTGTCCTTAGAATCCAGATAATCAAAGTTCTTAATATTCACCTAGAAACAGTGGAATTTGGTGATGTATAAGGGTGGCTGCTAACCCCTGATGCCAGAAATATTACCTTTTATACCCTGACATCAGCCACAACTGGGTTGTTTGTTTTTATTCTCCCTTCATGCTTGACGATTCTTTTCATTAAAAAAAATTAATTCTGATTTACATTATTATTATTAGGTAACCATGGAAGAATTTATTTACTGTAATTTGAATGTAGATTCAGTTTTTGGATAGGTCATAAAGGTCATATCTTCCACTGGTATGATTGCTCTCAGCTCTTGTCTAGGAGCCTGCTTTCTAGGTGTTCAATGCATCTTTCTTGATTGATTCTGTTCTGTAATTTATATCGATAATGTATTGAGCATATAAAAAATTTTTTATATATATAAGGAAAAGATTCTTAAAATAGTAATAAAAACATTAAATCCAAGGAAACTCAAAGAAATCAACTACTTCTTTTATCTGTAAGGTGTCCCTGACCAAGTCAAAGCAGTTGGAACTAGATGATCTTTAAGGTCTTTTCCAACCCAGGCCATTCTGTGATTCTGTGATCTTAGAGTCTCCTCAACACCTAACACCAACTTTACACTTAGGATCAAGTCTTGCCTATGGACTGATTAAACCAAATAACTAAATAAATAAAGATACAAGCAGCTACTCAAGGACATTTCTGATTCTCAAGACCTTTTTCAGGCATTGTGGCCTTCAGTAACCACTCATCACACAAGTAACTTGGCAGAACAGGTAGATGTTAAGGCAGCCACATTCAAGCAGCAAAACCAGCTTTGTTGCAGACACAGCTTCTGCAAACATCAGAACAGAATCTGGCATTTGATTTCATTATTTTTCATGTACCACAACCATTAGAAAGATATGGAATAATTAGGTGAGCTTACTCTTATACTGTAGCTTAAATAATTTTAATAGACTTATAAATAATGTATTTATGTTAAAGTAGCAGTAGTTCTTTGAGATGTCTTTTCAACTCTATAGTGCTGCTTGGATCCTAGTTTTACTCCTTACTGAGCTACATGCAGAAGATGAAATTCTCCCAGTAAACTATGTGTGCCTGTTCTCTCAGATGCCTCTTTGATACCAGGAGGCAAGAGAAGTGCAATAATGGATTGTAGAAGAGAGAAAGGCACATCTTTTATGTGCCTTTATGACACGTAGCAATTCTTTACTCTGAGAATTAGTAATGTGCTTCCCCCTTCTTCTGAGTAATATAAGACAGGACAGTTCTTGGTTTGCTCTGTAAAAGCTATGACTGGGACCTATTTCCTGGTTATTTTACTGCTGCTGCTCCATCCCTCTTGTTGTCTTGGTGGCCTCCTCTGGACTCACTTCAACATGTCCATGTCCTGCCTGTGCTGGGAACCCCAGAGCTGGATGCAGCACTGCAGGTGGGAGTCATGAGAGGAGAGTAGAGGGGCAGAACCAGCTCCCTTGTCCTGCTGTCCACACTGCTTGTGATGCAGCCCAGGACACATTTGGTTTCTGGGCTGTGAGTGCACATTGCAGCTCCTGTCCAGCCTCTCACCCACCAGCACCCCCAGGTCCTTCTCAGCAGGGCTGCTCTTGATCTGTTCATCCCCCAGCCTGGATTGGCACTGGGGGTTGCCCTGACCCAGGTGCAGTACCTTGCACTTGGCCTTGTTAAACCTCATGAGATTCCCATGGGCCACTTATCAAGCTTATCCAGGTCCCTCAGGATGGCATCCCATCCTTCGGGTGTGTCAAGGACCACACCACCTATAGAAATACCTTGTTGCTTGAAGTGATCAGGAGAACTGATATGTTTAAAGAGATATTTTCCATCCCTGCACTGCTGGCACATTAGTTTCTTTGTGCAAGAATTGTCTGTTACTTTATGATCGTATTAATAGAGGGATTAATAGTATAAGCCTTTGGAAATCTACACAGTAGAAATAGTTCCTACAATTTCTGTTGTAGGAATCCTTCAGTTATAACAGAAGTGTTCAGTCTTCATTAGTGATTTGTTAATGTGGGGATTTTGGGCAGTGTGCTTGTTATTCCTTATATTCAGAAATGTTTTGTAAATTATACTGAATTTACAATATAATTGAAAGTATAAAAAAAGAAGTAAATTTGAATATGTGGTACACAGTTCATCCACAGTATTTGGCTTATGAGCTTAATTATTTGGCTGAGGAAGTAATTAAAGAGGACCAAGGCTATCAATCTTACATTCTGTCTATTTTCAGAAGAAAAGGATATTTCCTGTAGGGATTCTCTGAATAGTTAACTGTCTTTTTTCCCTTAACTATACCAATGTAAATCCCATGATATTCCTTTCCTCAGTAAATGTGCAATACAAATAATATTAGAAGTCAATATTATCTTTGGTAATGACAGTGGGTTTCTTACCTAGTTGGAGAATGTGAAATATTTCTGTGGTTCTCCTAGTACAGAAGGAAAAGTAGATCCAGCCATCAAAGACAAGTAGAAAAAAAGTGCTACAACCTACTAAAGAACTTAGGGAAGATGTAGCCTGGGAGGTAAAAATTAAAGCTCCTATGACTCAGGCTGAACTGAAGGCCTTGACACCTGAAGGGTAGATGTGAACCTTAAAAGGTATGAAGTTAATAAATTAACATATTTGTGCAATGGAAAACCAACAAAACCCTAAGCCAACCAGTAGCCAAGTATCTGTTCCAGAGAAGGGACATGGAACAAGCAGCAAGAATCACTTTAGTTAGTCCATTCATTTGTATGAGTTAGCAATATAAGAGCTTACATCCTTTGGTGGGTAACAGAGAAAGTTTTTTAAAAAAAGAAAATGCGAAAAATGCACTATGCATGAAAAGTCTAACTTCTGAAAGAGATAGTGCAAGTTAGGGGACTTGACATTACAATTAATTACTTAGAACTCAAATAAATATTAAAATTTATTATAAAGTCCATTCTTATAGGAGTCACACACAAAAAAGTGTGTTGATAGCTATGCTTCAGAGGAGGATTAAATAAATGAGAGTAATAATTCCCCAGGTATAGAGGATAAAAGTTTGGAAGAAAGAGCTGAGAGGCAGAAGATAGGACTACAACCCTTAAAAATTCAACATACACAAAGTAATCAATGCTTGATAAAAACTACGTCCAAGAAGGGTCATCTGTGAGTCTCTGAGAGGTACCATGGTCCATTAACTCAGTGAAATATTAGCACTCATGTGACTGTAAGAAAATCACATTTAAAGGGAAAAAAATTAGTAGTAAGGGTCTTTGGGTTAAGAATTTGATTATATGACTGTTATAGATACTGACAACTAGAAATCAGATATAAATTCAGCAGCCTTTTGTTCCATAGACTTCATATAAACTAAGAACTGCACATCTTATTTTCTCACCAGGAATTTCTGTCACGATCCTATTCAGGAATTGGTAATTTACTTAGAATATGTTTAGTTTTGAAGGAGAATAAGGCTTTGTAAGTAGTGCAAGACTCTCCTGAAGAGAGACAAACCCATATTTATATAAAATGATTTTTTATTTGTCTGAGTTCCTACGGTTTTTCTTATTTTACCTGGGGTTTTTTACTAGCATCAGTTACATTCAGTGTTGTAAAATGCTGTCCCCTATTATCAGCAAAGAGATGGCTCTTCGAAAATAATAAATACCTTTTAGTTCTCACATTTTACAGTGGCATTAAGTTGTTTGATTTTCTCTGTCTTTGACTAGAGGCTAAATTTAGAGATGAGTAAAATCCTCTATCTTGTGCAGTGAGAATGGCATTGCAAAATTTGTCTCAAAAGTAGGTAAGAACATATAAGTTTGTTTGTACAAACAATAGTGTTTTCTCTCATAGGCAGCAATCAACTGTCCTGTTTTAAACAATTTAAAAAATCATTATAAATTATCTTTTTAATACTGATCTACTGTATAACAGACCCAATCTCAAACTTTATCGTCTAAATAGTCTCTAAATTGTTCACCTCTGATGGTGGAAAAATGCAGTTCATCAGTAGACAAATACATCTCAACAATGTATTTATCTTCACACTCAAATAGCTTTAATACACAAGAGAAAGAGATTCCCCTGTTCATGACTTTTTTTTACTGTTCAAGTCATAAATCCCACTGACAAAGCATTTCCTAGAGTTGTTGGTACTTTAGGATGGCTGTTCCCAGCTATCCCAGGTTTTCCTCTGGCACGGCCCCAGCAATAGTAACCTCCTACCATTGGAGGGAGCCACAAGCACTTGTTCAGAAATTCTTTTTCGTAAGTCTCTGGTTTGAAGAAGTCAACTTTTTCAGCACTGCACTGGTTGAATTGTATACTGAAATGCTGCAGCATGCTCCACTTTCTTAATAAAGAAGAATTCTAAAACATAATGGCCTATTCCTTATGATGCAGTCTAGCTACCCTTATTTTGAGGTAATAAAGAACAGTCTTTAAGCTCAGAACAAGCTATATTTGGTTCTTCTTTTAATATTTTTATAATGAGCAATAAGTTTATTTTATAGAGCTGCCACATATGCTTTTTATTTTTTCTAAAGACAGACATAAAAAGTATGTGTTAAATGCTAATTAAATGTTTTTTAAAATTTTGAATTAAAACCACATTCTTCCTCACCATCTTATTTAACTCTACAGTTAGAGAGAGTGGAAATAGGAAGAAAGTCATGTAGAAAAATGTTGTATTTTATTAGGATTTTTTAAAATGTATTTTTAATTGTGCACCAAGATGGTGTATGAAGATTTTACCTTTTGCATGGTTATCCAGTGATATGGGAGCACAATACAACAGCATTGGCTACACTGTCAGATAAAATACTAGGTTCTGAACTGCTGCAAATAAAATCAGTTGAGGATCCACAATTCCCATATCCAACATTTAGAAATGTTTTCCTAATTTTTGTCTTACACTATAATTTCACTTACATCTAACCAACACATAGGTAAAGAAGTCCAGGAAAAACAGAAAATGAGTTTACATAGGAACTCACCAAGGTTGTGCTCTAAATAAAATGAAGTTCTTGATTTAAATACTTGTTGTAGAGAGAAAGAAAAAATAAACTAAACCAGTTGGGTATAAAAACAAAAACAGCTATGAAAGATAAAGTTCTTTCCAGTTATAGGAGGCTAGACTATAACCTGGCCTATGCTTCCATATAAAGAAATTAAGAAGACTAAAGCCTCTGTAAGGTTTCAGGGCACAAAAGTGTGGGAAATTGGCATCAGGTGCTACCTTCCCTTACTGCTGCCCAAGGAAACTTTGGATGATAAGTCCATGATGACATTGCTGCATCACAATGTCAGCGCAATCTGAACTACCTTAATTTATAGGTAGAATTTATTTCTTCTGGTTGCCAATGTTAGTGATCTTGGAATTATCCAGGTAGCCTGTAGAAGAGAGTTTCACTGCAATCAGGTGACAACTATTCTTTTGTAGTACTCCAGGCTTAATAGCATAAAATGGATGTGTGGATGCCTTCTATATTTTAAGAGAACAGAAAGTTAAAGTGGTTGTCACTGTGTCTGACTGACAACCAATAGCAAGAACGAAAATTCAAATTTAGTTGAGTGCTCTGCCATAGACCAGTATTATCATCTGGCACCAATTTTTCTGCAACAAAGTTCCTTTATTCTGTACCAGAACAACAGTGCAGCACAGCACTAATAAATTATAATGATTATTTATCCCACATGAAGAGATACACATTTTCTGTTTGGTGAGATAACTAGTAAAGTTGTGTTGGAAGAAAATCATCACTACATATCCATTTAATTTTTGAAAAGCTTATGGTAAAATTTATAATCTCTCTCCAAAAGGGATTACATTAACAATCTAATGCCTGAACTCATTTGGACTGTGATTTTTTTGTTTCGTTTCACAAGAAGTATCACCATGTTTCCTTTTTTTTCAATATATATAACAAGAAATTCTTTAGAAGAAGACATAACTAAGAAAGACTGAAAGAGGTGTAGACCAAGAGTTTGGAAAACAAACAAAAAAACTACATAAATCTGATGAAGAAGGTTATGTATACATGTTTGACCTTGCATAAATTTCCCAAGAAGCAATTGAGGTAAGCTTGATTTATAAAGTGCTGAATGGTTTTCAGAGATATAACCTCACTTCAAACATAGCCAGGTATATTTTTGAGTGATCTTTTAAATGTCTTTGAAAGGATGCAGCTTATAAACATGGACTACTCTGTAAACGTTTAAGGATGACCATCATTTCAGGTGTAGAATGATGACTAAAAGATATCTTGAAAGCAGTGAGTGCTTTACACTCAGTTCTTCATGTCATACATCGACAAAGATGGTGAGGGGCCTTGAGGGGAAGCCCTGTGAGGAGCAACTGAGGGCACTTGGTTTGTTCAGCTGGAGAAGAGGAGACTGAGGGGAGACCTCACTGCACTTACAACTACTTTGTGAGGGGAAGAGGACGGGCAGGCACTGATCTCTGCTCTGTGGTGACCAGTGACAGATGGTCCTGTGCAGGGCCAGGAGTTGGCCTTGATGATCATTGTGAGTCCCTCCCAACTCAACATATTCTGTGATTTTCAGAAAAAATTTTACTTCTGTTTTTCCACATTTTTCCCAGAAAACCCCCAAACAAATCTATAATGAGAAGATAAACAAATAAAGTATTATTCCAAAAATAAACCAACATATTTCTGATAAACACTGGGTTTTATTCACCAGCTCATAAAGAATGTAAGGCATGGTCTTTTTAAACTCTGTTGTTTGTTTTCTTTCTCTGATAAGATAACGCTTCCATGAATTTAGAGATGGAGGAAAGAATATCTGATAACTTCTTATTAGATCTGGAAAAACATGTGGCTTTCAAAATTTGATTGCTTTATTAGCAAAAACTATTTAGACTGACAAAATAGCTTTCAACAAATCACCAATGAAATAATTTTCACGAAAACCCATCATGACTAACATATTGAGGAGGCAGGTGAGGCCTTCTGAAAGAACCATCAGGTTGTCACCCATAAGGTAAATCCTTTCTAAAGAGCTTGATATTCTGGAGACTCAGTGTGGGGGCATGTAGTGCTACCACTCATCACACACCAGACTGCACTGTCAGCCTTCTTCCCTGGGCCACAGGAGAAGGCACAGCTATCAACCATCTCAGTTATTAGGTTCAAAAGCAACTCTCAGATCTGTTTATAACAACTTTTCCCATTGCAGACAGCTCCTGTAACTCCCATACTGTCTCTAACAGTATGGGATATTTGAAGACATTTTAACAATATTAATTAAATCTTAATGTCTGCTATTTTTTTAAAAATCAATACAACTATCAAGGAAGGCAATGTTAGCAAGCCAAAGACCAATTGCTATAATCTATTCCTTCAATATTACATGACAACACACTGTGGTTATATGAAGGCATACAAGCTTTGGGCAAATGATTTCTTTAATAATTTAAAGATTTTTCAAACAACTATGTCAAAGTGGTACATCTGAGCCTATAAATTTTAAAAAGTAAGATAATGAAAACATGCTTAACTTATAATATTGTTTCTCAGACTGAATCTCTTTTGAACAAACCCATTCAAAGAAAGGAAAAAAAGAAATTTAATCAGGGGTAGTTCTTTGTCATATTATTACTTTCCCACAAGACTTATTTAATTTTAATTATGTTATAATTTGCTTAATAACAAGAACAGGGTTTTAATGAAAATCTTGTCAGAAAAAATGCTTTAAGGGGGATCTTTGATTTCTTTTTAATACCAAATATAGATATAGCACATAATGCAGTTGTACTTTGTAGCCCTTAGCAAACGAATCTGTTGCTACACTGCTAATTTTCTTTCCATAAAATAATTTTGCACTTGAAAGATTCATGCTGCTGTGCTTGTAAGAATTCTCTTATGTAGCTAAAGAAAAATGTTATTGCCTTACTATGTCCAAGAAGCTCCAAATGCCTTTCAGTTGTCACTTCTCACAGTGTTTGATACCTTCTCCCCCCTTTCCCACACACATGTCACAGTTATTTTCTGTGGAGTGTAAAAATCTCTGTTGCAACATAAGCATTAGCAGAAAAACCCTTAGAAAGACTCCATTTGAAGGCATTATAGTATTAAGTGGCTTAGGTGTTTGGATTCTATGGTGATGGAACAGGCTTAGAACATGACTAGAGAAGGGGAAAATACTTAATGCATCTTATGTACCGGGGGAGAGGGGATACACTGAGGGGGAGGCTGAGAATTTACCCCAGTTGCAATTATAAAAGCTACACAGGAAGAATCCTTCCACACCACAACATTGCTGGAAAATCAAGCAGCCTGTTGAAGAAGTCAGGGTTTGGTGGAACACAAAGGGACACAGAAAATCAGTGTAACTTTCCATCACACTCGTACAACGCTGGACATAAGCAGAGATGGGCTGGAGGGCGTGACATTGGATGATGGAAAGTTAAGCTTCACAGCTTGTGCAGGTGGCTTCTCACAACCAGCTAAACAAACTTGGATGAACGATGACACTCTCTACTACCTTACAAGTTTGGGGTGTTCAGCTTAGATGTGCAAAAATGGCCACGAAGACAGAGCACTTGTAGCTGAGCAAAGAGAAAATACACAAGTATTGAACAGCATTGGTGGTGGAGTTGAGAAGTCAATTTGCACGTGTGTTTAGGAAACTTGACCAATGCTGACAGTTCTATCAGGGTTGACATAAAAATGAGATAAGCCTCAGGCACAAGCATGCACAAGCAAACATGAGTTGAAACCTTTAAAATTTTATGAAAGCCCACTATAGATGAGCTCTCCCCTTCTGTCCCTTTCTGTTTTCTGCATTCTCAATTCAGTAATGCCCCATATGTTTGAAAAAGTAGAAAATCGCAAAAAAGCTCCCAACCTAAACAAACAAAACCCCTCCAAAACAAAAATAAACAAGCAAGATAAATAACATACAAAACTTTTTTTTCTGTGGTTCTATGTTTTTTATTCCTTCTTCTTACACTGTTAAAACAAACAAAAACCCAATCAAAAGAACCAATACTTGTATCTAGTGATTCTAGCAGGAAGGTCAAAGTCTAAGAAATTTAGAGATGGATTTCTTCTCATACAGATCCTTACTTCTAAATAAGTGTAAATGGAAGATAACAACGTTATGGCAAGAAATCTGTAGACTAAAGGCTTTCGGTGAAAATACTTGTTCTCCCTGACAAAGAATTCTCTAACAGGAATGGTAACTCCAAAGTCTACATTGCCACAACATTGTTACACACCCCTTAAAGCCATAAGGTAGATGCATTTGTATGAATGAAAGTAGAGATTCTACCTTGCTTTCTTTCTCTCTGTCTGTCTGTCTCTCTCTTTCTCTCTCTCTAATTCTTTTCAATTTCCATTCCTTGGATGTCCCCTCCATTCCATTTTAATTCCCACCCTCGGGCCACTGATGTATTTTGCACAGACCTTGGTGATACCCCAGCCTGGACTCAATGACAGTTTTAATAATTAATAACTGAGCTATTCTTTTAAGTCACTTTAACCGAATGAGACAAGATAAATCATCTGCCTGAAGGAGAACATGGTGCTTTAAAATTTGTAAGTCTGAAATACAGATAGAACAGATTTTACATGTGAAAAAAAGTATGTTTTTCAACATTCTATAGGCTTCTCTATTACTTGATAGAAAAAATCAGCAACTGCTTACTTGTCAACAGTCTTGCTGTTGACAAGTAAATCTTACCTGTCATAATATGACAGACACCTTTCAAAAGCCAGAGGCTTCAGAAAATTTGCTATTCAGTGAGGTTGAACAGTGAGTACAGACCACCCCAGCTAGCATTAATATGGCAATCAACACCCAGGCTCCTTTCCTACAAATGTGTACTTTGACAAGGAGTGTGGTATCTGAGATCTAAAATATTGTAGTGTTGTCTTCACATTATTATTTACTTAATATTTCATTGGCTAGGAATTGTGGTACATTTATACGAAACACCTTTACCTACATGCAATAGGAATCCAGGTAGGTATCTATAATGTCTCAAGAGGTGATGTTGTCAACCACAGTTGCACTGAAATCATCTATATATTCTTCTCTTTCCCAGTCTCAATTGTGATGCCAAGAAGCTGCATAGAGAAAATTCCTGCATAGTTCAAGTAGTATTTCAGATATTTAAGCTCTTGCTGTATTTTGAAAGCAACACATGTGGACATTTAAAATACAGATACAGGAAAAAAATAGAGTATAAATGCCTTTTTATAGAAAAATCTATAGAACTCTTGTGCTAAATAGTTCCATTATATTCGTGAAAGATTTATATAGATTTTCTCTGCTTGTCTTGATTCCTTGATGGAAAATCCCTGCCAGTAGGTACTAAATGCCACACAGTATCTGATTTGAAATGTCATCAGTAAGCACAGTACAGTCACTGCTGAATTATTGCAATGTTACTATCAAGATATGGGATGATACTATCATTCACTGTGCACTCAAATTGTTCAGGCCAGTTGAATGTCATATTTCCCATTTGCAATATGCTCCTTGTCATTGTACTACTTCCAGTATTTATTTGTCCTATCTCTACATATCCTGGCTCATTACATTAAAAATCACAATTTCTGTGTATCTGTCCCCTAAGTCCTTCTCTGACATCCTGAAACAGCCTACCAAAAAGAAAATCAGATTTCTTTCCTGAATAAATAATTCATGTATGCATTCTGCAGATTTGGTATCCAAGTAGGTAAAATAAATGCACACTACTGTGAAAGATGTGTCTGGCATGAGGACAAAATCTCAATAATATTAAGTAAAATGTAATTTACAGTGTTTGTAAACTTTATGTTTTTAAAAAAATTATCAGAACTCTACATTGTTCAACTCTGTAGCCTCTCATAATCGTGCACCAACATAAGCCTAATTTGTGGTATACTTAGAGCTTTCCAGGAATTTCCTGTAGCTTACGTAGTTACACTGTAAATATTATTGTATAACCCCTAAGAAAATTTTAAATGTTTATAAAGATATTATAACAATAAGAGCATTTTGTAATGCTACTTAAGGCTTTGCAGAATGGCAAAATCAAATATATTTAAACTTCTAAAATCCCAAGAATTATAAAGTGAAAATGTCTCAAACTAAGTAGTAAAGAATCAAGTTTATATCAGACTAATCTCCTGACAGCTCATCTTTCTGCACATGCTTTGGCATGGCTGTTCTGTTCCACTGAACAGTTGGTTGGTTTGCTCTACATCTCAGTTACCTCTAGTCCATTGTTCCCAAAGTTCAGTCTTTCTACTTCTTCAATTGCAATTTCACAAAAACAATTTTCTGCAAGTTTTTTTTTTCATTACCGTATTCAGTACTTGTCTCATTATAGACAACTCTCATGGCCTATAACTGCATATGGCCATTGTTACTAACTGTTGAGAGGAGTGTTAATCCTACCACTGCTCTGGATCTGCATATAATTATATGACCACAATGTGAAATGAATTAATGCACAGATCTTAAAATATTCATAGGAAATAAGAATCTATTTGAAACTGTGATAGCAGTTTTCATAAATGATATGAAAAGATGAAGAATTGAAAATCAACTTCCATGTCACAGCCTGTACTGCTGTAATGCCTCATATTGTTACTGCATTGAGGACTACTGCCAGGTCATTACTCAGCAGAAGAAGTAGAAGGCAATGATGCAATAGTCTATATTGATAAATTCCATTCTAAATTCAATCACAACACCAATCACATTACATGCCAACATCCACTGTCATTATCTGACATTGTTCTACATGTATCTAAAACCAAATTACCACACTTCTAAAAACTGAAGGGCTAATAAGGTGCCATCACCTATTTAAAGCTATAGATCTCCAGTAGCCTTGTGAAAATCCAGACCCTTAGAGCACACTAATTTTGTAGCAGGGATGCTGTATCCTACCAGGATAGAGAACACCAGAGGTAATGCAAAATACATGACCCTATGGGACCAGATAGGATGCATTTGAATGTGATAAGAGAGCTGATCAATGTTATTGTCATGCCTTTCTCCATCATTTCTGAAACATCGTGGTGATGGGGACTCCTGGGGATGGGGAAAGAAAAAACATTATACTAGTCTTGGAGAAGGGCAAGAAAGAGGATTCCTGAATCTACAAGTGGATCAGTCTCCCCTTAGTCTCCCTGGCAAGTGAAGTTCCCTGGACACATATTTGCCCCAGGGCAAATTTGGAAGTCACTTCTAAGCACATGCAGTACAAAATGATGGTTCAGAACAGTCAATATGGATTTACCAGGGTGAAATATTGCCTGATCCCAGTGAAGAGAGAAGCACTTTTGTGGATAAGGGGCACACAACATACAGATTGTTTACCATGACAATACTGAGGTCTTTGTCACTGTCTTCCACACTGTCTGTATAGTCAGACTGGTGAGATGCAAATGAGTTGGATACTAGAGGTATCATGAAGACAATAAATAAATATTTTAAAACTCAAACGGGACAAAAGAAACAAAAAAACCCACACAGTAACTAGCTGTTTGGAGAACACATTAAAAAATGTTTCTTGATATTTCTTTGCCTTAGCCCTAGATTTGGGGAATATGCTCCAAAACAATGAAATTTTACTTGCCTCCCCAAGAGTAACTTTAAGTGTACTGTCAGCCTTTTATCACACAGCCTCTGTTCTGCCTGTTTCTAAAATTTTATTAGTATAAGAAAATCAATTTATAAAATGTACCTTTACAAAGTGTTATTTGTATTTTAATGTGTTATTAAACTGTACCACTGCATTTTCTGAATACTTAATACAACACATAACCATTACACAAAGGTTTCACCTCAAGAAACACTTGAGTCTTGATTTATAACTTATTTTTCTAGATGCTTGAGTATTGAAATATACAAGTCTTCATCTTAACTAATAAGTAAAATAGCACCAGCCAAATACTTCATACGAACCTCTTAACCAGTTAAGTATTTAATATTGTAAAAAAAAAGAAATTGAAAATTCAGCTATTGAAATATCCTAATTGCTTTTAAATAACAGAGTCAAAAGCTTAAATAAAAACCTCAATTTGCAGGAATGGAAACCAAGCCATAAAAAATGGGGCTAAATCAGCAAAGTAAACTAAAAGATAAACATACACAGCAAGTCAACAAAATGCTCAATCTCATCAAGTTACAAAACACAATGAGCCATTTTGAAAAGCAGTACTGGTAATTGAGACATGTTGATCAATCAGTAAGCTATGTAATCAAGTCATAAAGCTGTAAAAAACACAAACTACTTAAGAAAGTTCTACCAGAGAAAAACAAAAAGCTCCCCTAGCTAAAAGCATATTTACCTATGATATTTTCTTTTAAATGGCATTCGATATCTCTTTCTACAGTTTCGTATTTCCAATGGCAAGAAAAGTGGTATCAATAGGCTTGATTATTAAAACATATGAAAACATAAGGAAATTGCAATGTGTTCTTCAACTTGATGTTAAGAGCATTATTTTCTGACGTTCTTCCTTAGGCTCAGTGAAATTGCTGGCTGGTCTTTCAAACTCAAGGTAAATAAAAAGTCTGGATGCCAGCTAAAGAGACCCCCTTAAAGCCTCTCAGGGCTCACAGATCTCACTGATAAGCTGTAATCAAAGTGATCTCAAAACACTGTAAATTTAATTCTTGACCTTCAGAAAAGAAAAAGTGGGGGGAAAAAAAGCAGAGAGCACAAGCCAACAACTTGGAGAATCAGCCCTTTTACAAGGTTAACTTTCAGGAGAGCAGACTGCACGCTCATTAAATGTAAAAACCGTAATTTGGCAGAGAAATACAAAAAAACATTCTAAAGTAGTCTTACATTTCATTTCTGCATGATTGAACTGACTACTGAGTCAATATTTGCATAGCTGTGAACCACACAAAGTATGTGCTTGCCCAGACACACAAATAAGGAACATGAGGAGAGGAACAGTGGGTAACTGGGGCCATAACAATACACAGAAAACAGGTTTACTTGCTTTTATTTGTAGTGTCCTTATTGGGTTGACTTTTCTCAACCGAAATGATAATTTCCCAAAATAAAGAGATAAGTTTTACTACTCCTCTTTAGTTGTTTTTGAGTTTCAAATTCGTGGCTAGTTCATTGGCTATAAGTAGGGTTAATTAAACTGTGATATTTTTTACCTTGAGTGTAAAAATTCTAAGATTTTCCTGTGTGGTTACGATAATACACAAATTCCAATGAAATGTATTCTACGATACATAACAAGACAGTTCTTCATGCTTTTAATAAATTTGCTTAATAAATAAATAAAAGTTGTATGCATTATGTACTAAGAATTCTGCTGTTCAATCATTCTAAAATGAAGGCATTCAGATATTTACTAATAGTGAACAGTACAGATGTGAACAAGCATGAATGTTAATGAACTATTACTTCATGTTTTGGGGGATACTTATGCAATAACTGACAAAAATTATACAGATGATTTGATATCTGACAAAAGAGTTTTAATCCAGGCCTCCAGGTCTGAAATCATGTCCTCTTAACATTGATATTTATTTTGTAACAACTGCAATTTGTCATTCCACTACATAATATTCCAAAACACATCAGGAGCCTGGGCTGAAATCCGTTGATGTCATTTGCCTGCTACTATCATTTAAGAAAGATTACTCTGTTCCATGGAAAATCTTCAAGAACTCTGTTGTTGGTAGCAAGCAGCAGTGGCTGGGAATGCCTTTGAGCTACACAAACACCTTTGCTCACCAGCATCTCCTGAAATTAAAATTTGTTGTATTCATTTAGTTGCTCACGATCTTCAGCAAAAAATGTACCCTGTGTAAGAAGATCGGTAAGAGGATCACAAGTTACTGTTGTATCAGCTGGAACTCAGACCTTCAGCAGGATAAACAGCATTCACATGGTGCAATGTTAATATCAAAGATATGCTTATGGTGTCCTCTAGTAAACTAAATAAAGCATGTACACAGTGATGGAAGTTTTTAAATTAAGTCTGGGCTCTCCTAACTTTCCAGTTTTTCATTTTACAATCTAATTTAGCTTTTGGCTTTTGGTGGTGACAGTGGCATGTATCAGATACCTGGAGGAAGTCAGCTGCCTACTCAAACTCAGACACTTCCCTTGGTATTTGAAGCTAACTTCTAAGTTTGATTCTGTTTGTGAAATCTAGACCTGTCTTTTATGGCATAATGGATCATATTTTATACAGGAATAATGGACAGGAGAGGTTAAAAATCAAAACATTGGCTTTAGGACTGATTTCATGCAAGACTGTGTAATCTTCTGGTGAGCAAGAAAAGACTACATGCAAGAATCACATGTTAACTTGTTAGCAGCATCCTCTAAAAGTTTTCCCAATTTCAAATATCTCCTGGCAAACTATATTTTACCATTGCTGAAAAAACTTTCTAAAATGCCCATGCAAACCTTTTCCTTTATTACAATGCTATTTTACATGATAACTGCTTCCAGCTCTGCTCAGTCAGCTCAACTGTCTTTGTCCCTTCTATGTTTTATGCAGAATCATATCAGCCAGAACAAGGAATGAATAAACATTTAATCCAAAGGCTGATGTATCAAGTGAACATGAGCCAAAAATACGCCCTCACGACAGAGAAAGCTGTTTGTCTATCTCTGCCCAATTGCAGTTCTCAGTGTTTATTTTGAACTGCACCAAATTCTCTTTAGATATGCATTAAAGTTTGTGTGTGCATTAAAAAGCAAGGCAGAAAGGATACTGTAGTCCTTGCTACACCTGAGTGGTTTAAAATCAAGACAAAGTATGTCTTCAGTTTTTACACAATGGCTGGAACTTTCATTTTATAATATTAACTTTTTTTGGAAATACTGTTTGAGATCTACCTCCATAGTAAGAGGAATCACAGCATACCTTCTGACATAAGAATTTTTTATCTCTTATGGTTAGGATTACCTTCAAGGACCTTAGCCTCACTGTTTTTCTCCAGTTTATCCACCAAGAATACATTTCTGAATAAAAATACCATTCATTCGTTAGCAGAAGAGTGCTCTAATGATGGTAGAAACCTGTAAGAGTGATCTGGTTGTCACCAGCTCTGTGAGCTCATAATGTCTTTTGTGCCTTCGAATTCATGCACTAGCAAGAACCTCCAACTTTTTCTTATCTTTAAACCTCAAACCCCTCAAACCAAAATCATCTATGTCCAGTTCTGCCTGAAGGTGAATAGCAATATCTTAGCTAAATTTTCTAGTACTGTTTGTCTACTTTCAATGACTCTTGACAATAAAATTTGGAATAAAAATAATTTTTCTTAAATTGTAGAGAAGTCATGTTTCCTTAAGTTTTCCTTGTGTTTCTTGTAAACTCTTTTTTTTCTCAGTTATGAAGTATTTGAAATCTGTAAGACTGACACATTTGTTTTTTCCTTTTAACACTATAGTTATTCTTTTGGGGGTAATGTTACAGAGAAATAAAATTATACTTTAAGTCTAAAATAAACAGCATAAGTAGGTTTAAAAATTAGTACAGTAATTTTAAAACTAAGATTATAATCATGAGAGCACAATGATGACAGAAAAAAATCTGTCCTCTTCATCAGCTTATGGTTTTGTCTAAAAGATTTTAAATGATATTGCAAAGATTAATTAGTGCAATATGCAAACTGAACCTTTTGTGCTTCTTATTATGTTTATCACCAAGAATTCCTTTTACTGAAAATAGTATTTTTTGGTCAGTAGGAATTCATTGTCTTTGAAAACAGGTATGTTCTTACTGCAAATACTGTGGAGGCCTATATGTGCAGTGAAAGTGAACAGTCAGGATGCTCTGTGGGTGATACACTGCATCTGTCTGAAGGAGTTGAATCAGTCTGCCATCAAGTATAAAATTCAGAGAACTTGTGGGATGTATCTGTCACCAGTGGGATGTATTATGACAGCTGCAACAAACATATTGAATAGCTACAGTCAACTTCCCATTCTTAAATCTTAAATTACTGAGCTGGTGTAGAGCCTATGATTTAGACTTTAATTAATTAGTCTTCTTACTTCAAAAGAAATAACACATAAAACCATGCTTTTTATTAAGTTGAGCCAGGATCCATTTACAAGGCAGAAATACAGATTTACAAGGCAAAAATACAGATAACCCTGTGACGACAGAACCCTAGTCAGTCAAAAAGTTTCCTGATACCAAAAATAACAAAACCAGACCAAACCAAAAAAAAACAAAAAAAAAAACAAAACAAAAAAAAAAAAAAAAAAAAAAAAAAAAAAAAAAAACACAAAACTGTTTTATGAATATTATTTTTGCCTGGCACTTTTCAGTTCCTGATCTTGCAATTCAAAATGCAAACAAAAAAACTGCCATGAAAAATGGGGGCTTTAAAAAGCTACATTTATCAGTTGCGCCTTCTTAACAAACTGACGCAATATTATCAATTCAGTACTCTGAAACTTTGCAAAATCAAGAAAATAAAAGTGGAGTTGGTAGCCATCTGAAGAGGTGTTTCAAAGGTAATACAATTCTATTATATCACTCAGAGTTTTTTTCTTAAAGCTGCCATAAATGTCCCTTCTCAATACCTCTGCCTGAAAAAAGCCAAACCCATCACTTATGTAATTGATGTAATTGCAAATGGAAGAAAAGGTAAGAAACCCACAATTGATTCAAAGATTTTTTTATATTGTCATAGTTTCAACCAAAAGAAAAAAATAGTTGGTATTAATGTCATTGTCAGCTCCTGAAGGAGTGAATAACTCAGAATGAAACCATATATAGACAAGATAGATATAAATCAAGGAGAAATTACTGAAACCGTACCCAAGAGAGACATTTTAATAATCATCTTTTATGTTTTTACTTATTATGTGAGGTCTTTTAGACTACTGTAGGAAATATAACATTCAATATTTAATATTTTATCACAGTTTACCCACTCCAGAAGCAAGGTGAATAGATTCATCATAAGCTAATGACCATTCAGTGTCTGGATATTATAAAGCCTGATTCAAACAACTTTTTGGCACTTCTTTTAATAACACCACATATAACAAATGTCTGGAGCAAAAAAATATTTTTTCTGTTATTTTCCCCAGATTAATTATATTTATCCTATTTAGTCCCACGAGGACCTCCAGAAAGGGAGAATTGCTTGTGGTTACAGAAACAAAGGCTCTGGATACCATATTTCGGAACCAGGGAATGCATTAGAACAACAACAGTGTGAAAGAATCTTGTGAACATGTGAGAGAATAAAGAAAAGAATATGGGAGAAAAATAATTTATGGGGCTACAATACTAACCAAGGATTTCTCTTCTCTCTGAAGGAATTGGAGTGACTTGTTATGCTCCACAAGACATGAACTAGAATCTCAGATGTGCAGAATCTCAGCTTTCTGAAACAACATCAGAAATAATTTTCTGCATATTGAAATGAGCATTCAGAATAAAATACCAACCCTGATCAGCACTGAACTCTGAAGATCAGTTGTACTCTTGACTCTGCACTCTTTTGTGTAGGTATTTTAGTGAATGACCAGATGTGAAGGTAACAAGTGAAAAAATTTCCTGTTCATGCAACAGTTCTATTTTCCTGAATCAGTCATTCTGCACAGTAGGCATAAGCTGAAGAGATAAAATGGAAGCAATAATGATGCTTTGCAAAGTGGAACATCTCCATTAGAGTAAAATTGGAGAGCTGGTGTCAGCACCTATCTGAATGTCTTGCAGAGGAGCAAACCTCAGAAAATGGGTATTTCAGAATTT
Source organism: Pseudopipra pipra (assembly GCF_036250125.1). NCBI lineage: Eukaryota > Metazoa > Chordata > Aves > Passeriformes > Pipridae > Pseudopipra > Pseudopipra pipra. The sequence continues at coordinate 10,583,001 of NC_087552.1, forward strand.
TTTAATGGCAGAAGCACTCACTGCTTTCCAAACGAGATAGATATAGGATGTGCTGTTCTGTGCTGTATCAATTTGCATGTTCTGAATTGAATATGGTAAGTTCTACAGCAGCATCTACATCAACACTCAAAAGGCAAAATGTGTTCTTTGTAGTCACTATTTAGCATAATCACAGAAGGAGTACAAAGAAATACATGTGTATTTAGAAAAGCAGGAGCTTTCTGTCTAATGAACAGTACCTTATTATGTCAGGTAATGCACTGTGTAAACCTTTTCAAAAACATCTCAGCTTTATCTTACAATTAATAAGTGGAGTTTTTCCCCTAACTAATCTATTAAAAGACTGCATTGTACCCAGTTGCATTAATGGTTATGAATATTATTATAGTATCTTCTAATTCCTAGCCTAAATATCCATGCATATTCCTGACAACATTGGGCTTCCCTGGTGTAAGTGCTCTGATAGATTTGCAGTGAGACAGTCTCTCTTTTTAGTTATCATTTTGCTGAACTGTGCAACTGGAGATGGAGATGTTAAGTCATGAATACATGTTTCAGAAATAGAGTCAATACTAAGGATAATTATTTTTCTACTTCTGCATTTTTGTAAATAAACTTCTCTGACACAATTGCAATCATTTTTATCCTCAAAAAACTTTCACAGAAAAAAAAAAAAAATGAACCCTTACAAAAGCTGTAGCTTCTTAGAATGTTTGTGTAGTAAGTTGACAGAGTATTAAAAATGAGAATGAATCTAGAGATAAGAGGTTTTTACCTCCAGTTTTCATCCATTCCAATTTTCTGTCTGCTCCAACTGAAAAAATCTCTGAGATTGGAACATATTTATAAAACAAACAGGTTGTTTTTCATGCTGGAGCTAAAACTCTAAAATATATAAGCCTCAGTCTTTGAATACTGAAATGAATCTGAACCTGAATCTGAGTGAGTTACTCCAGGGAAAAAAAATCCTGCAAAATATATTCCAACAATCTTCAGCATCTCAGTTACATAAAGGGAGAATAATACAGCAAACTTAGCAAGGGAAATGAAGAGAAATTAAATTTCTGTATTTAGCAAGTGTTACACTTGAGTTTCATGACTCTTAAGGAAAGTTACAGGGGTCGCATCACAAAATACTTTGTTTATTCTTTTAGTTAAGGTAACTTAGAAGTGGTTGGCACTTTAAATTTAAAATAAACAACTATATGTACTCCAAAAGACCTTATGAATTCTCCACTAATGCTGAACTGTCCATAGCACTAAACCCATATGTTAATCAGAGACATTTGGAGCTTCAACTACAGTTGAGCCTATTGGTTTGATTCAGTTTGTTTGGTTTGGTTTTGTGAAACATAACCATATTACAAGACAGTAAAATAAAGACTAATGAAAGACATAGAGCCAAATTCAACTTCTGATTGACAGGAATATTCAACAAGTTTGGATATTAGGAACTTTCAGCCATTTGGAAGCAAAGACAAATTTTCACAGTCCCAGACTCCCACAGTGATTCTAAATGTTGACATTTTCTCCTGATTTTTCCATGGGCCTCTGCTGCACAGTTCTCAGATTCAAACCTTTTCTGCCTCTGAATCAAAATGGGCTGTTGGATCATCTGAAACTGTGTGCCACGAGAGATTTTTTTCTTTGTATGAACAGTATTTATTTCCTTGACTTGATATTTTTCCTCTGGTGTTTTCAAAACAAACACTCACACTTGCCCAGGAATATGTACCAATTGTTCAAGAGCATTTTTGGCCACATTTTCAATGACTTGGTCTCTGAGGTGTGAGTTTCCAATGTCACAACTGAAGATACCTCTTCTCTTTCCCATACTTACTTATTCCAGAATTGCAGACTGGATGAAAAATATGCCCTTTTTTTACCATGCAAGGCATCACAGATTTGCATGATACATGCTGCAGATTTCAAAAGTGTTATTCTTTTACATATCATTCTTTTACAAGTTTTGTAAATTAAGAAGTTGGCATATTTTACAGAATATATTTTTGGCTTAGAATCACATCAAATATGGTAATGCATGAAAATGGCAACAGATCCTTACAAAACCTTTAAGGAGACAGATGTTAAAATTGTAAATGTGAAAGAGTAGGTGTATAGTATTTGAGCTTTTATGGGAAAAATAACATAGAAAAGCAAACACTATGTTCCTACACATGGGTGGTTTTAAATAGAGCATCTTATAAAATATTTTGACATTAATTTCTTTAATATTTTTCAGTAAACTCCTTATTTTCAGAGCTTAGCATGACTGGAGGTTTAAAATTCGTTGTAAGGGAGGGTGATATGATTTGGAATGAAACAAATCTCATTGTGAGTAAGTAACTTCTTTTATTGCTGTAAAATCCTACAGTTTGTTTAACAGTGGCTCTAGCAGGTGGCATATGGCTAATATTGAGTCTGTCACTACCTCCAGGGTGCCAGACCTTCCTCAAATTTTCTGTGAGATGAATTTTTTGGTAGACTTGGACTGTAAAGGCACATGAGCATCTGCTGCCTGCTCAGTCTCATTATCATCAGCAGAGTTAACTCCTACAGATCTCAGCCCAGCAGCCAGAGCCAGGAGCTGAGTTTTGCTTTCATCATAAGCAGTGAATTTAACAATCTATCTTAAAAAAGTGCTACCTTTGAATACAAAGAAAGACTTTGTTGTAAAATAAGTGCAACTTTTTGAAGATATATTAGAAATTATACACCCAAATAATTTAATATGATTTCCTGAGAAATATTATTACTATTTTTAGCAGAATTCTTAAGTCAGGATTCAAAAATTTGCATTGTCTTTTACTTACCACTGTTTAAAAGAAAACTGTGACTTGAAACAAAACACTTACTCCAAAGTTATCTGGAGCTGGAAACATCTAAAATATTTACCTGTTCTGTTGAGTTTTATGTGACCATCAGTCACTACATTATTTAAATAACTTTCAAATAAAATCAAACATAGGAAAGTCTATAATGAGCTATAAGGAGTTTGAAACTTTTTCTTTTCTCTACTTTAGAACCTTTTTTGGTTTTATGGAACTATATTCTTTTTTTTTCTGTTGCTATTAAATCACTGACAGTTTGAGTCAGAAACATAAAAGGCATTGGAAGAATTAAGTTACAGGAAGTATTAGCATCCCTTTACCTTTGTGTACTGCTTTTTTGGGGGACTACTTAAGCTCAGTATCTCCTCATAATACACACCTGTTTTTTACCACTGGTGATTAGAACAGAGTAAAGTTTCCTAATAATGAGCCATTACCGTTAGAGAGAGTCTGATAAGATGCTTGGTGAAAACAGTGGAAAAAAATCACGTTTAAGTAAACTTCTGTGTACAACCTTTGGCTCTCAAAGCAAAAACTGGGTCATAATGTAATGCTTTAGGTCTATGAACACCGCATTTTTCACTGCTTAAAATCCCCAGGCAGCAAAGAGTTTTGAAATGTGGAGCACTGGTAGACAAATGCATCACATCTTCGGCCAGTCCATGACTCTGATGCCTGCAAGATACCAAGATTGACTCCTGAAAGTTAATCTTCCAACTATTTGTTATCTCTTCTATAATTCATCTATGCAAAGTATAAAATTCAGACCAGATTCACAACTTGAAATAAGTCTTCGACACTTATCCTAAAAATACACGTCCTTAAAGACTCTGGAAATGATCCAGCTAAAGAGCTTTTTGAATAAGATGCAAAGCATGGTGTGATGGCAATGTTTTTCCTATCATGTAAGTACACTTAATTTTAATGTACAGGAATTGTTCAGCTCTGAAATTGCTCCACTGCTGCAGGATGAGGTCACTAAAAACCCTGACAGTGACATGAAGAATTTAAAATGGGGGCAGCAAATTATGAATGCTGAGTGTTTTGGGGATCCCACTGTGCATTCTCAAACATGCAACAGATCTAATAAAACTTGTTAGCACAACAGAAATGGCATCTACTCATGCCTCATACATGCATGCAGCTAATGAAGTTGCTGTGTATGAGGATTTTACTAAGACTGTGACTATAAATGGAGCACAGATAATTATGGCAGGTCATAAACCATTATCAGAAAGCGTACCTCCTTGAGGTACTTACTTGTCCGGGCACAGTGAGGGCTGACAGTGCCTTGCACTACTATGGGCAGTAGTCAGGGTATGTAGCCCACCCCAGGGCAGGACCATCAGGCCAGGCAACCCACCTGCCCACCCACCTCATGCTCTGGACCCAGCCCCGAAACAAGGGCCATTTCTGGGGCTGCAGCAAACCCAAAAGCAGCCCTGTTGCCTGGCAGTGCGCTCAGGCTGCAGCTTCATCACCGTGACAGGCCTGCTCTGTCCAAGGATGGTGGCAGGATGGGCTCCAGGTGATGGCATGGGCTCCAGGTCAGCCCCTTCAACACATGAGGGCTAAAATTTTAACAGTGCTTGAGATGCCATATATAACTGCAGCCTAGTTCAACTAATACTATCTCCAGTCTTGTAAGCAACAACATGTCATACTTTTAAGATTTTTAATTCTATTAAAAACCAAACAAAGCCAAAGTAAAACCTTCACTGTAGCAGCTTCTGTTTTGGAGGGTTATGAAACCCAGTTTCTCAAGGTTAGGGACCAAGCCCAGATGTTCTCATCTGTAGGATACTCTAGGTGAAGCAGTGTTACAGGCTGGGAAGTGCCATCTCCAGGACAGCTGCAAGTACTGCCCAGAGATCTGGCATATGAGCAGGAAAGATGTTGCTAATTTTGAAGAAGCTGGAGGGGCAGAGAAATCTCTCTTTAGGAACAAGTAATCCTCTGTTTATTTGCCTTTATGACAGATCAAACTGTTGCTAGCACCAGACCTACAAGGAGGAAAAACATGACTTTCCTTTAAAAACATCTACAGAAGAAAGGCTTTCACAGAGAAAGCAGCTTTGTTTCTCTGCTTGTTTTATGAAGTAAAAAAAGCTTTCATACACAATTCCCTTTGCTGGTTTTGACCTGTCACAAGGAGCAGGCCAGACGCACGCAATACGGTGGGTTTTCATATTTTTCATTTTTTTCTTCATCACAAAGTGTTGATAGTGATAACTATTTAAAACAAGCATTAATCTCAGATGTCTCATTACAAAGCTAATGACTAGCAACGGCACCTTTAATGAGACTTTTGAGGGAGGAACAGCTGAAGGAGAACAAACGGGAATTAGATAGGCCAGAAGCAGAAGTAATATTGTGCATCTGGTCATATCTGTCCTTCCATGGGCATTTTGGAATATCTGAAAAGAGTTGCCTGAGGAAAAGGATAGCAGTTTGTTTCTACTGATCCTTAACAAAAATCACTGTGTGCTTTTTATGTTCTCCCTAAACAGATGACCATAACAACTCAAAAATTTTAGGAAAATCATTATAATATTAATTCTGAAGTAATCTTCTGTTCACCATGGTGGTCAGAGGCAGACATCTTATTTCCCTGACATTTCAGCTGTCCAGACAAGAAACACAGTGGCTGCATGCAGACCACAACCTTATATTCAGGTATGGATTAACTAGACATACATTTAGACATACAATTCTGAACATCTAAACATCTGATCAAAACTCTTCTGAAGTACCCTAGTCTTTTGCTCCTACATGTAAATCATACTTCTCTCTCTGTTTATAGTTTACAAACAAAATGCAAATGTCTAAGGAAAAAATAGGTAATCTAAATGGACCATACATAAAATAAAGAAACACTTATACTTAAGGGAATACAATACTTACATATAACTGAAGATTTAGTCATGTAGAATACTCCAGTTACCGAGATCTTTCCTTCATTAATATGTACAGTGTTGTGAAATTTATGTGGAAGATATTATGTTGTTTCCCACAGAACTTTTATATTTGAGATTGGCTTTATTCAGTTCAGGATCTAGGTCAGGAACTACTGGAGCTTTCAAATATTTGTCCTAAGACAAGAAACTTTCTTCATAAAGCAAATCTGAACGTCCATCCTTGACTTGTAAGTTCTCCTAATATCATGGATCCTGAGGTTCTGGATTTCCTAATGTTCTTACTCTGAGTGGTTGCTCCGTAATTCGTGTAGGAAGAGAAACCTACATTGAAAGGGTTTTCTTTAAAAAGTCAGAGAGATTTAGGCAAACACCCCAAAGAGATGATCGGGCATGAAGCCAGAAAACTATTCACAAGCACATTGTTGTGTAACCCTGCCTAGCTTTTGCCATTGCTTTAACGGTATAAAAAACATCTAATTTTGATGACTGAGCAAAGTTCTAATGTTTGGGTTTTTTCTAAATGTCTCTCAAAGTGTTTAGTACCTGAGGGTGATTTTTCTAACATTGATGAATGTTAGAATTGTTCTATATATATTTTTAATAATATCTCCGTGGAAGGCAAATAGTGTGCTATTAATCATATATGTGATGGTTTCATATCTTTAACATCTTATTTTAGAAAGGAGAAAATGTTAGGCAAGGGAATAAATCCCAGAACGGGTGTTCCGTGTACTTGTCATACCTACCTGCTTTACTTCCACAGTTGGTGTTAATATAGTAATAAGTGCTATACAGAACATGTAGAGTGTTCATTGCAGGTGTAGAAGTCAATTATTCCTATTTTCCATGCTTAATAATATTGATCCTGAAAAACAACCAAACCCTTGCAAAATATATCACAAAAAATGTCTCTAGAGATGCCTGGTTTTTGAATAGTGTAAGTGGCTTTTGAAAGTCACTTACAGTATGCCATGAATACCAAATTTCAGAACTATTTTTGTGCTATCTCTTATTACGGTGGAATAACATAAATGACATATTGGCTAAGGTTGTTCTTGATTCACAGTGCAGCATTTGCAAGAATTAGCCCTTGGGGAGCTGCCCTGTTCTGGAACACATAGTCTGCAGTGAATGTCTGAATCACAGTGTATCTCAAACACTTTCCCAATGCACAGAAGTAAAAAAAAAAAACCAAACCTCCAAGGATGTCATCTTACCCTCCAAATCCTTTAAAAGCTCAAGACTAGACTCATTCTGACATTTAAGTGGTTTCCTACCCATATACTACACTTTACAATCTCCTGGTGCCTTTATGATGTGTCTTATTTAAAACAAAAGGCATCTCATGTCCCCATTTGCAGTTTAGGACGCTTTCATATAGGGACAGATTCTATTAAATATGCACATATAAAATCATATATTGCAAATGCTCCATTATGATGAATCCATTATAGAACACTCATCAAAGAACAAATTATTTAATTGTTCTCCTGAAACATACACCATATTGTCTTTTTTTATAGCCAAAATCATCCTCGGTTTCAAAGCTGTCTATGCTGTTGAGAGTAAAAGTCTTCTGCGATTTGCTAACAATAATCAAACCAGTCATATACTGCACACACAAGATATGCTCTAAATTTTATGTCACTGCATTTGACTTCTGTTATTTCTACTTTTACTTTCCTACTTTGCACAATTACCACAGCAGTTGCTTGACTTCATTGTTTTCCTTCCTCATTCCTCAGAAGTTCAAAAATTCTCTATGATTATCATTTCACGCCTCACTTCTAACAAAATATTTCCCAAAATGGGAGACTGTCTGCTTTCACTCTGCTGACATTTTTAGCCACTAATGTACTTATACTCACAAAATTCTGTGCCAGAATACCCATTAAGCTTCTGGATCCAAAGCCATGTACCATTGAGGATCATGATCAAGGTACCCTCTTTGCTGTGGACAGTGAGTGGTCCTATTTGTACTGTTGAACTTCCCATTGTTGAGACTCCATTTGTATTTGATCAGGCAAATTGGGTTGGATAAGTTGTCCTAGTCTGGCAGTTTTGTGATTTCTTTTCAATAGCCAGTTTGTTTCCAACTTCCTGCTTAGCCACTAACAAATGGGAATAAAAATATTGCTTATGAAAATGGTCTTAACATCATCCTGGGATCAAAAACATGCTTAATGTCCTGCATTAAGTTTCAACATTATGAATGAACACGGTTTGTCTATCAAACCCATGAATAATTCTGCAAATGTGTTGTAAGTGGAAGAAAAGGGTCTTGGCTCACCTTTTCAGAACTCCTCTGCTCCAGGAAAGTAAAGGAAGGCATAGCAGAAGTCTTACACTTTGGACATACATTTAGTTGAAATTAATTTACTCAACCGGCTACAAGTGGCTGAAGCTACTGCTGGACTGAGCAAACTGTGCATTGAGCTTCCCCTCGCTCTTTTAGCCAGGCAACTACTTTTTGTATACAGAAGGCACTGTTGCCATGTGTCTTTAACAGTCAGAAAAAAAAAGGCAGAGAGGTAGAAACAAGAGAATATGCTGTGCCCACATCAGGGTGTGCAACTCAAAGATGTTGCACGTAGCTGTGCTCATACTGAGAGCAAGAAACATCTTAGGGAGCCCCTCTTGGAACATGTTGATAGGCAGAGGACTGAAAATTGCTTTTGAAAGGAGCATGTAATGCTTGTTTTTATGGCAGGGCACAAAATATGTTAATGAAAACCCTTGCTGAGGTCTCTACAAAAGACATAATATCAAGTAGATCTTGTTACAGTCCTTGAAATTAAATATTTCTTGTCCTTAAGCAAGGACACCACCCACCAATTAAGGCTTTAATCTGTAGTGTCTTGCTACATCAGCAATTACAGCAGCATGAGAGCTGCAGAATTAGGCAGAAATGGCTTTATCTGGAACAGAAGAGCTCCTACAGTGAAGGCTGCAAATATCAGCCAAACTTTTTAGACACTGTCCTGAACTGGTGACACAGATTGCTAGTATGTCACTAGCTTCTATCCAAGAGAATAAAGATGTCTTCTAAATAACTGGATCAGATTATGAAGGTGACAGACATTAATCTTCCCTCTTGGCTTAGTCTCATAGCACTCCCTGGAATTAGATAACAAAACTGAGATGTAGGAGTATGACTGAAGCAGTTATAAAGCTGCAGGCAACCATGGTGTAAAAGATTTCAGACTTTGTCAAACCCAAGAAAAAGCCTGTTCATAAGCAGACACATTACAAAATACTTGACTCTAGCAATACTCTGAGGCAGTGGCAATGGGAGTTCCTATGAGATATGTAACTTCATCATAGTAAATTGTGTTACTTGAACAAGGTGTCATACAGGGTATAGTTTCATGCTAAATATAATCTCTTTCATAATTCCAGGCATAAAGAAGAGCTATTTTCATGTGACCATTAGGCAGTGTAAAATACTGGCCAAAATGGTAAGCAGAAAAGCAAAGCTAATTTGTACCTTCGAGTAATAGAAATACTGGAGTTATCTCAGTCTCACACATGGGCTTGAGGGAGATTCCTCAATGCTGTACTTTTTTGTAAGTTTTTATTTCATGGTCATGCACAAAATATTTGTTTATGTGAATAACATTTTTTTTGAAACTAGAATGTCAGCCTGCACCTTCCAATATATTTTTCTCCTTAATTAAGTAAAATACCAACAAGGAAGAATATTTGGTGTGTAAACATTGAAGTCCTACATTAGCTGTTTAATATGCAAGAGACTGTGTGTTTTTGGTGTGGATATAGTGACGAAAATAGAAATAGAAACCACAAGTGTCTACTATTGAGAAAATTTTAGTAATAGAGTAATCATTGTTTATCCTCCTTAAACAAAAGAAAAACCTGAATATTTTCTGCAATTTAAAATATGCTGTACTATTACTACATTACAGATGAATAGCTATGAAGAAATTTATGCTCCTGAAATTTTGAAAAGCAAGAACAATTCCCTTAAGAATTTCACTAATCAACTTCTTTTTGTTTTTCTTTTTGTTCTTCTTCCTAAGTGATTTCTTTTTAAGGAAATTTTGATTGATTCAGACCCCACTTTTTGACGTTTTGATAGGCTTTTTGGGAGTGTTTTTTTTTAAAAAAATCCCCTACATATTTATGTAATTTTAATTAAGGTATTCCCCTTTTAATATTTTTATGAAAATGCTCTAGGATTTTGCCTTCTGTAATGTTGCTTGCCAGTTGCATCATTGAAATTTCTAGCTTTCAAAGCTTCACAAGTTTCCTGAAAGTAATATTCAGGTCATACCAAAAGGACTTTCAGTGAACATGAAATTATCTGAGAAGTCTGCAAGTGTTACCCAGAAGGAAGTGGTGAAAAAAAAGCATTCCCAAAAATGTGTATATAAATATTACCAGATATATCTTTGTCTTTCTCTTCTTTTTAACTTTGGAAAGATTTGTAGTTATTTCTCTGTTTGTAGTTACTTCTCTGTTTGGGCAGTAGATAGAAAGAGATCATATAACTCTGTGTTCATCATTAAACACCATGTTCACTATTTCAATCCGTTGCTACTGAAGTCTTCATTTCCTGAAGAAAAATGACTCATTAGTCCAGGCAGAACACCCGTACAACAAAGTGCAATGTTTAGAGCAAATAAATTTCACTCTGACTTTTCCACACTAGCCTGAAATTTTGATTAGGTCATGTTGTGTAGCTGGTTGATAAATGCCTGGTTAGTGCTAGAATTAGCAGGCCTCTCTTTTGGGGCAGACTAATGCCTGCACAGTAACCCAAATAGCAGAACTGGGCTGACAAGTGCCAGAACCACTAGCTGAGCCAATGACTCTGTCGAGCACCAAGAAAGCCTTATTTACTAATTGGATTTTCTGCCCTTTCTGCCATAGTGAGACTATTTGGCTGGTTTTTTTCCTTACCTGCCAACAACATATGAAAAGACAGCCTGCAGCATCAGCAGACTGTAACGAGGCACAGCCTTGCCAGACCTCACTTCTGCCTGGATCCCACAGCAGGACCACTGGCCTGTGTCCCTGCCCCCATCCCCTGCCAGGGGACATCGTGGGACCCAATTCCAGCCCCTGTCTTTGCCCACCGTGTGTGGAAGCTGTGGGACAGTGGGTGAGGGCACAGCCTCATCTCCCATCTCGCTCTCCCTCACAGAGCAGACCTGCAGCCCTGCAGGGCAGAGAATAATAAAAGGATCTTTTGCCCAGTATCTTTGCAAATTGTACTAATTTTGCAGCTGAACAGAGAACATGCTTTAAAATTAAGAAGAAAGAAAGAAAAAAGCAGGAGCCAGGGCAAGTGGGGAAGGAGAGGGGGAGAAGAGAGAGGGGAAGAAGGAAGGGAAAGGGAGGAGGGGGTGGGGAAGGGGAGGAATGCAGGAAAATAAAAGGAAAAAAAAAAGAAAAAAGGATAAAGGAAATAAAGACACTGTTACTTTCTGGTGAAGATGATCTTAAGCAACAGGTTAGTCCAGGACACATTATGATACCAGTTTACCTTTGCTGAGAATGGAGTTCCTTGATTATATTAGTGGAATCCAGATGCTGACTTTTTTTTTCTTTCCTTTTCAGACAAAAAAATGCTATTAATGTTTCTATCACAGTCTTCGTCTGACACAAAAGCAACAAAATGTCATAATTCCTCATGTTTTTCCATAAGGAAAAATGACCATGTATGGAAACAATAGATACTGTAAAAGGTAACATGCTCTTTCCAGTCTTATTACAGTGCTATATAGATGCTCTTATTCAAGGCAGACAACAGTGATGGTATCTTTGGTTCCATTATACACTAAAAATGGTAATCTTGTAGTAACTGAATATGTTGGTTTTTTTCTAAAAACTGTCACAGGCAGGAATATAAATGCCATTGGTATTTTAGTTCAGAATCTGAGCATAATTTTATAAAGATTTTAGATTTTGAACCTACTGATGTCTAATACAAAGTGATCTAATTCTTAGTATATTATATGAAAAAATTCCCTTCTTGGGTGACATGAAAAGATGAGGTTAAAGTGAATATAAGCTTTTTGATTAGAATAAAACTGGTTTAAAGTTTATAATTTCTGTAACTAGAAACTTTCTGCACAAATGAATAGCAACACAGGGATATATTCTTGATGTACTCAGATGAGAATTTCTTTCATTTCAGAACAAAAAAGTGCTCATGTGATTTTTACGGAAAAAGGATCTATAAGAAAGGCAGAGTTTCTACAGCAACAAAACTTTCTTGTTTCCTGTTCCTATTACCACTAATTGGTTTTCTCTGAGTCAGTTATGGCATTTTTGAAACCAAGAAAAAAAGAAGGACAACAAAAATTGCCTCCTGCAGTTGTGCAGGTAATTCTTCAAATGTGCCTATCAGGCTGCAACTTGTTTCAAAGACACGTAACTAATGATCACAAAATACCTCTCAGGGCAGAAATGGTGTTATAATATTTTTTCACTTTTGCCACAATCTTTGTACTGCTGGAAAAGAGAATATAAATTAAATTCAAATCAATATACATAAAATATCCTGTGGAAAGTAAATTTTGCAGTTGGATACATAAAAAAATAGGAAAAAGTAATTTCTATACTTATACATCACTTTTTTCCTTATTGATTTAGTTAATATCCTTCAGTTCTGCTTTATTTTGAATTTCTGTTAATGAAATTTCCTCTTCCTTGACTTAGATAACAATCTGCTTGTACCTATTGAGAATGAATGGATGTTATATTCTATCTTGTTCCTGGGAAGTACTCCTAAATATCCACACAGCTATCCCTTTTACATTACTACTTGTTCTTCTATGGTATAATGTCTACAATAAATAAGTAAAGTTTCTATGGTACCTGTATAGAAGCCTTCACTGGTGCCTGATCTTTCTGCAAGACGAATAGCAATTTATTTTTATAGCCTATTATTATTTGTGATACCAGTACAAAGCTATCCAGCCACCAACGTCACCTCTGGCAGTACAATGAAGGCTATAATTGAAGAACACCTTTTAAATAATGTTAAGAGTTACAGTGGAAATCCACAAGAAGGAAAGGAAGGAAATTAATTTGTGTTTTGTTTTTAGTTTGGGGGGAGTTTGTTTGTTTGTTTTGGGTAGTTTTCTTTTTAAAATTAATTTCTCGGGAAAACAAACCTAAGGCATTAGATTTGTCAGCCAAGTCTGATGAATTCCTTTTATTGGGGTTATTTGAAATTAGCTCAAATATCAAGCATAACCTTCCTACTAGATTATCCTAAATAATGCTGAACTAGCTAACATTCACATACTGCAGCAGACTGAAAGTGGGGAGATGATTAAAGTTCAGCTCTTTCTCCTTGAACTACTTGGCCCCGAACTGGAATTTACACTTATGCAGCAGGAAATATGTATCAACAATAAGAAGTTTGTAGTAACAAAAAAATGAGCTTTCCATGCAGAGAAGAATAGTATTGATAATATTGTATCAATAGGCAAATGGGGTATTTATTTTTGCGCCTAAAAAAATAATGGGTTTTCCTTAGAAAAGGGGAATTTCCATGACTCATTAACTGCTGTTCAGCTGAAGAGCTCTGGAAATTATGCCAAAGCTTTTTAGCAGCCTCAAAATGCAGCAAAGTGTCCAAATGTGAACAGGTTTATGAAGTATCTCTATTAATAATCTTAAAAATCCTCTCGTCTTTTAGAGACTTGCTGCATGTTAAACTGTATGAAAATTCAATAGGAGCTGGTGCAGACCTGTGTGCCTTTTAAAGTCTTTCCAAATATTTATTATCAGCAAAACCTTGTCTGCATGTTATGCCTACATTGCATATTTTAGAAACTCTTGCCTTTAAAACCTGAACAAAATTTGATGAGACAAGTTTTATCTCGAAACTGTTTTATATATCCCCCTCTTAAGTAATTTTGCCATGAAGTTATTACATGTACTAACATAAAAGGACAAGCCATTTACTGATAAATGTATTCCTTAAGACATAAAACAATTTCCCTTTTCTTCCCTATTCTTTCCCTCCCCCATTTCAAACCATTCATAATCCATCTCCTTTAATTAATTTAAATTGTTACAATTCTTAAAAAATAGTATGGTTGAAAATGAATAGTAAATCAGGGGACAGCTTCTATCATAATAAGTGTTACATTCTTAGTGTATTTTAGGAAGAGAATGGTAAAGTTATTTTCGAGTTTGAGAAACAACCTTTGCAGTGAATAAATTTAATTTGAGGAGACAGAATTGCTCTGCAAAGCAAAATTACTTCTAAGGGTTCTGCCACCACCTGGAGAACTAAGGAGATGTGTTTTCATGTCATTGTCATCTTTATTTGGGCTTCCTGAAGCCTTGCCTCCTCTGGGCTTCTATAGTCACTGCTGTATGCTTTTTTATAAGACATTGGTGATTACTAACTAGCACTTAAAGGAAAAAAGTGTGTATGCATTAATTAACTAAGCACTACATAAGTTCCTGGCTGGGTGAAAGGAGAGCTCTCCTGTCACTATTTTAGATTTTCTTTCTCTTATTTGAAGGTCAAGATGTGTTTTGGTAAAGTATAAAGGCTCTATTATTAGTCATAAACATTCATGGTGTAATTTTCATGACACATTAAACCAAATATTCAGTAACAAAAATATGTAGATATTGTTGAAAGATGCTTGGCAGAATCCATTGTGGATATACAAGAAAGTTGGTGACTTCGAGAAATGTTAATCACAGAATATGCTGAGTCAGAAGGGGCTCACGACAATCACCTAGTCCAACTCTTAGCCCTCCACAGGACTATCCCCAAGAGTCACACCATGTGCCTGAGAGTAACATCCAAACGCTTCTTGAACTGTCTCAGGCTTGGTCTGCAAGGTAAAAAGCTTCATAAATGAAGCTTCATATACCTCTAAATCTTATTCTTAAGACTGAATGCAAGAAGGGATGTGGAATAACTCGGGTCTGCTCCGACACTTTCGGTACAGTCTAATATAAGTAGTGTGAATTTTTGCTGGTTTTCTACAAAGGAACCATTTTGCTAAATGAGTTTGTGCGGAGGTGATGGTGGGGGAAAAGGACTAAGCATCTTGCTACCAGATGCTAAGACAGGAGCACAGACGTGAATCCAGGCATAGCTCTAAAATCTGCAGGAGGCAGGTCTGACCTAAACACCCTTTAGCCAAGCACACTGCTGTACAAACAGTTCTGTAATGATAGAGGACCTTGTGTCATGGAGGAAGAAGTGTGCTTTCTTTGGGATTTATCATCAGCTGCAGAACTGCTATGTGAACATCATTCAGGCCTAGCGATTTGTAAGTGATCTTTTATCAGTTTCCCCTGTTCTGTTGACACTGTTGAGAAAAAATGATTCTGAATTTTTTTTATTTTTTTTTTACACAAGTGACTGTTTAATAGCCCTCCATTAGCATATTTTCCCATGAATTTTGACTAGGAACTGTTTGAATCCATTTATTTTTTTGGTGACTGCAGCACTGTTTGCCAAAGACAATTTAGTTACCTCTCTTTTGTTTGTACAGAACTTCTCCTCAGGAATTCTCTTGCTGTGTTCCCTTGAACAGTGTGCATGACACCTGAAGAAGCTTACTGTCTCATCTGATCCCTTAATTTTCTATTCAAATATACTTATTTTGGTGTAGTTTCCATTTTTATCTGGAATCATTAGATAGACTTCTTCCTTCTGCAAAAATATTGAATTTGAATACTTTACAACCACACAGAAGCTTTTGCTAGCGTAGCTTAAATAAGAAATATTTTGCCAACTCTTATTAGTTGCTCCTAACAAACAATTTTATGATATCTAGAAGTGTTAGTCCCTGCATTACATGTGTTGGTTTTGGCTGGGTAGAGTTAATTTTGTTCACAGTGGCTGGTATGGGGAAGTGGTTTGGATTTGTGCTGAGCACAGGGTTGATAACATAGAGATGTTTTTGTTGTTGCTGAGCCAAGGCCTTTTCTGCTTCTCACACTGACACGCTGGTGAGGAAGTTGGGGGTGCAGGGGAGGCTGGGAGCAGACACAGCTGGGACAGGTCACCCCAACTGACCAAAGGGATATTCCAGACAATATAGCATCATGCTCAGTATATAAAGCAGGGGGAAGAAATAGGAAGGAGGCACATGTGGGGTGCTGGTGTTTGTCTTCCCAAGTAACCACTACGGTTGCTGGGTCCCTGCTCTCCTGGAGATGGCTGAACACCTGCCTGACCATGGGAAGCAGTGAATTCATTTCTTGTTTTGCTTTGCTTGTGTGCATGGCTTTTGCTTTCCCAATTAAACTGTCTTTATCTCAAACCATGGGTTTTCTCACTTTTACCCTTTTGATACTCTCCCTGATTCTACTGGTGCAGGAGTGAGTGAACAACTGTCTTGGTTGCTGGCTGGGGTTAAACCACAACACACTGTTCGAGTCTGTTTACATTTTGCAGAAGTCACCTTTTAATCTGTAATAATATAGCAGAATTTTCCTCTTGTTTTCCATAGTTTTCAGTACCTCTTACAAAATTAGTTGGAAAGCCCCAGTGCTATTCCTCACAGTCCCAGTCTGTCACATTCCAATCTGACCTGGATCTACAGCATACTATTTTAATGATATAGTAGATATAGTCTTCTGGTTTGCTTTTTTAAAAAAATATAGCATAATTTTTCTTCTAAAGTGATCTGTACAGTCATGATAGGATGTCTTTTCATGTAAAAAGTTCATCAAACCACTGCCAGTTCATTCCACTGGGCAGGTAAGAAATCTCCAGACTACAGAATGATGTAGAACTCCCCTTCAACAAATAGATGTGACCTACTTTGTAAGTGCTGAAAGAGGAATAAATGGTAACTACTCAGATTCATCTCAGCTATTTGGTTAACAATTCTCCACCAGGAAGAGTTTTGTGCACCTCAGAACACCCACAATTTTCTGTACAAGATTGTGCCTCCATATGCTTGGTTACTCTTAGCATTCTACTCACTACTGGATCAGCATTTTCCTGGGAGTTTCAAGTCACCATGTTTATCATAAATCTCAATTTGATGTCACTCAAGCTCCGGAGATAAAAATGTGTAAAAGCTGTGAGGGTATGGTCCACTACTTTTACAAAATCCCTTTAGCTAAATGTATTCATGCATTAATCAATGTGACTGACACCATAAGTGTCAAGACACTGTAGGAAAAAATGCAGTAACAAATATTAATAAACATTCATTTCCAAATATTCTTCCTATTTTTCTTTGCTTCTCAGTCAAATGTTAAATTCTCCAAAAAGGCTTAATTTTAGATCTTATTAAAGAGATTACAAAGTATTTCCTGACTGAAATAGTTCATTAGCTTGCTTCAGAGCAATTTCTGTGTAGTACCACTTTGCTTAAGTAACAATATTTGCTACTGGTATTTAGTATTGATTGAACCGAGTTGAGGAACCTCCACAACATTCAGACTGACACTTTACTCATAAAGGTTAGTGAAAAGGTTAGAGATCGTGACTGAGGATAGAGTAATGCACTTCTCCACTCTAAGGAGACATCTACAACCACATTTACTTTGTGATTCTTAGGATTAAACAACTGGATAGAGGGAAGACAACTGTGTGCCACCCTCTCCAAGTGGAGGAGGTGATGTTCTTTGATCCTGCAGTGTTAGTAGTCTGGAGAAACAGGGTTGCTTCCATTTGTGCTGAGTCAAGTTCTGCATATAAGATCTGTCAATGAATCAAATCTAAAGAACACACTTAGAACAAAAGAAGTATATAGGATAGAAGGGAGCCTACAAGATGGAGACTGTTTACAAAGAAATGTAAGGATGCAACAAGGGGGAACGGTTTCAAACTGAGAGTAAGCTTAAATTAGATGTTAGGGGAAAAATTCTTTACTGTGAGGGTGGTGAGGCATTGGAACAGGTTGCCCAGAGAAACTGTGGATGGCTCATTCCTGCAAGTGCTCAAGTCAGCAGGTTAGATGGGACTTTAAGCAACCTGGTGCTTGCCCCATAGCAGGGGGGTTGGAACTAGGTGATCTTTAAGGTCCCTTCCAACCCAGGCCTATAGCTTTCACTATCAAAAGAGCAAGAGAGTTCAGTGGTTAAGTGCTGGGAAGGCGAAAGCTAAAAGGTACAAACTTAAGAGATTAAAGCTCTCCAGTAGGACTGTAAAGACACTGTCCTCCAAACACCTAATGTAGCTCATCATGAGGCATAACTACCCCTCAACATAGAAAAATAAACATGTTGTATGTCTATGGGTACCTCTCTTTGGCAAGTGATTTATCTATTATTAGAAAAAAAAACAAAACCAAGTTGCTACCCAGAAAACAAACAAAAACAAAACATAGAGGAAATACATTATCAGTCAGTAACATTCTCAGTCAAATAAGCTATCAATGAAACACAATCAAATCAGCTATAGAACCTGCCCAGTAAGACTACAAAAAGTTATTGTTAAATTAATTGGAAAATATTTGATCAGCCTTATCTGCATCTATAGTATTTCAGATGTGCCAGTGACTTCCAAATAGGCGAGTTTTGAAGTCTGGAGCAGAGCCAGGTAGGTATTTTGTATACCTAAGATCACATACCTCTGAACATTTTACCTATTATTAGCATTTAAGTCTTGTAGCACATAAGTGGGTGCTTCCAATCAGTTCTGAAAATAAGTTATTATATTAACAAGCCCAAGGAAATTGAAACATCTGGAATTGGAGACAAAGCATACACATTATAGTTTAGTTTTTTCACTTTTCAATATTTTTCCCTTGCATTTAATAAAGTGTTTAGTACTTTCATATTTAGCATATTTTTCAAATTTCCTGTTCCTGAAGTAGAATGCTCTAGTAATTTCAGGTATTTCTTTTTTTTTTTTCTTTAGGATTCACATCTGAGGAAATTTCAAAATATCAGACCGTTAAAAATTTTAAACAGTGTCTCTCAGGAGAATATCCTTCTGCTTTTATGTTATTTTCCTGCAAAAAATTTACAACTTTTTTTTTTCTTTACTTCAGTTCTTGGTAGTCTTACGCCTTTTCCTTTGGTTTTAGCACCTGCCTTTAAAATATATGTACATTTGATTTCGTTGAGTGCACACCTCTTTTCAGTTTAACATGATGGAGGAAGAAGTAATTCAGGTAATTTTGTGATTTTATTGTATCAAGGGCCAGAGAGGTTGTCACTCCCAAACAAAAATAGCAAACTTGTTTTCATCACCCACCCTACTAAAAAATACCAGTTTCTCCTGGTAGTAAAAGAGTGGTTAAAAACCATTTTGCAGCCTCGTTTTTGGCGTCATTCCCTTTTCAGAAGAGCTGTGCATGAGGCAGCACATGAAGTGCGATCCGGCCGCGCAGCCAGCAGGTGTCCCTCCTACACACACCCCGGATCCACGTCCGTGTCCGTGGGGATTGCGGGGTGGGGAGGGGGAGAAGGGACACAGACATCGCGGGCTTCATTTCTGAAAGGCGAGAAATAAAGGGAAATATACTGGAATTTCATGCAATTCAAGGTTTCCCAAGTCCTTTCAAAAAGCTCCATAGCAGAAAGTGCCATAGCAGAAAGTTCAGGGAACTAAGGTGTTTTCCCAGTACTATTCCTACCTTCCCCTGAGCATATTCATAGTTTTTTCCTGAGATTATACTGCAATATTCAGGCCCTAGAACGAGCCACAAGCAGCACGGCTGAGACAGCCCCATCTTGTCATGTCGCTAATAACCAATAGCTAGAATTAGATTGAGAAATACCTCAGAATATACTGTCAAAAATTTTTGCATTTCCGTGGAACTTGATTTTTTATTTAATAAATCTGTTCTATTGAATACATTTGACATCATCAATATTCATTAGAATGGCAAACTAGCTACAAAAAGCAGTGTGGTTTTAATTAAAAGTAATTTATTGATAACAACTGTAAGCTTTATCTTCTTTTCAAATTATTGTTGAAACATAAAACCCAACTCATTTGCAAATGTTATACAATAAAGAATTAAAACCTTCACTGGCTTTAAAGCCTTTATAGATCCACTTCTGATTGAAATTTTACCCGTTACTTCCCTCGGAGTTCTGTCCTGAGTTTTGTGTATGAAATACACCTGGATTTCTAAAAACCCAGGAGAGCAGGTGAGTGTGCTTTCCAAGAGCCAAGAAAGAAGGAGAATTTGGCTGGATGCAAAGGAAGAAGTGCCCATAAAAAGAGTGCTGCCAGCAAAAGGCTGAGGGAATAACAGCCACACACAGGCCCCAAGAACAGGGGGAAGCAAATAACTGGAGTAGGTTTGGAAACTGTAAACTGAGAAAGGATGTGATTAGCGTGGGAGGAAATATGGGACAAAAATATGGGAAGGAAGTGCTGGAGAGGGAGAGGAGCTTTACGAGCTCACAAGTGGGCTGGTGAGAAGGAAGTCCGGGATGGGAAAATCTGTGTGGGAAGGTGCTGGAATGAGGATGAGAAAGAGGGCATAACAGAGGACAGGTAGGACAGGAAATGTTTAAGCCCTGATCTAAACTGAAAGGATTGGGATGTGGGACACAAATGGTATGAGACCAAGAGACGGATTTGCAGCTTCACCACCTCAGCCCCTTCTTTTCTATACATTAGAATTGAAGTAACTGTTCTAGCTTTAGAGGGCCTTTATATAAAAGGCTTCAGTGTCAGCAATGGGGTAGCTGGAGATAAGTTCATACAGTCAAAGCCCTGACACATTGAATCCAAATAACTTAATTTGAAATGAGGATTATGATACACAACATCCATTGTTGGGATTCACCACATTCACTATTCGCATGATCTTGTTGTAACAGATTGTAAAAATCCACAATCCTTGAAACACCTGATACATTTACTTTGTTTCAGACTGGCAGTAATGGAGAACTCTCAGCATTTAGTGGCTTCTTTTAGGAGTGGACAGAATGCATTCTAGTCATACCCAACAAAAGATCAGAGAGACAGCTAAAAGAAACACTAAGTATTGTAAATTTGTTGAAGAATGTGGCTTCAGAAGAAGAAAAATCATTGTTAAATTCAGATTGGAGAACTATTTCAGTTCAAAAAATGCTTCCATGCAAACTCAAGAATATTTCTACTTTGACAACATAACTGTTTTTTCTTTCAGGGTGATCCTTTCAATTGTTAGCTGCACTCTTTAAAAAAAAATGTAACTTTTTCTGAAACACTTATTAAACACTTCAAGCTGAAGAAATCATTTTGAGTCAGAAAGCTTGTGATTTCTTTTGCTGTGGCTACTGAACCGCAGGAACTGCAAATGTATAGAAGGAGCAGACAGTAGCAAAGCCACATGTTTTGGGAAGAGTTTAACGCACCTTTTCATCTACCATCCCTGCCCACAGCCTTCTCAGTCCTTACATCCACACCAAAAAAAAATAAAAAAAATAAAATAAAATAATAATTAAAAAAACCAAAACAAAACAAAAACAAGAATCAAACCAAACCAAACCAAACCAAAAAAAAAAAAAAAAAAAAAAAACCCACCAAAAAAGCTTTTACAACTTCTGAGAAAAATTTAAGCTCTCCATGTTCAGGGACCATCTAGGAGGTAGGGCTAGAAACTAACTCCTACATCATAGGCTGAGCTTGAATGGGGCTCCTGAGCTCATGAGCAGAGGAGGGGTGACTCCCAGGTGAGGTTGGTTAGGGCCAGTAGATCCCATTAGCATCCTCAGGGCTCTGACATATTCTACAACAGATGAATTGTGATTAAACATCCTTTTTTTTTTTTTTTTCCTAGCTCACAGCAGTTGACTATAATGTGTATTAACTTAAATAACAGCAAAAGAGGCTAATATTACATATTTAAAATTTGTGGCAGACTAAAAGTATGCAAAATTGATATGTCTAAAGTCACATCTAGAGGTTTCTTATTTAATTGGATTTGGGACTGAACCCTCAACTAGGCTGTTGAGTGCAAGATATTAAAAGGCATTGGAGCCTTTTGCAGTAAATATATTATTTGAAAATTCCATAAGGGTATATTAGAGGAGTGCAATGTTTAGCCATTTTAAAAGCTAACCTGGCTGCTATATGCATACATAGGACTAAATTAGTAAAGGTTTGTTTAAATGTCTGCAAACTAAGAGATACCACAAAAGAAATATAAAATGCCTAAGCACCCTATATCCTTTAGCAGTTAGCTTTATAGATGGCTTTGAAACTCTTACTCAGCAACCTCTCTGAATCTGTCAAGGGCTAAATATTATTAGGAATTGGCCATTAAGTGCAGAGGTTACTTTGAAAAATAGGCTTATTTTCTTTAGACATTTATGTCCCTCTGTATCTTTACTTAAATGCAGAATGATTTTCAAAGTAGTACCAATAAGGAAATACTTCACTGTTCTAAACATTAAGAACCTTCCTGGAAACTTGTCAAAGAACCCTCATAAAAGCATTGTTTTTTTCTTTTACTTCACACTACTGCAGTTTCAAGTCTCAGATTAAACCCATAAACAATAATTATATATTACTATTATATAGTTGCCAGTGTTCAAGACCCAAAGAAGCAGGGAAGATATTTCTTTGTCCTTCTGTTTTATTTCATGGGAGGGTTTTTTGTTTGTTGTTGTGTTGGGTTTTTTTTAATCCTGTCTTTTCTGACCACTTTTTATTTTTTCAGTCCAAATCTCTTGACTGGGTTAAATGCATGATCTAAATAACAGCTTATTTATCATGCTGTTTGGTGATGGATGCTTGGTGATTGCCTCCTATTCTTTTCTGACTGTAAAACTGAATTAGATTCTACACCGTGCAAATGTACACAATACACATTGTAATGGCAGCTGGTGGAGAGCTGCTGTAGCCAATTCTGAGTCTTTTTCCAGCCACAACTTCTGTTTGTTGTCTTCTATGTTTAGTTCTCTGCCACCCCTCCTCCCAACCAGCACCCTAAAGAAAATGTAAAAAGTACCAGGCAAGGGCACCAGCTGGTCCTATTTTCTGTCCACAGATATTCATAGTCTCTGATTGGAGTCATGGTCCCCTAAAAGCCACATTTACTCAGGAGAAAAAAAAATAAAATCACTGTACCTTTTTATCACAAAAAGTTAAACATTTTAAAAAATAGGCTCGTGTAGTTCTTGTTCCAAAGACAATCCTTGTTAAAATAATAAAATGTCACTTTTCAAAACATTAGTGCATACCCGTAGCAGCATAACTTTGGTAACTTTTCCACATAGCTCTTTTCCTGGAAGGAATGAGCTGCTACCCATTTATAACTAAAAGATGTTTAAACTTAGAAGTGCTTTTTTTGGTATTTTTAACACCAAAAGTGTTCTTAATAGTTGTAGACATGTTTTGTACAGTAAGGAATCACAAGATTAGCAGTCCCATGAAATTTGTGCATGAAACATAAAGGAATACAAAAAATGTAACTTCAGTTCATCCTCCTTTTTTTTGTTTTTTTAGATGTCTGCTTTCTTTGTGGTTTGGTTTTGGGGCTTTTTAAGGTTCAAGAAGTCTCTAAACAAGGTGACACAGGCTTTTAGTTTTAGACCTCTGATTGTTTTTTCATTCATATTAAGAAGTAGCTGTCTAAGCCAACACATGGAGGTTCCATTTTTTGATTTCCTGGTATAATACAACCCCATGTAACCTACTGTTGGTCAGTATATGACAGTACATGCCTTGATATGGCCTCATAAGTGATCGGCCAAGGGCATTTTGCAGACTGCTGCAAGGTGACTGACCATGATTGATTAATTTACTGTTCAATGGTGTAACTGTTAAATAGATTCTCTCTTTTCAGCTGCCAGTTTCTTACAGTTATTGAGACAGCAGCTGAACAACTTTCCCCCATTCTCCTCGGTGAATTAACATTTTATTTAGACCGCAAAAATAGTGTATAATTCTGAAATTCTGCGACAAGGGTCATGTGTCTACTTCACTGCAGGTCTAAGGAGAGGTTTTGCTTTCTCCACATATTTATCATTCTTAGTGTAGAGAAGTGCTTCAAGAACACATTTTATGGCCTAGGGTTTTCAAACCTAAGTTCATTTGTGTTTCCCTGTCTGGCAGCTTAATTTCTGCCTCTGCATTTTCTCATATACTGCAGAATATAGAGCTTTTACCTGTACCCCCACTCTGGGGGCCTTTTTTAATATTCAGAGACTTATATTTGCAATTTGGAGTCGGAATTAACTAATTTTTTTTCAAGTTCCAAAAATATTTTTTCTATGCCTTTAAACATTAAAAAAGCTTAATCTTAAAAGAAATCCTCCAAAATAAGCAATATTGTCCTCTCTATAGAGAGCATTTTACCTTCCTTAATAAAAGAATAAGGCAAAGCAAGGAAGAAGTATGAATTTGAATCTGTAATTTGAATCTCATACTCTTGGTTGTCTGAGGCCATCTCTTGCCATACAGCCCTGAATCTTCCATGCAATCCATGCTTCCCAGTGTTTTTTTCCTTTTTGTGATCTCTTTTCATCCCTGAGATACAAGAACTTCTGACACATTCATCTTCACCAGCTTTGTGATCCTTCCTCTACCCACTGGGAATTTTGCACTACTGTTGTCTGGGAGCTTTGGTCCCATGTTATAGAAAACGTTGTGTGAAATGAGTTTGTTAAGCTCAAGAATCTAACCTACACATCCTATTTTCTACAGTTCCCACTTACCTCCATTTTCTGATACAATAACCTTTTATTTGAATAGCTCAGTATTTGTAACCTTTATTAGGAACAGAGAAATGCATTAAGCATCATATTTCATCAATACATTTCAGGAAAAAAATCCTTTAGTAAAAATTAGTCCCAGATGCAGAGATAGGTTTACATTCAAACATGATAATCACACCAAGTTTCTGGTGTTATCACAGCAGTCTTATTTACAGTGTCATACTGAACAGTGTACCAATTAGGGTACCAATGGTTTTAATTTCCTACCCTCCATCATTCACTGATCCTTTCCCTGGTGGTCGCTTTTCATTTGATTCATTGTTTGGTAACTTCACTAGGTACCAATTTTCTTAATATTGTACATCTTGGTTTCTGTGTATGCTTTATAATGCTCAGACTTCCTGGCCTTTTGTGAAATACATGGTGACTGTACCAAGAGTAAATGACACACTGAAAAAAAAAATGTACCGGTCTCATTTGTCTGGAACATTTCTCTCCCTGATCTCTTTATGATCTTCATAAATATTTGCAAAGGTAAAGCCTGAAATCCAATGAAAGGGTTGGAGAGGATATAAAAAGAGCAAATTTGTCAGTTTAAAGCCTCACATCCAACAATGTGCTGTAAGCTGTCTGCACCATGTTTAAATTGAAAGCAGGGGAGCAAAACATTCAGAACATACTGATGATAAAGAACAAAACAGGCTATAAATGGGAGACACCTGGAGACAGCAATTCTGAAACTATAATTTTCCTTTAGTACATATAAAACAAAACAATCATTTCTCTTGACACTAGCAAAGCACAACTCTGATTCACTGAAAGCACAGACTTTTTTCTGATTATCTGTATGTAGGTTTTAGTCTTGACACTGTAACTACTGAGTGCTTTAAGAATCAAATAGACAGTTATTCTGCATGCATTATCAGAGGGTACTGAAGATAAACCTCTCTGACCTATAAAAAATGAAATGAAAGAGGAATGTTATCTGCATTATAACAGGAATAATTAGTTAGGACATGTCAGCTTTGTCAGACATAGGAAAAAAATTCTCCCAACTTGGTGTCACTTCATGTATTCCCACTATTCTGATCATCTTTTCATGAATCTAAACTTCACTCAGTTGAGCAGAGTTATCCTGGTGTATTCTACCATAAATATATTTAAATGGTCCTATGTGAACCCAAAAATCCAGCGAGAAATGAGTTGAAAAGGAAACAGTGAGACGATCCATTTTAGGGATAATTGTGCTGGAATTTCCAGACTGCAAAATACACTCATGGTGGTTCAGCATCATTGGAAAAGACATGGTTACTCAGGCCTAAGTCAAAGGCAGCAGTGGCATCAGCAGGAGGCATGTTTGCTGAATACTGAAGAGCAGATTCCATTCCCATAGATATGAAAATAGAAAAGAAACATGAGGCAGAAAGCTGTGGGGTGTGCAGGTGGTATAAGGCACTTTAGCCACTAAAATGAGAGAGACTGATGTTTCAACGTGTGCAAGAAATAATCTAATCAGGACATGCTCTTACCAAAGGGCAAAGCATCAGCTTTCAATCTCCAAGTAAAAGCATTATAATAATTTTATTCTGCTAGAAAACCATATTTATTAAAACCCCCTATGAGTGCACTTTTGTTTTTTCTTATTGTATGTAATCTGAAGAATGGACATGTATGTCTCTATCTTGTCTTTCTATAACTGATCTATAAGCAAGAAAACAACAGAAAAACCCCCACTTAAAAACAAGAGTTCTATGCTAAATAAATAAATAAATAAAGTAGGTAAATAAATAAATAAATAATTATTCTTGCAATAATTTTATAGCTACAAGAATGACAGGATGCCACCCAGTGTTTATAGAAACCTAGGGAAATCTATAAACTTGGACTTGTATATGGAATTTCCACAGCTCCACCTCTCACTGCAGAACATCCTGGAGTCCCAATTACCAGGCCACTTGAGGATTCTTCAAGTGCTATTGCTTTGGGAGCTGCACTTCACAGTCCTTGACTGATAGGGTAAGAAGTTACATCAGTGAAAAAAGCTTATTGATTTATGCTGAGCTCATTTGCCTAAACATTAGAGCTGTGCACCACCTAAAACTTCTGCATGGAAGTGGCAGAAAAAATACAGGGTGACTGGTGTACTTTTGTTCTCAAATTTCACTAGATCCCTTTGTGTGGACAACTGAATAAAGTCAGGGATGGTACGCAGTAGAGTCTACCTCTACTCAGTTTTTCCACTACTCAAGCATACCTCAATCATGAAAGTTCTCAACTCCTGAAACATTAACATTAAGGAAATACACATTCAACATTCAAAAAAAAAAAAAAAAATTCTCTCATACTTTCATTGTCAGAGTTAAAATGAATATGAAAATTTTAAAAAGTGAAAACGTCCACCTGGCTCAGTCATGGAAGTTCTCAATCCCTGGAAGTTCTTTAGAACATTAACATTAAGGAACTGGGCCTACAGCCCAATACCTCTGCTTGCATAAGAAAACCAGGAATTAAGTAAATTAAAAAAAAAACTAGATACTGATGCAGTATCTAGTTTTCTGATGCAGTTATATGCTTTGCTTCTTGGACTTGGTTCTTTAGTTTTCTGTGTTTAGTCTTTTGATGGCATTTTGGGTGTTTGAGGTTATTTCTGAGGCAAGATTTCAGAACTTGCATGTCGTAATCTGGGCCCTTTTACATCTCTATAATGCAATCCGTCAGGGTTATCAAGAAGTTTATTTTTCCTCTCTTTAGTTGCAGATGAGCAGCTAAAAATTTATTACTACTATTATGTTAGGCACTTTTATTTAATTACTGTAAGGCATAACTATTGTGTTTTGAAAAGATTTTGGAATAAAGAACAGCAATGAGGAAATAAAACAATTAGGACTAAGGCAACAGGGAAAACAGAAAAAAAAAAAAAACCACAAACATTTTCTTTGCTCTTTAAAAGCAGAAACAATACGAGTTGTCTTTAAATAATTCACATGTGGTGCCAGGCCTGCTTCTCAGAAAGCAACATTTCCATTTTCAAGTTTCCCCAAATGTTTCATTAAAATTCAAAGGCTGTGCTGGAAAACAAACTAAAGTACTTTCAGGTATAAAGGTTTGTGGTTTTTATTTTAGTTTTAAACAGGTTACCTTCTACCCTTATCTTCTTCAGCAGCTGGCACTTATAAATGAAACAATTTTTTAAAACTGCTGAATTCCAAAATTCTGATTACTAAGTAAAGGCTGGTGAGATGTGACACTGGCACATTCCGTTCTCCCATGGCCTTTCCCCTAGTGTTGTCCCTCTTCTCCTGCTCAGTCTGTGGCACTTCATTGCAGAGCCTGATTTTTCTGGTGATGAAGAGATAATGGACCCTCTGAGAAATAAGACACCATGTAATAATGGTTTGCCCTACAGAAGTAGTCCATTTTAATTTCATGGTTGTTGCATTATCCCACATGTTTTCTCACAAGACATTACAGCAGGATCACAATAATTCCACCACTGGTGTGTACATAAAGCATAATTAGCTTTAAAAGTGTTGTTCTTTCAAGTCCTTTCTTTCTCTAGGCTGTAAAAGCATTAATTTATAATGACTGAATCTCCAATTTTGCTTCCTTTTTTTGGTAAAAGGCATATTTATTCTATGTATGCTCAAAGCTAAATCTGAGGGCTTTTTTTTCATCATAAGGAAGGGACCTGAGTTCAAGTACAGAGTACTCAGTGGCTAATCATTTCAAAACAATAGCATTGAAAAGAGAAGGATATTCATGCAAGAAAGAAAAAAAAGACAGATAATTTTTAGTAAGCTTTTTTCTTAAAAGGCATTATACATATATACTTATTTTTTCTTTTTTTCACAAACACTGTGACAAATGTTGATAAAGCCTTTTGTTTAGGTGATGCAGCTAAAATGTTGATTATCCTTAAAAAAAATTCTGAAACTTCTTAAATTATCCTTATGTATTGTAATTATGGTAACGTTATATGCACAAAATTATATCTGCCCTAAAAATACACAGATGCCTACTGCTGTTGTAAGCCCATGAAACTGTGTCATGAAATTTTTTTTAAAGATAATTTTTGACATTTGCAGTATCTTGGGGGACATGTTTTATATTTCAACAGAGCTCTCAAACAAAAGGCTCCTTTGACAGTGAACGTGGCCCCTCACTGTGCGCGAAAAATTTGTCTTTTTCTGTATGTTTTGCAGCGTTGGAAGAATTTTGAATGGGCTGGTGTATGAGTTCACTTTAGTTATTGAGCAGCATTAAGGGTTATTAAAGTCTCAGGAAAAAAACAGTCATCAACAAAACACCACCACAAACACTTAACAGCTGTCTGTAAGTAATTCATCAAAAATAAAAGTTATCCAAAGCTCAGTGTAAACACACACCAATTTGCTTAGTGCCATGTCTCTGGTAGTAATGATGCTTATCAGAACTAGAATGATGCTCATCTAAGGTATGAGCCCCTTTTCAAAATATCTAAAGACTTCCTAAATTTGAGTTGTAGACATATATTCACTGACAGTTCTTGATAGACTTTCATGATTTTTTCCTAAACACTTCAATCAAGGGTTTCAATCTTCAAATCTATGAGCACCTACATGACTATGCTGTGTATTTGCCCTTCTAATCTCACAGCATTACTGGCAATATTTTTAGCAATGTTAGCTATGTGGAAAATATGGCAAACACAAGTATATGCCAGCATATCTCAGTGAGAGACATTCTGTGAACAAAAGAAAAAGATACACCAATAATTTCACACATACTGTGACAATGTAGGCAAAAATTTCAAAACTGGGGTATATAAATAAGTGGTGGAAAACATTATTCCTATTGTAGATTCCTTGTGCAGCCCCCTGGTTCAGCCTGGGTGACTCTTCCTGGTAAATGGCACAGTGGAGAGAAAAAAAAGCATGAAACCTACTGCTGGTCAGCACAAAGTGTTGCTATTTGAATGATAGCCTTGTGGCCAATTTTAAGGTTTACTTATTGGCTTGTAGGGTCGAAAGTTCATTGGCTTTGTTTGTGCAACTGTTCATTTATTATAATAATATCTACATTTTTTCAAGCATTGATTCCCTTTATTGCCCCATATCTTTTCTTCCTCTTATTTTCAACCCTCCCCACTGTTGGGCATTTACAGGTCGTTAAAGATGTGAGCAATTTTTTTTTTTTTAACATTTCTCCTACTGCTTTGTGATCTTCCAGAGGTTTAGCCAGTACAGAATCTATTCACATTCCCCATTTATTTAAATTTTCCAGGTCTGTTCAATGTCAGAATTCTCAAAAGATTAAAAAGACAAGACTTTTAAAGCAGGCTTCAGTTAGGACCACAAATCCCTCTGTCAGTGAAGGAGAAAAACTTGAAGGCAAAATAGAAACCTGCCTGGAATGGTGGTTTTGTTTCTGGTTAATCTTTTGATGGAACAGTTACTTCAGAAGCAAACGTCAACTCGTGTGTCTGCTTGCTGATGCTGGTGGATCATCTGCCAACAGGCAGACATGCCACCTCCCCAGACACATCCTGTCCTCTAAGAGTAGGCCTGTAAGAGGAGGAGCTCTGGAAAGTTTTATCTTCTCCTTCAACCCAAGGAGAAAAAAATTATTCAAAGTGCAAAATACACACTTCAACCTGCATTATAATATGCATCTGTACACATACGCTTCTTCAGAACTAGCCTTTCATAACATTCTTAAACTTTACATTTTCTGGGGGTTTTTAGGAGTTTTACAGTAGTCTGCAGCGTGGAATTCCTATAACTTCTGCTAGAATGGTCAGAGTTTGAAGTGTCTTGGGCCATTTACTTAAGTGACATCAAGATTGTTTCCTCCCCTCACCAGGTACACAGCGATAGATTTGCTGTTAACATCCAGTAAAAACAGTGTAGTGGCTAAACATAAGCAAACAATGTCTATTGAAAAATAACCCTGTGATTCCACTGGATCTCTAATTCCAAAGTACTTCCTATCCTATGGTGGCTTGATATACTAAGATTTAAAAAAGCAAACAAACTAGCAGAAGTGGACGAACAAGATGAGAGTGCTCACTGAGCAAATCAACTGACATGTAAAGTGGTACCATAGCCACAAAAATAAAAAGAAAAAGAAAAGAAAATTCTCTCCCCAGGGACGTGGCTGGTGTAGTCATTCAAGTTTTCAATCCATGCTATACTCATCCATTGTAGGATCTGTCCAAAGTTTATTGATCCAATCCTCATTTAGTCTCATTCTCCTTCCACACACATATGCTTTCCCCCTTCCTGTGTACACTAGACAGAGATTTACAATAAACCAGGATTCATTTTTCTACATCCCATTCAGATGTATTAGGATTTCAAATTAATCCTTTACATGCACATCATCTAACATTTATAAGCAAAAACTGTATGCTTTTCTTAGATCTTGGTTTGCTGACATCTTCTGAAACTCTTTAGTTTCATTTGATTTGATTAAACTTAAATAATTCTATACAATCTGCATATTTTACCTATTCAGAGCTTATCTGTACTCAGAGCTCTAGTTTTATGAGAGAACATCTTGAATTTGCGCATCAGTCCTTCAACTCACTGCAATGGGCTAAAAAATTATGATAAATATAAAGGCACATGAGAGGATTTGGAGTAGTATCTCTCTTTCTGTAGACAGTGGCATAAATATTTATCAGCAGGATAATCTATCACTTCATTTTTTTGTGATAGTCTTTCTGTACAATTGCAAAACCAACAACAAAGTTACTGAGATTAAGGAAATTGAAAAGGCCCAGATGGCAGCAAATTTATGTAGGTTGATATGTTGCTAGAAGGGCTCTTAAAATGACTTCCAAATGAGAGTTTAGGTATTGCACTACTGATGAAACGCAGAGCAGGGAGATGTAGAGTGGGATTAGGATAGTTTAGACTTTCTGGTCACCACTGAGTCTGAGGTTTGGAGCTTGTATCCCACTGTTCACAACTCAACAGTTCCACTGCAATCCTGCCAAGATAAAAGTAAGTAACTGCTTCTACATCGAGGTGTGATAAGTGATTACACTGTTTTAAAGTTTTCCTCCAGTATTTTTTATTTTGGTTTCCATTTTAACCTTGTTAATTTTGCAGAACTAGCGAAAAAAAAAAAGAGTGATTAATGTAGCACAACTGCTCTAAAGCCAAGGTTTTCTAAGCTTTTTTGTGTTGTAATCTACCAAAGAAGTGTTTATACATGCACCAAGTAATACTGTAGGCATTTCTGCTGAAGTTTAGTGCCTATAGTCTTCTGTTCAAAAAACAGGAGCTGGTTTCTTTAAAATATCACAATCAGAAACTGTAGTGATGGTGTTTTTCTTATTCCTACACTTACATCCACTTTGGTTTTATTCATTCGCTAAATCATTTCAGGGCAGTCAAGAGCCCCCTATGCAATGTTTTCTTCACCACAGCAGAACTCAAAGCCCTACCTCCAAGGAACAGATATAATTGTTGCAAGGAAGTGCTCTCTATTCCTCCTGTTGTAGCTGTCTCACTTTACATAATAGAAATAGTTAACTGGAGCTTGAATGTCTAGGAAACTTTTCTGACAACAGGTCTTAGATTCCCCTTCCTCATCAGTGCAAATTTTGTGTTTCTTCCAGTGATTAATGGAAAAAAAAACATTCAGTCAGGAGAGTCTGGCATCCAAAAATCCTCACTCTCTCCGCCTTTCTCACCAGGCAGTCACAATCAAGTTATGTTTGCTTGCCAGCCCAAAGTATTAACTGTATGTGCCCAATGGAAAACTTTTGACTGCTTGTCATTTCGCTTGGACTGAAATCATGAGAATTTTCCTCCAGGTAGGGACTCTGAGTTTTAAATTTCCCCCAAAAAACCCTGAATGTTTGATTCTAATCAATGTGTGGTCTTCAGATGATCACAACGTCTTCATCTTGAGATGCATTGTGAGAATTGGGATTAACCATGCAAGTAGCACTAGGTATAGTACAAATGAACATTTTCATACCAGAGAGAGACAGACAGGTAGGATTCAATGGGATCTCTTCTTTCTCCAAAACAGCTGGTGGGGCTTGTTTTCATGCTCTTTCCTCTTACTTTTTTACTATGATGTTAAACTGAAGACTAAACCAACAACAAAAGCTTTTTGTTCTGCTTTGAAAACAGTGAAATCTGTAACCACACTTGTAGTCATACTTTTAGAAGGGAATTCTGTAGTGTGGGGGAAGTTGCTTCAGAAAATTATCTCCTAATGTCTTGTGTTTTACCCATGAAGCTGGCAGCTTCATTGTTCCTGAAGAAAACTGACACAAAAGAAAGTTTTAACAGAATCAAAAGCAGTTGTTTAGGGCTGGGGCCATGCCCAGTCTTCACATGCAGAATATTATAAACATATGTTCAACTTTGTTCCCACTGTCTCCTCTTTCATTCCTGTTCCCTAAGGCATAGGGAACATCAAATTAAAATTTGAATGGATGAGGAGTGTAGACAAAATTATTTCTAACCTTCGTTTATTGATGCTGCACAAAGACTTGTAAATGTTATTAGTAGTAGATTATTGCTATGACTAACATTTGCCATAGAGTTTTTTCTTTCATTCATGAATGAACTCTGATTTTATCTGAGTTGCTTTCAGATAGTTAACAAAAGCTGATGAATACTTAGCATGCATAATTATCAAGGTATGGATTATTCCCTGCTAGTCACAGTATGTCCCTTTTTCTATGAATGACAAAAGTATTATTCAATAAGAATGTGATGAATAAGCCAGTTCTTGTCTGAAATTTTAGAAGTTTTCGATAAAATATATCTGTAAGAGAAAACATGCATGAGTACTTTGCAGCTGACAGAGTATGTGTGAGTTATGAATAACACAGCTCCAAGAGTCAAAGCAATCAAATCTCAGTCCAACACTCCAGTCAATTCTGCAGTGCAAACATTATTTTAGCAAGAAGGCCTTTGCATCAGTGTCAGCCCAGGTAATAGAATCTTAGTTATTCTGTGACTTGGGTCATTGCCTCAACTAGGAACAAAAGACAGACTATTCCTCATCACACTTTTTAGGCATCCATAAGATACACTCTTGTTAACTAACAAGCACTAGTAAATAAGTTAAAGTGAAAGCCTTCCTGGAAGATCTCTTCACCTAATCATGGTACAAAATGTAAAGACAAGGCTTGCAGCTACACAGGGACTCCAAAGAATTACCAGCTCATGTGCCCAGGAACTGGATCACTCATACACAGTATCCTCCCCCTTCTTCATTATAATCTGATATTATTAGCTTTCCACCCATAGAAATTCTGGCTATGTAAGCTGGAAGTGCAGTGGGCTTTGGATAGGTAGAGGGGAACAGCGAGAGTCCTGGTACAGACTGCAGCATACAACCGCAAGGCAGACACTTGCCTATTTATTTTTAGGTCATTGACAGGACTGAGTGCCTTATACATTCAGGAAAGGAGGAATGAAATACTCCATTTCGCAAATGGAGGCTAGAAAAACTTAACACTTTCAGCACAGATACGTAGAGACAGCAATTAAACCCCACTCTTGCAAATCATTATCTTAAAGTCTGAGTTCTGCAAGAATAAAACAACATGTGCAACTGCCAATGCAGCGTGTAACAGATATTACTGGCTTTGTTTCTTTGAAAGGTCTGCAATTAAACATTTATGAATGGAACAGATTGAACAGTGTTTTGTTTTCCTCAGGAATATTTTCATGCACACACAGAAAGTATTGTCCCCAGAAGCAGCATGTGCCAAACATGTGGAAGAACAAAACTCAGTACAGAGATAAACTATTGTACTGAAAGAGGTGTTACAAACAGCTAAACCAAAACACTGTTCTGAATATGGGTAAACTAACTCTGGAATCTATATACCTAATTCTTGATTAAGCAAGATTTTGGATCACTTACCCACTCTTAAGTTTATTGAAAGCAAAGGGGCAAAATTACTTCCATAAATTTAATCAGGTACTGTATACCTTCTTGAACAGGATCTTGTGAGCAAACCTCAGAAAATATAGACAAATCTTTCTGTATACAATGGAAATTTTTAAAGCCACCTCTTCACTGACATCCACTTTAAAATTAAAATATCCAAAGGGAATGAGGAAACAAATTTATTAAAATGGTTAGATTAATCTAAGTAACATTTTAAGTTTTTAATTTTGTAAAATCTAGTTAGAAAAGCACAATTTGCTTATATCTAGATTGAGTTGTGCTTCTCTGTATGAGGAGGGACCATAAACCTGGTGTAGTATGTAAGAGTATCACATTTAGCTAATACACAGCACATGCTGCACTGCATTACTTTTAAAGATTTTATTTAGTGTTTCATAAAGCAAGGAACCCACAGAAAGCTAACCAAAGAATTGACATACCAAGCTTCTTTCTTTCCAATACATTTTTGGTTTGTTTTTAAAGCAATTATATGAAGTACTCTAATTGCCACTTACTTTAGGAAAGGTTTAGCTCTGCAAGATGCAGACTAGACCAAAGATATTTCGAGAGGTCTTAGAAAAACACGCGGTGATGCCAGATTGTTGCACCTATGTAGCATTTGGGGTTTCGTGGATTTTACCTCTTGTAGACAAGGGGAAAAATAGAAGTCTGCAACCTTGGCAGTTTATGATGCATTCCATTTCATATAAATTTGTTACAGTAGTTAAGCAAAACAATGGTCCTTCTATTTTCAAGCCATGTTATTTTTTAACATATACCAGAGCTGTCATGCAGGCAGCCTGCTCGCCTGCTCTGTGAGGTTTTATGTTCCAAAAGGCTTCCACCCCCCCTCCTCCCTAGTGGTGAAAATAAATCAATTTCATCTGCTGGTACTTTCATTTCTTCTTCCCCCTCCTCCTTTTTTTTTTCTTTCCCTTTTTTTTTTTTTTTTTTCCATTTCCCGCTCCTTCCTTTGTGGGCTCCTTTCCACAATGCCATATGGCAGCTGAAGGAAGGGTAGAGCAATGATCTGCATCTTCAGCTCCTAACAAAAGATGCAATAGTGTCAAAGAGGCTCATGAATGCATGAGACATACAAGTATAGAGAAGTGCCTCCAGTCCTGTCAGGAAGGACTAAAGGGAAGCTTGATAAACCTGACATCGCTTTAGTGTAAAGAAAGGCAGCAGTGCTTCTCTCCGTAGTTCATCTCGCTCCCATCCATCTCCCCCCGCCCCCCTTTCCCCTCCCACCCCTTTGGTTCCATGCCAAAATCCCATTAGCTCTGTTAATGACATGTGGTTCAAAGTAAAAGCATGTGGCAGAACAAGAAAGGCACAAAATCAACCATCCTATCTATTCGATTTTGATACATGTATCACGGGATAGAAGTGTTTCAGCAGGGGCCGTGTCAGCTTGGCTACGTGAACAGCAAAATGAAAAAATGCAGCGAGGGGCTGTAATCAGCTCCTCAGCTGTCCTAATTCATCTCCCTAAAGCCTTAACATATGAATAGTTGAAACTTAATTTCAAAACGCTGACAAAGTTTTCAGCATTCGCGTTCCGAACGCAGCTTGGGCTTTGTCTGCCCCTGGCCCTCCCCGAGTCTCCAAGCCGGCTAAATACACCCCCGACTGCCATTGTGTGGCAGGATGAATACACCCTGCGCTGCCGCAACCACTTACTCAGGACCGCCTGAGTTAAACAAAAAAACGCCACAGCCGCATTCTTCTGTAAGGGCCCAGAGCTCCGCAGCACAGACACATGAGATTTCAATATGCAGAAGGTGTTTTCTCCTGGAGTGTGTTTAAGGGCTGCCTGTGATAAGGTTTGCTGTATTTCTGAATTATTTAGACCTAGCGTGTTTGTAACTTGATTTGCCTTTTCTAAAAGCAGGCATATTAAAATATATATATATATATATATATATATTTTCAACTGAAATAAATCCTAACTCTGGTGAGCAAGCAAGGTGATGTCTGTTATATAAGGCATATATATATAAGGCAACACTATATTTTATTACAACAAAGTTGAAAAAAAGAACAGGAGTATTGATTGACTACATAATAAATATCCTGTTTTGTTCCTTGTGCCTCAGAATACTTCTGTTTATTCCACTCAAAGTCAACAAACAGTTAAACTTCATTCAAAAGTCAGCAAGAGTTGCCACGGTCTTAGTACCATTTTAAATAAAAATAAGTTTAAAAAAATGAGAATACATTTTAAAAAGCACCTGAATCAGTTCCAGAGGTATAAATTCAATCTTTCAACATCTGCACATGCTTTTCTGATTAACCCCAAATAACTCAAAAAATAACTATTGACCTGTAGCTCTCTCAAGGGCAAAAGTGTAAAGTTGAGAGTTTCTATTAGATTTAGCTGCACTTAAGCCCTGGCTGGATTTGCTGGTCATGGCAGCCACCCTTTAAACCCTTAACTGTCAGTCTGAGCAGAACTGCAATAAAATGTCAGCTATTCAACACTTTCTTTTCTCTTTAAGAACATCTGTTTACGTAGCTCATGTCCACTCAGCAGGGTGTGGATATTTTATCAGCAGAACAGCAGTTGGGCCTGCTTAGGGATCCAGAAATCTGTCAACTGTGGGTTGTTTTTCTTTTCACTTTAACGTTTTAGTGCATTAAAGTTTTAACTATGGGTCCTGCACAGTTTCAATTTTTTTTTTTTAAATAAAATTATGGAAAATCTAAGCACGATTTCAAGCACACGATAAAGCAAACATTCTCACCCAGTCCCAGAATCTAGGATATGAAAATATTGAATATTTTGATTGTAAGTACCAATAATCTCTACAATTTTAAAGAACCAAGTAGCTTTGGGTTCTATAATCATCAGTGCTTTTCTGTACATCCGCTGATTTCCTCTTGAATTCTGCCAAAATCTCTTTGAAAACTGGCCATATTTCCTTGTTGCTATATCTGGACTTCTTTCAGGTAAAGACTGATAAATTTCCTGGGATGTGAAGCTACTTGTTCTCAGTTATACCAGTTCAATGAATCACTGGATGCATCACAGGACAGAGAAAGAGAGAAGGAGAGAGAGAGAGAGAGAGAGAGAAAGACCCTTCTGACAAATGATACCAAGACTGTGCAGTTAACTCATATTATTTCTATTCTGATATTACTGGACTGAGTGTTTTCAGATGAAAATA
This sequence comes from Pseudopipra pipra, assembly GCF_036250125.1. Lineage (NCBI taxonomy): Eukaryota > Metazoa > Chordata > Aves > Passeriformes > Pipridae > Pseudopipra > Pseudopipra pipra. Next base: position 10,620,405 of record NC_087552.1, read on the forward strand.
TATGAGCACTCTGGGTTACATGATCATGGGCACATCACTAGGCAAGTATGAGCTGATTACATACTTCTTGCCACCAGTTCTTCTTCCTCCCTAACATGATAACCTCTGCTTATCTGGATTTTGTCCTGAGGCAGTCCTTGGTACCCTGCAGTCCTTGGACTGTTCCCAGCCCGTAGCTCATCCCAGTTACCCCTCAGCTGTATCAGAAGCTCAGGTCCTCACTGTTTGTGGATGCAACCTGGTTGATAACAAACGTGGTGTGCCCAGACTGTGGCAGCACATGCATTTTGGCACAGGGTCTCGGGGCCATAGTCTCAGCTTCACACATTTAGACCTTTGTGGGCACATCACTCATAGCAACTCACTGTCTGCTGACTAGAAATTTCTATACTCATCAGAGTGAACTCACCTGTGGTTTGGGATTTAGCCTATACCTTCCTTCATTGCCCACTTTGTTCTATATAAAGCCAATAAAAAGGGCATTTTGGGAAATGTCTATGTCCATTTTTTGAGTGTACAGAGGATAACTTGTATTTCCCTTTCCTTTTACCAAACAACATAACTGAGGCCTGTAATTTGGCAATGTAGAAAAAAAAAGTTGTGGTCTTAGAGATTATATGTAGAAAACATCACTTTTATATATATATATATATATATATAAGGACTAGTTAAAACTGAAAATATTTTGATGCAGAGGTAGACAATCTCTTGACCTAGCAAAGGTGTGCTAATACACCCCATCACCACAACAGCAACATCTCTTTTGGGTTAGATGTATGGTTTTAACACTCCATGTGCCAAGGTTACTAATATAAACCCAAAAGATACTTCATTTTTCTAATGAAAATCATATCTCCTGTGGTGATCAAAACAGAAAAAAAATCATACCACTCTTTGCAATATAGAATAGTATTCATTTTGGTAGCACAAGATTTTGTCTCCTCTGATCAGAGAAAGACAAAAGGCATTAAAGCCAAGCAAAAACAGATTCAACATTTCCCTGATAATCTGGATAGCGATGAACCCAAGTCTTTCATCCGAGGGACACCCAAATACTGGTTTTTTTCCTTTCTAACTCTTCTCAATGCCCCAAGACTTCAGATTTGTCCCAGTGGATAAAAGGCTTTCTGCCAAGCTGTAGCAGGGAAGTATGAAACATCTTCTTTCTCATTGCATGGATTTGCTAAGCTACACTAAAGCTTGAGCGTGAAGTGACTTAAAAGAGAGGTTCTTCCCCTGGTCCAGCCACGTGATGGGAGCTATCGGCAAAAGCATAAGATGGGGCGAATCACGGGGGGGTTAAGTTTTGGATTAGGAGAACTTTCTTTCAATATATTTTCCCTCTTCTTAGTCATAATTTCATCTACCATGCTTGAAATTGCAAGTGTGACACCTCAGGTCTATCTGGCTGTAGCAATTCTTTTCCTGGCTGTTAACAGATTCATTTCTACTAAAATTCTATTACTCCCAGCTATTTCTCTCAGGAATTGTAACAATTCTTCCGAAAACAGATCAGCAGCTTTGGTATAATCTTACTCCCTGTAACTGGAATAAGATCCGCTTCTAGTAAATCCTGCAACTAGATGTGACAAGAATAAAAAACTTCTTTTCATTTTCCTCCCTGCCACCCAGACAGGTAGTAATGAAAGACATTTTGAAGTTTTCTGATTCCAGATGCAGCGCTAATTGCCAGACCTCAGTGAAAGAATGCAGCTAATGTTGTAAACATTATTCCTGACAGCTTTGACATTAAGCAGAGACAGCACAGGAGGGGTCATTTCTCATGTGTGAGGTTGACAAATAAAGGAAGTTAATGTGGAATAAACATGTAGATTCCAACAGATTAATTAAAAGGGCATTTTCATTATCTTTGATGTTTGTGAAACAGACTTTGTACTTAGACAAATTAAACCCAGGATATATACTATAAATTGTACAGATGGACTTGAAACGTTACACGTGCAGAAGCGAAAGAAAAATTTACATGGGCTCCATATTTTTGTCTTAAAACCTCTAATGCTGCTTCTTTTTTTTCTTTTATATTTAGGTGGATTCAGTCTTTCTCAATACACATGTGGTTATGGATGATATTAAAACTAAAGGTCTCATTTTGTTAGTGGAATGTTTTGAAATATTTTTCAAGTGACTTCAATTTGGCTATGGGCTTTTTGTTTTTCTAATCTTTGGACTGTAAACAAGCATTTATTGTGAGCATCGGATATTCAAATGTTTAATATTTCAGCTTGCTTTGTTAAATGTGACTGTTCATATAGGTTACATGGAATTTTGTTTTCCTTTGATTAGAGGAGTAAGAGTTAGAATAAGAAGATAAAGTAATTTGCAGTCTGAATTTGTGTTGTTGAGCAGCAGCTCTAGAGCAGTAATACATCTTGAGGAACATGAAGCATTTCACTTCTGAGCTATGAGGAACTTGCTGTCAGATAAAAATTCATAGGTGCAAAATCTGAAGCTATATTATGTGCAGAATTTAATTTTCTCTGATCACATTCATATAAAACAACTGCTTATGGATGCATTGTCCTGACTATAATGGGTATTTTCAGATCCTTGCCTAGATCAATTTTTTATTTCCCTGCTCAGAGTTGCAATGAAGAGCTGTTGGAAACAATATTGCATTTTGTGTAACATCATCGCAGGAACATTTTAGCTGATAAACCAAAAACTCAGTGAGCAGAAGAGCCCACAAAATTGTCTCTGGACATTCAAATGTCCAGACAGTTGGTACGATGATGGAGAGAAGCAGAAACAAGTCAACATCAAAATAATTTCAAAATGGGTTCAAAATTACTTTTTAATACTAAAATAAGTTATATTCAGGGGGTACTAATTTATAAATCTGAAAAATGTGCAAAGTTCAATCTCTACAGACATAAGTAAGGTAACTTACTGGAAACTATAGAAATATATCAGAAGCCTTAGCAGTGGCTATTTTGAATAGAAATTGTTAGTTTTTAGAATATCTAGTGAGTGCTTTTTCTTTAAGGAGGAACTTGGACTGACCCTGAACAAAAGGGGCAGCTGAAGGATCTGAAATCTTGTCCACCAGATCCATCAGACTGCAACCAAGCACTTCAGGCCAATAGTTTTTGAGCAAATACCACAGGCCAATAGTTTTTGAGGGTATTAAAGATTCTTCCAAAACCCTGTAAACAGAACCTCATGATAACAAAGTCAGCAGTTACTGGGGCTGAATCTAAGGCACAAGAAATAAAGAAATTCTCAGCAATGTCTAAACAGAAGAGTAGGTGTGCTGCGGGCTCAGAAAATGCTCTCTGCTTCCTCTCTCTCTAGACCTAGCCCAGATATCAACCTGGGACACACTGCACGAGTATCTAGTTTCAGATGTGATGTGATTCCAAGTCTTACCCTTGAGACATAATACAGCTCCTGGGGTGATGTGGGATCTCTGGAGCCCAGTGGGGCTCAGTCTGCATTTGCTTTGCAGGATGATGTTCAGTCAATCCAAAAGAAATGGATTGCTCCAGATTGATATGGCCAATGAATCTCCAGGTGTCCTGCCTTGGAATAACACTGATGTAAAAGATTCTCAGAAAGGTATCAGTTATACACTTAACTGGAGTGTTAAAGGAATCCAGAGAGGTTTCAAGGGGAAGAGAAGAAGAGGAAACTAATAAAATGATTTTGGTGGCCACATCCCACATCACTTCATGAAACGTCTTTTTTTCAGAGTGATTTGCTGTAAAAGCTGAATTCAAAGACTGAGCCATTATTGCAAATAAGCATACATTCTGGACATCTCAATTCAAAATAATACCAACCATTCACAGACCACCACCACTGAAATGTATCTTGAAATGCCATAGAAATCCTGAAAATCTTCTCCATAGCTCCTATTTTCTCAAATCAGAGTTAAAAAGTGATCTCTGCCATACTGTCCCAATTATTCCCAAATAGAATCATAGAATAATAGAATGATAGAATCATAGAATCAGCTGGGTTGGAAGGGACCTCCGAGATCATCAAGTCCAATCCTTGATCCACTACTGCTGTGTTTACACTGAGTGCCACATCCAGTCTTATATGAAAAACCTCCAGGGACGGAGAATCCACCACTTCCCTGGGCAGCCCATTCCAATGTCTGATTACCCTCTCTGTAAAGAATTTCTTCCTAATATCTAACCTAAACCTCTCCCCATCCCTGTACATTTCATTTACATATCAGACATTGCATCACACCCGTTTTTAATTCTGTTACAACAAATTTGCCACCCATTCTATTATCTAATGCCCCAATATCAGGAAAGAACTTGCCTCGCCGTGTAACATTCAGATGTCTGAGAAGAGGAAGTAAATTAAATGCTGTCACTGTGCTAGGAGCATCTTGACTTCTAAGGAGATGATTAGTGAACCAAATTCAAAAATGTCATGCGTATATTTCTGGATGATTAGTGATACCTGTGTCAGCACTAACACTGCTGCAGCCAGCCTCATATCTCAGGAAAATTGGGCAAACAAGACTGTACATAATTTTTTTTTATAAATTCTACTAAATGTGCAAGTAAGAACATTGCCTCCTTTTCTCCAAAATGAATATAGTTGTCCCAAAATATAGCTTAGGCAGGGCAGCCAAATGCTGACCTTATCTTTTTAAACTCTCCTAATTACCTGCCTTCAATGCAGCTATGACAATTTGCCCAGAATGTGCATTTTCTTGTGTGCACATTTCCCTATTGATATATATAACATATCATGTGCTACAAGTCTAACAATGTTCAAGACTTACCAGGCTGCTTGGATCTGTTTGCTTATTCATCAGGATAAAATTTTAAATATATTACTTCTAATAATTTTTTCTCTGTTGCATCCTCTGGAACATTGTCAATATTTCCAGGATACTATTGCAAGACATGTATTTCATGGGCATCTGAAGCCAGTGACAGAATAGCGTAAAAGTGATGTTCTTATTAGGAACTGTGTTATGTTTGATGTTGTATTGCTATGTTTTAAAAACAAGGGAAGTAACCTGTACCGGAGAATAATGAAATAAATATTATTGAAAGGTCAGCAGTACGTAAAACCCAGAATGTAAAGTCATATCAGGAGTTGCATGCATTATGTATACAAGATATATCCACTTTTTCTAGTCTCTGAATCAAATGGTTTTTTCTGATTGAATGGAAATCTTAAGTACTTTTATTTCAGATTTGAGTCTACATAAAAAAAAATCATGCTTCATTTGAGATCAATAGAAACGTGTCACTATGAGTTAATTTGGAATCACACGCATGTTTTGTTTTGAGTGTTAGTTGAATATCACCACGTATCAAGAGCTTAGGTTATATGTGGATATACAGTATAAATTGAGGTGTTGCTATTGAGAACTGAATCTCACCTACTTTGTTCTAAAATTTCTAATTTTAAAATATTTTTTTGACTTAATTTAAGAGCTTAAAGTCAAAATCAATTTTTAAGTTGGTAAGCCAATTCCTATTGTTTGGGGTTTTGAAAAGAAAAACAAACAAGCAAACAAACCCACAAAACAAACTTTTGCTTTTTGGAAGTCACTGGGGAAATAAAAGTCCATAATTTGCCCAGCAAAATATTGGCAGCCACACCTGAGAAAATTGATGGTGGCTCAGAAACTATTTCCCTAAATCTTGTGCTGCCCAATGCAGTCTTAATTTGTCATTAAATTTGCCCTTGAGTTTTCACATACACGATAGCAGGCTTTCTGAAAGATGTTTTGTTTGCTTTCAATGGATTATGCATCTTTAGCTAGCAACTTACAAATTATTACTTTGAAGTCATAAACGCCACAAGTAAAGTAAGAAAGAAATAATTCAGGGTTTAGCCCATGACTTTTTTTGATAGTTTTATGCAGTATATATCTGTGTGCAGCTCCATTCAATCCGTAACTTTAAAAAATCAACATTAACTATTCTATACTGAAAATTTTCCTGCAATTACAAATGTCTTGTAATTATGGGAAATAATTACAAATTGTTACAAGTCTTTAAAATTTAAATAACTTTTTTTCCAATGGCATCCTTGCAGCTTAATTTGAATTCTTCCCAAGGAAATTGGTCATGTACAATTGAATTATAGCAATAAGAACTGTATTTAAACTGCTTATCTGGGTAATCGTGATTAGATGTTTTTATATTCATGGCTATATTATATGCAATTTCATCAGGTTTTTATTACAGTCAGCTTTATTTAATACACATTTAAGCAAGAGGTAGTAAAACTGAAAAGAGGGCACTTTATGTAAGACAACTTTATGATTCTGCTAAAGCCACGAGAGAAATGTTAAGGTTTCTCAGTCCAATAATATGTAGATTCTCTGAACACATTTTGGATCACACTGTGGTCAACAAACCCCACTTTGAAGTCAGCAGCAAGTAGCCCAGTTAGACTTGCATAAAAATTAACTTTTCCACCACACTATACTCCCCATGTTCAAAATAATTTTTATTCCATACTAAAGCAAACAGTTGCTTGAACAATGCATTTCCCTTGAAAGAAAACGTTTGTTTCTGAACAAACGTTTCTAGCTCCTCAGCATGTTGTTCTAATTCATTAATTCCTCTAGAAATATTTCTGTGATCTGACACTTCTAAATGGGACTTTCTTTTACTTCAAAAGGAATATAGAGCCCCACCAGAAAAATTCTTTAGATTGCACTTTATATCTTGTTCCTGAGGCCAGTTAGTCTGACATAATACCATTTTACATCCTTTTCATAAATCTCGAGTTTCTGTCGATGTTTACACAGAAAGAGAAGGTCAATAGAGCATCAGTTCCAATATTAGTTTCAGGGCTCTGATAAATCTCATTTATATGGATATTGCTCTAAGTCAGACATTTTCTATACCAGTCTTTGATGATAACATTATTGTGATGGAAAGTAAAGAATTTGCATTCTTATCCAGTGAGGTGAACCGAGAAAGATAACTAAAAAGCAAACCATGCGAGCTTCCTGTGTCGTGAAAAGCAGTCATGAACTCTCCATCTCTGGTGTGTTGGTGTGTTATGTCCCTCCCTGTAGACATTGCATTCAGCCAATAATTGCTGGTCTTTATGGGCAACACTTGGAAATCATTTCCTTCAAGGAGAGCTTTAGCTCAGGTTAAGGAGAAGTCCATTGCCAATTCTGAGCAGCCCCACACTGCACAGGGTTATTTCTGCAGCTCAAGAGACAGCATTACAGCCCATAATTCCTTTTTAACCCTGCCATACTCCTGCTGCCATGGAAACTCCAGGTGCCTTTGATAAGCAGTGAAATTTTCACTTAGCCTTTTCTATTTCTTTCAACAAGCCTTGCCCCCACTGCCAGACTTGCTGTAAGGACAAGGTCTAAATCATTGGAAAAGCCCAGGTAAGACATGAGTTTAGACCAAATCCTCTGATAAGCAACACACAGATAAACTCACAGATAATAAATCATAGGATTATTTGGGTTGGAAGGGGCCTTAAAGATCATCTAGTTCCAATCCCCCATCATGGACAGGGACACTTTCTGCTAGGACAGATTACTCATGGTCCCATCCAGCCCAGTCTTGAACACCTCCATAATTTATAGTTATTTCCAGGTAAGTGATCAATATTTGTTTTCAACTAGGCAGTGCAGAAAGTTGAAAAGAATTTGATATTACCTGCATGTGTTTTGGGAAGATTGGAAATAAAGTAAAAAATTTATCCCAATTCTGTTACGGGAATAATTGCTTACTTTTACTGCTTACTAGGTGTTGTTTATTATTATTATGGTGACATATTTAGAAAGACTCTATTTAAATATTTTCTTTTTCTTTAGAGAAACAGATACTTTGTTGCTGATGAAATAATATTCTTCCTTGTTGCACCCAGTTCTCAGTTATTTTTGGATTGCAATGTGCTCTATTAGTCAGTTTGCCATTGAATTTTCTCTGCTTCCAGCTCATAATTTGTGTCTAATCCGACTTTCACACTGCACAGCCTCTTGCCTCATATCTCTGAAATGAAGAGACACTAAATTCAAGCTTCATCATTCAAATGATTTTTTGTGAACTTCAACAGAAGAACTACACTTCATGAAGCTATGAAAATGTCATATTATCCACTTATTTAATCTTTCATCTGCAAACCCTTATGACTCAGGCAAATTTTGATAATCCTTCAGGTAAAGTCCCTGATCAGTAAATGGTTTCAAACCAGTTTAGCCCAGCAAATGTCCTGTTCAGCCACATCATGATTCTCACTTTCCCAGCTCTGTTTTCATAGCTTTACAATACTGGAGGAACATGAACTCATCCACAGCCCCAGACTACAGAAAACATTACTTACAAATAAGCACCCCTGTCCACCCCACTTTCAATTCCCTCAAGGCTTTTTTTAATCAAAGAATCACTGGGGCCTCTCTGAACAAGTACAACATTTTCATTACAATGGGAGGCAGAAGGAATGTGAATTGGCTGCTTCCTTTGATACTACTGTGACATTTAAAAAATTTTCTCATTTCAAAACAGTTTTTCATCCCTCCCTCTCCCCAAATTGCACCCTTCAATTCCTACTCATCCTTACATGTCGGCAGGAATTCATGATCTTGCACAATAAACTAACAGGTTTTGGTTGCTTGGTAACTATAATCTCTTAGTGATTTATTAGGACCCAAACGTTGACAGAAAAGAAGTAAATATTCTAATTTGCAATATATTTGGGACCACTTCTTTGCAGGTTTATGTTGTGTGCTCATAGCATGTGCACCTTTTCTTATTCATTCAGATGTTAATGCTTCCTTATTCCACTGTGGCAGCTGGGCATCATTCTACATCACTTGCATGAGTAAGCTCCTATTTGCACTCACACAGGTAGATTTTTCTGCTGCTCTCTAGAAGCTTCTGAAAATATATCCTGTGAAGTAACTAAAAGTGTAAGTAGAATGTGGGTGCTTCAAATGTTAGGTTTTTTATCAGAATTTCTGAAAGTCAAGAAAAAGATGGTCAAAATTCTGTATTTCTAGCTGTATTGAGTGATAACTCTTGTTAGTAAAAAACTTAAAAAGCAATAGATTTTCTGCTTGCAGGCGTTCTAAAGTAAAAAAAAAAAAAAAAAAAACAAAACAACAACTATATGCTGTGTGTTGCCAATGTATTCTGCTTCCTCATCTACATAAATTACAATAGCAGCCAGTGATGGCAGCAGGACTGTATGAACACAGCTCCGAAGATAAGATTAAACAGAAGCAAGTGGCTAAACACAACACTAGCATTCCTGTCAAATTATTAAATAACTAATTCATTAAACCACAGAGCCAAATTAGAAAACTGGCCCTTTGTGCATGTAGACACACTGTAGTTAGGGTAATTGGGACCAGCTGTTGTACTGTTTTGCTTCTGGAAGGGATCCAACAGCGTTTGAAGGCAACGTCAGAACATGGAGGCAGGCTGCAGAGTGATGATGGTGTTCCTGCTTCCACACTTCAAGCCCCTTTTCTCCTCAAGCTGTTTATCTGACAGCTACGATGACTCAAGCTCCATCCAGCTCATCCAGCAGTCACAGCCCAGCTGGAATGACTGCACCCAGAATTAGCTGGTAAAGAGGCATAATTGAAATCTCTCCCAGTAATTCATTATGGAGAGAGCTTTACCATCCCAAAACATATACCCGCTTTTATATGCTATTACCCTTACCTAGATTAAAAAGGAAAAACAGGAAAATAAGCCTTCTAATTACATTTTGTCCAAATTTCTAGTCCCAAATGTTTTCCATAGGGAAGAACAAACTATTGCAAAATCTCATTTTTAGACTTGGCAATTTTTTTATTATTGCATAGCACAGTATGAGAGCTCACATAAATGCAGCTGTAAAGGGTACTGCAAGGGAGTCTGAAAAAGACTATACTTTAAATAATCTTTTATTCCATGACAACTCTGAGTCAAAACAAAAAAGATCTTAAGAGAAATATTCCAAATCCTACAGTAATACATACACATTTGTGAATTACATTCTCATTTCCAAGCAAACAAATCTAAATAGTAACAGTGAAAGTGTTATGTTGCTTACATGCTTCGTTTTAATTCAGAATATGCACTTTTCTATCCTTTATAAAAGTATTCTTGTCTGAGGGAAAAACAACATCCAATTTGATAGAATAACAGCAGATCTGTGTTATTTGAAATTGTTAAATTCATTTAAAGTTGTAAGATACTTCAAGTTTCTTTACACTACAATTTGTTGTGATATGTTACAGAGTGGACAGTAAGCTCTTGGCTCTACTTTTTCACCTGCCTTGAGCAGCACATGATGATCCTGAATTTGTTGACATTTTTCTACTTTTTGAAGGACCAAAATGGAATGAAAACTTCCAGAAGGAAGTCATATTTTGGAGCAGAATGAGGGAATAAATAGATAGGACCAAACTCCAAAAGAAATACACTGAGCCTTAAAAAAAAAATCAAACTAAAAAAAAAAAAAAAAAAAAAAAAAAAAAAAAAAAAAGACCAAAAAAGGTACTGGTGCATTTATATTCCCCCCCACCCATTGACTGAAAAGTTTTGTTATTTTTCAGCTTAATCTGAAACTTTTTAGATTGCATCCCTGTCTGTACTGTTGATTGCTTTGAATTTCTGACCAGTTTGCAGCAGATGATCAGAGATGTTCATACCAGCTCTGGGCTATAACACAGGATGGTCTGTTCTACAGAGACTGATGCTCTATCCCTCAAACCAGAATCATGGCACAGACCCGCACAACACTCGAGCTGTTTATTGTTATTTAAAATCTGGAACTGCTTTACAGCTTTGAGAAATCAGGCTGATATCTTTTTGGCATAGTGTTGTGTCCTATGGACACACCAGCTCCAGTTAGTCCTAGCTTGGGGGTCACTGCTGACAAGGTAGTGTACAACTGTGAAAATTCACATATATGTGGAAAACTTATTGCCACAGAAAGCAACATTCTGCTGTGTAAATATTTCACAGTTTATCCAGGGAGGCATAAAATAATCTTAACTGCAAATTAAGCCTCTGCTATTCCTTTTGTCTTCTAAAGTAAATTTCTGAGGGCAGCTAAAAAATTTTTTCCTTGATTAAGGACTCTGAATCTGCCCATGACTTAAGGCATTCTCCTCTGAGTAGATTAAAACTCACACAACAAATAAAAGAGGCAACATTATTACCACTGTGCCTGTTGGGCACAGTCTATTGCCAGGGTTGTGTTGAGTCATATGTGAGGGTCATCTGAATGAAAAGCCTTAGGCATAAACACACTTTAAAGAAAAGGAATGTAAATGATTAAAATTATATTTTCAATTATATAACTTAACCCCCCCAGTGACTGCCAAAGTTGCTTTTCCTCACCAAAAATAATCTCAGGATTATAATCTGAAATACATACCAAGGATAGGCAACAAATTCAGCATTGCTGCAAGTGTATAACTTGGTAATTCAGAGCAAACACATCACTGACATTGCAATCAATCTTCCAATTTCTTCAGGTTTTTTAATCTTAGAAAATAAATGGGAAAATAACACAACTGAATACTTAACACTCAAACATTTCCTTTCCTGTAAATGTAAATAAAATTCAAGAGCAATCAAACTTTAAAAGGTAACATTAAAAAGTCTCAGATCATATAAATCAGAAGAGATATTTAAGTAGTTATATTTACTCCATTACAACAAGCTGAATATAACAAGTAGTTATATTTATCCCATTATAAAAAATCACAGAAGTGCTGTGCCAATATCACCTGCCCAATTCCAAAAAGGAGTACCACAGTGCTCCAAGAGCAAGCCAACAAACAAATTTCAACTCAGTGATCACCAAGGGAACCATGATACCTTCTGTCCAGAAAGAATAAAATTACCAATCCTTTATTAAGCTCCAAATACACTGTTTCTAGAATGGCTCAGCTATAGCAGTCACCATGCTTTTCCAAAAACAAGTTTTGTGTTCCTCACTCTATCCTGACCATCTTGCAGAGAAGACTCATCCCTCTCTTGCTGCCTCTTGTGAAATACCTTGCATCTGAGGCATCTGGCTTTGAAAGACTGTCATATAAACTCTTGGAAACTTGAGCAATAACAAAAAAGTGTTTAAACCCCTGTATTTAGTTAGGTACTGCAGTAATTTTATGCCTCATTTTCCAGTTGTTTACAAATCATTAAACTATGTTCTAGTGAGATGTTTTTCGTGTGAGGAAAAACACTCTGAATTTTGAGGAACCTCCAGCCCCAGCCCTGATTGCTGAGCCACATTTAGAGCTGTAAGGCAAAATTACCTCTGCAGAGGTAACTGCAGGCTGGTCTTTGAAACATTACAATGTGCTGCTTTTTAAAAAGCTGGCTTTTAAAAATAAAACTACAGAAGTTTTCAGTGGAGTTGTTTCAATTATTTTTTTTTCAATTTCAATAAACGCTATACTACTAATACAGAGTCCAGGTGAATTATGGTCACACATGTACGTTGAGCATGAAGACGGTTTTGTCCTGTCAGGTTCATTTGTCGTCTGGAAAGCAGAAGAATGCAAGAAGGTCCTACACTCATTTCTTCTTTACCATTGACAGTGGAAGGCATGGCACTTACCTTGAAAAATCTCAAACATACAAACATAGATTACAAAATGGGAGGATCTCTTAGATGCAATCTTAGATGCAGAGGGATCTGGATAGACTTGAGAGATGGGCTGATTCCAATGGGATGAAGTTCAATAAAGCCAAGTGCCAGGTCCTGCACTTTGGCCACAACAACCCCCTGCAGTGCTACAGGCTGGGCACAGAGTGGCTGAAGAGCAGCCAGGCAGAAAGGGACCTGGGGGTACTAATTGACAGGAAGCTCAACATGAGCCAACAGTGTGCCCAGGTGGCCAAGAGGGCCAATGGGATCTTGTCCTGTATCAAAAATAGCGTGGCCAGCAGGACCAGGGAAGTGATCCTTCCCCTGTACTCTGCGTTGGTGAGGCCACACCTTGAGTATTGTGTTCAGTTCTGGGCCCCTCAGTTCAGAAAGGATATTGAGGTGCTGGAGCGGGTCCAGAGAAGAGCAACAAGGCTGGTGAAGGGACTGGAGCATAAGTCCTATGGGGAGAGGTTGAGGGAGCTGAGGTTGTTTAGCCTGGAGAAGAGGAGGCTCAGAGGTGACCTCATCACCGTCTATAACTACCTGAAGGGAAGTTCTAGCCAGGTGGGGGTTGGTCTCTTCTCTCAGGCACTCAGCAATAGGACAAGGGGGCACAGGCTTAAGCTCCGCCAGGGGAAATTTAAGTTGGATATCAGGAGAAAATTCTTTACAGAGAGAGTGATCAGGCACTGGAATGGGCTGCCCAGAGAGGTGGTGGATTCACCATCCCTGGAGATTTTTAAACGCAGATTGGACATGGCACTGAGTGCCATGATCTAGTAAATGGACTGGATTTGGACCAAGGGTTGGACTCGATGATCTCGGAGGTCTTTTCCAACCCAATTGATTCTATGATTCTATGATTCTAATATCCTGATCTCTCAAGTGAGAGCATCTGCTTCAAATTTGTCTCTGCTCCTTAACGTAGAGAAATCCTTGACACAATGTCTATCTACATTGAGGTTTTGATTAATAAGAATCTCAAACTGTGGTTGACTTTAGACCTAGGCACTACTTATTTATTAGAAACTGAAGACAATCAATTTTGATAAACAGAAGAAGTTTGTTTCACTATGGAAATGAAACAGTCAATTTGAGCATGTGTTGCAGAATAGTGAAACCAGTGGTATTTTCCTACCTCAGTAAGAAAAAATGCAAAGTCAAAACAACTGTTTTCCCTGTTTCTGGAAGAGAATTTCTGAACTACCTCTCTTTATAAGAACCTCTTTGTGTTTTTCAAGATTTAGGAGCTGCAAATTTGGGAAGATTCCCACATGCAAATCTCAAAACACTGTATAAGCTTGTAATTCCCTCCACTCCCCCTCCTCCACTTTTTTTTAATTAATTCATGCATTAATTCTATTGTCTGGGCCCATGTCTCCTCATATAACATCTATTCAAATACATGGTGACATGTCCAGCAAAGCAATCAGCCATTTTCCTTGGTTTTGTGAGGAACTTTTCCTTGCATAGGTGTCAACTAGGAGTTCCTGTAACTTCAGCCATCACATTGGCACACAGACCCTCACCTGCTCCAATTGCTGGTACCAGACACTCGGTGCCTTCTGATCTCACCCCAATGTTTTCCTTTGCATCCAATAAATCCCCTACCCCTTTCAGGCAACACCCTTCTCAGCCCAAAAGTTGGTCTGGGGCGGTCCTTTCCTTTGAACCATCAGGATGGGCCTTGCTCACAGACTGTGGGGCTGACCACCCTCCTGGCACAGCTCAGGAGGAGGTAGATCAGGATGCTCATCCATCTGCCAAGATTACGGGTGCTCCCCCACCACCACCTTTGTTCCTCTCTTCTCCTTGGCCTGCATGGATGGGAGCCTTTTGTCACATAACTTAGCCATTACTGTGCGAAGAAGGGAAGAGTTTGTGAGAGAAATCCAATTACCAGGATGTGATTAGGGTTTTCAGATAGGTTCATTAGTGGACTGAACAACCATAAAGTCACTCCACATGGAAGTCAAATAATGTATCAGTTAAGCTATCCAAGCAACAGATTCAGTTCAAGCTGAATCTGAGCATACCAAAATAAAGTGAATTTCTGTGACACTGCATACTCTCTGAGCCATGAAAGTAATCTCATTGCAAAGTATTTGTAATCATTTTTGGATGCTGTTAAGTTTTGTAGAAAGCAAATTAGTTACAGTTGTAGAAAAAAATTTGAAATGTCAACAATGCAAGCTTTTTGTTGATTGCAAAAGACATTTCCCATCTGGTCCCAAGCATGAAAATATCCTGAAGTGACCTGCATATGCCAGAGCTCAGCTGAACTGAATGGTAATGTAATCCTGCAAAAGTCTCCAAACAGGGAAAAGCCTTTTCATTTAGGGTTGGTTCCTTCTTCCACTGAAGTCAATAGCAGAACTGACTCACTTAGCAGGACAGGTCTCAAAGAAATCCAGTAAAATCACTTTTGGTATGCAGACAGACACACACAGAGAAACTATAGGTGACATTTGACAAAGAAATCTAGAATCACATTCTATCCTGCTGATATTTGGAGTTTATAGTCAGAATGCAACCAAGATAATATAGTACATTGAAAGAGTTTGTGTGAGCTACAGTTATTGAAAAGGATTATTTCCCAGTTGTGGGGAGAAGGAGGAAGAGCAGTACAGAGTGGGTGCAATCTTAACAATACATGATTTTCTCCTCAGTGTAGCTTAAATTATGTGAAATCACAACAGACTCCTACAACACACACACAGTTAAACCTTGTTACAATTAGTCTTACAAAAATGCTCATAGACACACTTATGGCTCTCCAAAGGGGTCTTGTCATGTATATCAAAAATGGATATGAAAATCTTGCTATCGGCTGCTGCACAAATGGACTGGAACAGGGGTTAAATCAGCCATAATAATGTAATAGGTAATATATTTAGATATTAAAATGAGGAAAATTAATAATAATTACTATAAATAGTAAGACAACAAATCTCACTGTAACAGTGATGTAGTGACCTACAGTAATTGCTTTATTTATTCATCTTTGTTCATACTTTGAATAAGTCTTTACATTTTTCAGCTCTAGCTTGCCGATTTCCCTCCCCACATCCAACTTTTCCAATATGTTAAGTTATTTTCCAAATGTTTTGTAGATCTTCATAGAGTACACAGCAGATGGTTTAGGAGAACACAGTGGTTCTGAACAGGAAGATACAGTAGATTTCTTCCCATCATCAGCAATGAATGATTATTTTCAAAGTATAATAAAACACAGCCATATTTTGATGTGCATTTGAATGCAGTATTTGCTTCCAAATTATTTTCTGCTAAGCATGAAGAATTGGGTTTCATATTTCTCAATTTAGTTCTTTTCCACAATTAGAAACTGTGTGCTCAGAGGCTGAAGTACCTGTAGTTTCATAGACCAGCTCCACACTGCCAAAAGCTGCATCACACCAAAGAGTCATTAACTCATATGCGCTAATTGTTTACATATACTTAACTAAAAAAATGAGAGCTAAGCAAACCTTCTGGCCACTCAGATGAGAAAGGGAGATGAAAAATGTAAAATTAAGGGACTATAAAAATATTTATCTCAGCCATTACAATATAATTTTAACTAATTTCTTATTGCCAGGTAATAAGCCATCTCTCCAGGCCTAGCCATTGGAAGGATGTGGGATATGTGCACAGTCTTTTGGGGGAAAAGGAAACACAGCACCCACTGGCTTGGTCAGCCAAGCCACATATCCCTAAAACTCCCATAATGCTTAGCAACAACCATGAGGATAAGCTCAGAAGCACTTTTTGGAGTATGGTCCTTGGGATCCATAATATTTCCATGTACATGGGCTGACACACAAAAGACAAAATAAACCCCCTACTTCTCCTGCTTTTGCTTTTGAGAAGAATCCAAGTGTTTAACATTGCCAACACTCATGTCAGGTCCCAGCACTAAGGGTCTGGGCAATTCTTCCATGGTTGTGTGCAGTGAGAGCTTTTCCTCTCTTCAAAATCAGTCACAGTTAAGTTCTAAATTCATAACTGGAACATAATTCACACAGCAATTTACATGCACCATGAGATTATGTGGCCTCACTCTGGAATGCTGCACCACAAAGGAAGTTTCTATAGTTATTTAAAGCAAGCAAGCCTTTCCCCAGCTATTAAAGAAACTTAATCTTCTTATCCTTATATGGAAGAAGTCTTTGTTTATATATTTTGAAAAAAAAATCCTCTCGTAATGTCCTATCCCCTCACCATTAAGTTTGCTGCTCTTTTTTTGCTTTGGGAATGAAATTGCAAAAGAATGTGAAAAACTTTTATTAGGTGTTTGTTATCAATTACCAGGTAATGAAAACCAGCAAAGTTAATGGAAAAAAATTTTATCCATGGATTTTGGGCTAGATTTTCTTTTTCCCATGGGAAATACTGTAGGAGAAGGACAAAGAGGAAGCAATGTGCAAGGTTTTTCTGATAGTTACAGTGAAGCTGACAGATGGACAGAGTTATTTTACACTCCCCTCCCTCACTGAACAATCAGGGATTCTGTATCTTGTAAGCTGTACCAATGTCACAGATAATCAGGTGTGTTTCTCCACTGACTGCTCATGAGGACCAAAGCACAGGCAAAGCTGACTACCAGCGTCACAGGCAGCAAACAGGAGAGGCTGCTGGTTCCTGCTAGATTCCCTCTTTGGTAAATGGGCAAGAAAGTTTTTAACAGGGAAAGAACTGCACAGATGAAAAGCTCCGTCTCAAAAAAACTTTCTTGTTATATCTTTTATCTTGGTTTCTCAATGAATTTGAGAGCTAGATTGCAAGTTATTAAATCTGAATCTCTTGTGGATGTTTTTCTAGAAGTTTTCCTAAATGTTGTGTTTGTGTATAGAAAGCATCCTAAACCAGTGTTCCCATTACTATAAAGACAGCCACAGGAAAAAGAATTTGGCATCTCTCCCACAAAAACTAATCATATCCTTCAAATACATCACTTTTGTTCATGTATCTCATCTTGGAGATTCCTGTGATATTCCAGCACAATTTCAAGGAGAAAAACACCTTCTGTGCAGATGAAAAGATGTCCTATTGATAATAAAATTCTAACATGGCAAAACACTCGAAAAAAGCCACAATACCCTTTAGTCCAAGGTGCTTGTGAATTGCCATATGGCTACAGGTGCATTATCAAGATATGTATGATACTAAACTGATACAAAAAATAACCTCTGTCATCAGAAAGATTCTCCTTCATTCTTTTGGGTTCCTAATACTAAATATTTATAATCTGAGCATCCTGCTTAAGATATGAATGTGTTTTGGAGTTTTATGGAGAAGCAGAGAAACCAAGATCAACTTCAGTTGACGTCAACACCTTTATAGACACAGAAGGTTAAATCTGATACTAATTGTTAGGCATGCCAAGGGGGAAATAGCAATGTGGAATTATTATTACATTGTATAGATATTTTATTTCACATGCCAGGGCTTGAGCATAGCTGAGTTCTGTGATGTGAAAATATCTAGAAGGCATGTTTTCCTTCCCAAGAGTTTTAATATAAGCAATAAAAATTTTATCATGATATCCAAATGGTATTTTATTTTTCTAAGGGGTAAGAGGTCCATATGAATTTCTTATCGTATCTATATCCAGCACAATTGCCCCAGGGATGAAGGGTTACAAGCCATCATTAAAACTAAAATGTCATCCCAAACATATAAGGGTCTACAAGTCATTAAGGAATGACCAACATGGGTTTCCTCAGCTGTAATAATATAAGCTATGTTGTTGAGTTTTTTGCCCTTTATTCCAGTCTCTACAGTTCAGAAAATTTATTTCTCTGCTGTGCTTCATGGCCCGATCAACTATTTATCAAGCCAATCAACAGCAGAAATAAACTACCTCTAGGCTTTTTATGAACTGACCTGATGTCAGTTTAATAAAGAAACAAAAAAGGCCTGATCTCATTAATCCAAGCTTTTCTTCTCCCATCCCACTTAGGAAGGGTATCCCTTTACCTATTTCCATCAGCCATGGCTGGCTACTGTTTCGTTGGCCATTTGGATTGGAAGAAAGCTTATTTAATTATCATCTAAAGAGAGCTGAATGATAATAAGAAAGAAAAGAAAAGCAGATAAGGAGAGGAAAGAGTAAGGCAATTAAGGGATTGTAGGTGGGTGCTGAACTGCAAGCTGCAGTAACATGAGAGGCTGAAGTATCAGGCTTGTGAGGAAGTGGGAGGGAATCACAGCCCTGGTGGGTGGTGTGGGGAATCAGGGAATACAGAGAACCATGCCGTGATGGGAGGCCAGCACATGGGTTGCTGTGATCAAAGGCACTTGGTTCCCACTGCAAGCATCCCAACAGGAAGCAGCTGAGGCTGGGAATGCCACTGGAGGAAGGCTGCTCACAATAATGAGAGTTCTTTGGGGACCAAAGGACACATTTCATGGTTCCAGGAGAGCCTCCAGTTCTTGTCGGGGAAAGGAAGTGTAGTAGATACTCTCCATCAGCCTTGGCTGTTCATTACATCAGTTATCAGCAGGTTTATTTTCACTTCTCTTAATATGGTTTTCTCCAGGGCAGCTAATTTAAATTTTGCCCCCCCCCCCTTTTTTTTAATTGTTGCACAAAATTCATTCATCACTAAATTTCTTAAGGAGGTGTTCTTTCAGTCATCTAGAAAAACTTTCTCAGTTCTCCCACATTAATTTTGATGTTTCACAAGTATCTGCAATCCTCCTTGACTCAGGTTTTCCATAGTCATTAATAGCAGTTGTTTGGATGCATTTGACACCTGTAGATGCTGGCACTGACAAAACAAGACAGTAATAAACTCCACCAGCTTCATTAATTTAAGGCATCTAACACTCATTAAAGATTACAACCTCAACATCAGTTTCTGAAACTTGGTTTTGCACTTGTAAAAGGAAATTTGGTGTCAAGTTTCACAGCACATGGTGCATCTGGAAACATCTAATTTGAGCAAAATGTCTTTCTTGCTTTATTGTGGGGTTTTTTTAACCAAAAGTGAGCACCAGGAAAGTTACTCATCAATCTTTTCAGGAACAACAATTTCAAAATCCAAAGTGAAGAAGTATTAAATCAGAATGCTGAGTGAAAAAAAAAAAACCTAAACCCAATAACTTCTTCCCAACAGATCATATCATAGCTTAAAAAATTGTGTATTACTTAACTCTTCCAAAAAAAAAAGGCAATCAATGCTACATCTATAACACCTTAAATAAATATGAGTTCCTAAGTTAGATCTAGTAGGTAAATAAATTCCTATATTTTTATTAGGGAAAACCTTTTCCAGCTTTTACACATTATGAGGAATGTTCAAAGCAACTTGCTGTCATTACTGTGTTGCAAAGTTCATGATGACCAGATTCTTCTTAAATCTTAGTTATATCTAGAAAACACAGTGACACCTTGAAATGTGAGAGATGCTTAAATGTGGTTCACTTTGGGTTATTCCATCTTGAAACTTTTACTTCCGTGTATTGAAAGTGTTAGAACAACTCATAACACAATCCATAGTTTGGGGTTTCAGTACAAATCCTCTTTCTCACATGTGTCTCCAAGGGAAATGGTTCAGCTTGGCAATTTGATATTATTTTTAGATTACAAGTTATTTCTAATGAGGATGGTAATCAGCAATCCCTTTTGCCTATTCAACATGCCATGGAGTTCAAACACCGTTTTAAATGCTTCAAACAGTACTTCATGCTCCAAAATTAAGTAGATCTGTGTATCCTAGATCTTTATTAGAAACAGTATTCATAAAGATCATAAGTCACAAAATATTAACCTGCTCAGCTTTGGAAAACAGAAAAGATTACACAGTTTTAATTAAAAACAACACAAAAAATAAAATACTCATCCGAGTTTTGACTTAATTTTCTTTCAAAATTGAAGTAAAATATGGATTTAATTTTAAAGAAATACTTGGCTTACAAATCCTGTAGCTGTCATATGTCATACATATCTAATTGAATATAAACAAAATATATAAAAGAAGTGAAGTTCTGTAGCAGCTTTGGGAGTTAGATTAGCTCTCAAGATGAACAAATAATAATGACAATGGAATAGAAATGCTAACTATCTTTCATTATACATCCTTCATTGTCAAGTTAATAAGGGTAATGATTTTTGCATATTTTAGAGATCTTTCTTCATGAAAGAAAATATTTTGTTACCAAAAATACCTCTATTAAGATTTAGAGCTGTAATTAGAAATACAAACTCAATTAAGAATGTACAATTAAATTAAAAGTGTGCATCCCATAACCCAAACTTATTGATGGATAGTACGACTCTAACACTTCATCTCAGCGGTACCTGGGAGACATAACTCTTAATAGAATCACAGAACAAGTGGGTAACACTTGCTGTCCTATCTCTCCTCAATGCTACTGTGAGCTGGAAGAGCCACAGCTCAGTAGTTTGGGGGATTTTTGGGTCTGGACTCCAGGGTCTGCACCAGGGGAGCAGGTGGCATGTGAGGACGTGGGATGTCACTGTACTGCTCTGCCTGTGGCTTATTTGGGGTTTATTTATCTTGGGGTTGTCCTGTGCAGGGCCAGGGGTTGGACTGCAGTGATCTTCGTGAGTCCCTTCCAGCTCAGAACATTCTGTAATAGAGTTATCCAGACTGTTTCCAAGCCAGGAGTTCTTTTCAGGGAGAAAGAGTCCCTCCCAAAATACTAACCTCTGTAGGGGAGCATGGCTGTTTCTTCAGGCAAACTGCAGGCCTGTTGCTGTTGTAAACCCTTTTATTTCATGTGGTGTATTCATATGCTTCTCAAACCTATAGTCACTATTTAAAACTATTGGGAACTGTATTAATGTGGTCATGTCATGGCACTTACAGCAACCCTATATATGGGAAATAAAATGGTCTTGTTCTGTTATATATATAATGGGCCAAATTCACAGTGCATAAAAATATGTAGCAATATGCTTAATGAGGATGTTTCCCAGTATGGTAGTGCAGCATATGTTTATGTTTTTTGGCTGTCTGTCCATTTTTATCCCTCACAGCATTTATTCCTTTCATTCCTTTAATTTTTCCCAGTTAGAAACAAAGGGAAGTAGTATCATGTAACCAATTAGCTCCTTGAGGACCGCAGGCAAATGTCCCACAGATGGTTTGCAGACCACCATACGTTATGTTCCTTCCACTCCACAACTTAGTCACAATATCCCTCTGCGCACACAGAGGAAAAGTTCCCAGGGAGCTTTCAGGAGCATTGTTTCACCCAGAGCCTGGGACCAAGCTCTGCAGTTCACTGGTACATGTAGCTCTGCAGACAGACCAGGAGCTTGCTGTATACAGACATAAACCTCACAGGATTCCCCTCTACTTGTTCTCTATTGCTTGTCCTATGCTTCCTTTCTATTTTAGTTATGGGGGCAGCAGTCACCAAGGAAGCTGACTTAGCACTTTGAGTGCTAAGAGTACCATGTTACATTTTTCATATCCCAGCTGGCTTGTGCCCCTTCCACCACCAGCTACATGAAGTAATACAGGGAGATGTTGGTGCTTCCCTCCATTTTCAGACTTTGCAGCTGTTTATAGTAAAGAGGACAAAGGGTTCAAGGTCAGAAAAGGTGTCTGTAACAAATCAAACACAAACCTATTAAAAGTGAGAAAAATCTTGTGTCATCAATTCAACATGCACAAATGGAGCAAAAAAAGAAAGTGGTTTCTGGACATTTTGGAAGATAAGAAATCTTCAAATTTGAAGGTAGTGTGCTTTCCACATCACTCTTCAAAAGAAGATGGCAGAACAGGATCAAAGATTTGCTCAGTTTTGCTCTGCCATAGGAGGACTTTCCCCTCTCTCTTCAGGTTCCACTGTAGCCAGGAAGCAAGCTAGTCCTTCAAAAACGTCACATTTTCTCATTTATTCCTCTCACACAGGCTTGAATTTGTCTTTGTTAAATTAAAATTGAAGTTTGTTTCTATACACGATTTAGGGGTTTTTTTAATAGCATTATCCCTTCCTTCCCTCTCACAAGCAAAAATAATCTGGAAAAATATTTCCAGCCCCACTGCAAGAGCTTTTGTTTTAACTCTCAGATGTCTCATCAGTATTCCTAAAAGTGCAGACACATTGTGAAGAGATGTATTATAAAATGAATCAACCTTTCAAAGGAAAGATGTCAGGATTTGACATGTACAAACATGGGAACTTTCAAAGTTGTGTGTTGGGGTTTTATTTTTTTTACTTTAATCTGGTTTCTGTCACCAATTCATCCCGCATGTGGTTCTGGGGTAAGCCACCTTTTTGTTGTTCTTTTTTTGTCCCTCAAAAAGAAAATCTCTGTACCTATCAATCTATGCACAGTATCTATTTAATCTATGGCAAGGATTCAACTTTTTTGTACACAGCTTTCAATTATTCAGCACTTGCTGTCAAGACTAATGCATGCCTATCAGTTTCTATCAATGCACAGTGGATGAATATGACACTGCATTTTTCCCAAATGTCACCAGGTTCAGTATGTAATAAAAGCTCCGAGTTTAGGCTAAATCATAGTACCCTGGGCTCAGATTTACATGATTCTACTTGGAGGGAAGATGTGGGGACTCTTTCATAGCACTGCCATAGCACTCTGCATGTGCTTTATTCCTTGGACAAAAAGGAAAGTTTTGGTATGTTGATTTGGGGCACATAGGACCCAGGTAGAGTGCCTTGATGAAAAGGGTGACAATCCTGCTTTCTCTCTCTCTGTAAACATCCAAGGACAGAGCTGCAAATGCCATATGCTGGGTATGCTTTGTTCTTGCTGTGTCACGGGGACAGCATTTGCTTAAACCTTATTTTTCATCTAGGTTATAGATATTTCTTATAGGTTAGTTCAATTTTGCATCTCTCCTGTAAACTCATTCTGTTGACCTGCAGTAAGCGATGACCATCTGGTTGGTTGCAGAGATCATAATTAAATTAACATTAAATCCTATTTTAGGAAATTTCTTTCAGTTAAATTTTATTATATTGGACCAGCTTGAGCATATTCACACAGGTGTAATTTCAAGCAAAAAGCTGTCAATACATCAACTTCCCTTCATTATTTTTTGCAATATTTCTGTTCATGGAGTGCAGAGATTATCACTACTGACAATGTTGATAATTTAATTACTAAAAGGATTAAAATTTAATAAATGCAATTCCAAGCATTATTCCTATTATTTGATATGCACCAAGAAAAGATTATATCTCAGACTGCCCTTATTTATTTATTTGTTGGTTTTCTTAGGTTCTTTATTTTTATTTTTTTATCTTCGCTCTCCAGAAAATCAGTAAAGTCGTTACACTAACAGAGGAGAATCATTTGAAGAAATACTGTGGGGGATTCTGATAGACCATTTAATTGCACATAATTAAAATAAAGATAGTAAAACTCATTTGGTTGTAGCTCATGTAGTATATAAATTATAGAAAGCATAAATCATAGAGAGTAACCCTTCCTTTTACTGTATTTCTAAACAAAGTCCATGGGACTCTGCTCAGCAACTAACACAGGTTGGGTAGAAACAAGAAGTGAAGCAAGAAGACCTATGGCTACCTCCAATTTGGAAATAAGATGCTTGAACTACCACTTGGTGCAGTATAGAAAGAGCCTTATCGGACTGAATTTCGACTGGACATTAAATGGTTCAGTCTGGTTTGACTCTAATTATAGAAGATGGGAGATGCCACTTAAAATAGCTTAAAGGATAAAATACAGGGAAAAGTTGATGGCATATTTTTCTGCGTCCTGACATCCCTGTTTAGTCAGCAGTAAGCCCTGTGATTTGCTTCCACTGGCAGATGTGTGCAAAGATGGTCATAACCAAGGCACTTCTGGAGCACAGAGAACTTGAACGGTTACATCAAGGGACTGTTTAGTACCATAGAGAAATTAAATGAGCAGAAATTCATCCACTGTCATAAATGCCAAGCTTTAACGTCATTATTGTGCCCATAATTCTCTTGTGATTTTGTGCTTATCATTTACTTGTGCTCACCAGCAGGGAAGAGCTGGTGGGGAATGTAGGGCTCCAAAGCAGCCTTGGCTGCAGGGACCGTGAGATGGTGCAGGCTGAGATCTGCAGGGCCATGAGGAGGCCACTGCCTTGGGCTTCAGGAGAGCAGACTTTGGCCTCTTCAAGGACCTACTCGGTAGAATCTACAATAATGGATACAAATTGAAAGGGAGGAAATTTAGGCTGGATATTAGGAAGAAATTCTTTACTGTGAGGATGGTGAGATACTGGAACAGGTTGCCCAGGGAGATTGTGGATGCCCCAACCCTGGCAGCATTCAAGGCCTTGAGCAACCTGGTCTTGTGGGAGGTGTCCCTGCCCATGGCAGGCAGGATTGGCACTAGATGATCTTTAAGGTCCCTTCCAACCCTTAACATTCTATGACTCTATGATTGCTGTAGCCTGTGATATAAATAAAAATACTTCTTAAATGTATTGTGATGCGGCATGGTTTTATTCAAGATTTGACACAGTGCACTCAAAGCCTGGTCTTCATGAATATGGACACTGTGAATGCACTGTGCTTTATAATAATGAGTTCTTGTATGCCATAGATTTGAGAGCTTATTTTGAACTCCTTGGTTTCATATAGTGTGAGGCAGATTATTACGAAAGCAGTAATGAGAACACAAGTGAAAAGGGGGAAAAGAGGATCTTCTGGCAGGATCGAACAGCAACTACTTCGTCTTCTCAGTCTAAAATTTGTCAAGATTCTGGTTTTAGGAGGAATTTTCCTAATTTGGGTTCTTAAGTGTTTTTTTCAATTGCACTTTTCTTGCATAGAGAGTTTCCTCCTTTGCGTTTGCAGCTTGATTTTCAATGCAGATATCTTTCACAGTATGAACTTTCCCGTTCAAAGATCCATAGCTCATTTTTGTACATCTATGCCTATCTTGCATACATCCCATAAAGGAGATGTTCCCAGGGTACTTAAACCAGCTACAGTAGTCAAAATTGCCTTAAGGCTAAATCTATTCTAACACAAATTTCGTGGAAAAGTTCCTAGTATTTTCCAGAGGCTATGAAGCTATCATGACTATTGGAGTCTCAAAATCAGAATAGCAAATAAGCAGAAATTCTAATTTCCTCTTCTCCAGACAGAAAAAAACAACTCCCCCTCCCCGCAAAAAAACCAACAAAAAAAAGGAAAATAACCCTAAAACTGCATGCATAATTCATTATGTTTCTAGCTTTGAAAATTTAATGCTTAAAAGACAAAAGATATGTTATGAAACAGCATGTTTCATAACAAAATTTTCCTTTAGATTAGCTTTTTGTTTTTAATTATTGTTTGTTGAAGTGATTCACCCTTGGGTAAAAGGAAAAAAAGGGATTTTAACTGACAGGGACATTGGTGAGGTCAATGTTTATAATATTGGTTTTACAAAGGCAAATTATTTTGAGAATTGTGAAACTGAGAATATTCCATCTTTTTTATGTGCTCTGTACAACAATTACAACTTCAACACAATCAAGTATTCAAATATAAATGCTGCTATATCTATTAGTAGCTGGGTCAAATGTTCATATGTGTTTTAAATGCCCAAAATTAGAACACTGATGATCCTCTCTTAATTCAAAGCCAAAATATTTTAATGAAATTTCCGTGTTATTTTCCCATAACAACAAGCTTAATTCAGTATCATTTTTTTCTAACATGAAAGCATAGATGTTGTAATTAAGTTTTCACTTCCTAATTATCATTCCCATGAAACTGTCTGTAAAATTAGTAGGCATAGAATGTTTTTACAATGCCTGAGTGGCTTGGAAGAGTATGTCTCATTTTCAGAAGAGAATAAAGAGCTCAGACGATAATGACTTTCTAGAGGACAGTGACTTTTAATTCAGTCAGCAGCTGATTCAGCATAGAAAACATCATGGAATGACAAAATCTCTCTGTGTTACAGCCTTGTTTATTGAAGAAGTTACTGTATGCCACTGAGGTTTAGATTAGGCTTATCCATGTACTAAAACAACACATTTATAAGTAGTCTGATAATTTGTGTTCTTTTGCTGCCAAATGCTAATCAATAACATGTATTACTGTTATAAAATTAAATTACAAGATATCTAAATGTATACACATACATGAAAAGCTTAAGCTCTAAGCTCACACCCAGTATTGGACATATGTGAGCAGTACCATGAGGGTAAGGCAGTAGCTATAGCAATGCAATTGAGACCACTCAAACAATGAAGAGGTTGACTCCATTTAGAGAGGCCTTAATTGCCTCTCTCAACCACTTCTGAGCTTCTCGTGACCCAAAATTATTTGGTGGTTAACATCCCGAAATAGTTATTTTAGCAGTAACTTTATCCTTGTATCCCAGCAAGACAGCAAAAAATTAAGAAACTGGAGACAAAGAGCTGGAGACAATATCGCTCTTCAGCAGTAGGTACCTTGTAAGATCTTTTGCCTGAAGTGATTTAAATTGGCTTAATCCTAATTCTCTTCAGATCAAACAGGTCTCAGTACTGCTTTAAGTTTTCGTGTCCCAGTTTTGTGTACTGATGATTCCATCTTGCCGTTGCCCCTGTAAACTCAGATTAATATAACAAGTAGAGACTTGGAATTTCTGGAGAAATGGAAAAAGAGCAGGACTGTCTGGAAGCTTGAAAGGTTTATTAGCAAGGAATTTGTGAATTGGTAATATCACTGCTGATAGACAATATCTCTGTATACAGCAAACTTACTGATTTGGAGATGAAGGCTGAGTTACTTATTACAGGGGTGCTTATGCTGATCTTGACGTGACTTTAGAACTATTTTTAAAATTTAGGTAGAAACTGAAATCAAATATGGCTTTAATTGTTCCTCTTTCTGGGATGTTGACATATCAAGAGTTCAAATGATGGATATCAAGTTTCTAACTGGTGATAATACAATTTTTATATGATCTTTTCATAATAAGGCTGTTTATTCTGTGAAACAATTATTAATGCATACTAATACAAATGATGGATAAATCAAAACTTCAGAGTTAATTATTTTGTCCGTGATCCACAGCTGAGTTATAAGTGTTCGTTCTAACCTAGACCATGTAAAAATGTCTGCTTTCATGTAGGTCTGTGTGAAATACAGAGAGTTCAGCTGCTGATACCAGAACTCTGAACAGCTTGGTTATATGGATTAGTTATAAATATGATCGTTTAATTTTTGTGGCTACATCTCTCCTCTTTTCTTCACCATAAAAAAAAAGTTTTGCACAGAAGTTGTTTGTTTTTCTTAGAAACTTGGAATTTGCTTTGAAAAATCAGATGCATGAGCACATACATACACACCCACTCACACAAGAGTATTTTTTTTGTCACAAAGGATGTCCAGGCACTGTTACTCTTTTATACGCTTGACTCAAAGTATAAATCAAATTTAGTTTTCATGGTAGATGCAACCATGCAGAATCAATGTAACTGTGATACAACGCTCCCTGTAGATATGAATTAGTGGTGGAAATGCTGGCACATCATTAATGATAATATCCCCTCTTCTCCCATTCCCAAGATCATAAAAATGTGCTTCTCTCTTACTCCCATGTAGGGAAGTCATCAAATCTCAAGAGACTCAAGTTGGAGAAATTCACTAAACAGATTCCAGGCTTGTTTTTTTTAAAGCCCCATATCATGGTTTCTAAATAGTTTGAGTATGGTCTTGAATAATTCATACCCAAACCTTTGTTGTTTCATCAGATAGTAGATTTCCAAAGTCTGTCTCTGTTCCTCAGCTGGCTAACATTATGTCTTGTGCATTCCCATCTCAAAAATATGTTTCTAATTAAGTCACATAATAAGAGTTTCCTGTGCAGGAGAAGAGATTGGGAACAAAATACTTTTGAAAGTGGAAGTTTTATTCCACTTAGGCCTGTTAAAATCAAGCCTCATTCTGTTTAAAATAATGAATATAGAGAGAGAAAAAAAATTAAACATATATTTGTTGTTCAAGGCGATCTGTGGCAAGGAACATAATCCCCCTCCCTGAAATAAAATAGAAGAGCTTCAACCAATGAAATTCATTTTCTGTCACTCAAAGTGAGCTTCTTCACCTGCTGGCTATGAAAGCCTATACTGGAGCATTAGGTTAGAAAATAGATTGTTGGTCATTATTCCATTCTTACAGCAGCCCTTAGGAGTGGAAACAGAGTCTGGGGAGTATGAATTCCCATCCTCTGGGACTCTAAGTCAGCTTTCTAGTATCCTCTGGTTTTGCCACCTTCTAGTCACCTCCTAACTTTTAATTTGATTTTATTTTCCTCATCCTCTGAAATGTATTTCTTAAACAAATTAGCAGATGCCAAGTCTACTAATAAGAAGAAAAGGGAAAAAAGAAATTTCAAGGTGGTCCTGGTGCCTCAGGATCTTCTTGCAAAACACGCATCTCTTCTACTCTCTTCTTCTTTTTCATTTCCTCAATAAGCATTTCTTAACTAAAAATGTTTAAATCATGTCAGATTTGGTTTTGGATTTACCACAGACAGAAAGTTCATTGAAATCTCTGGTTAGTCTGACAACATTTGGAATAGGAAGTTAAAGGAGAATGTAAGTTGTTGCAGTTGTTTTCTCAGTCAAAAGGGAAGCAAAGGGAACTTGCTCATCTCCTCATGAATAAGTTATTTAGAACATTGTGTTACTGGAAAAATACCTTCTGGGGTGACACATATCCACATGTCACTGTACAGACAGAAGTTGACAATGTCAAAATGAAAATACCGCTCTTTTTAAAAATATATTTTTTAAGGATTAGTTTTTATTTTCATAAGTATTTTCTGATTCTAATAAAATTGACAAAAGAAAGCACAGAGGAGGTGATCTTTTTTTTGTATCCCTGTTCCTTGAAGGAAGTGCTAGATTTTTTCCAGAAAAATGGTATTTTAAGTACATTTTTCATAGTGTCACATAGTGTCATAAGGCTTGTGCAGGACAGAACAGGCCCCTGCTAAATTCACCTCTCCTATCTCATATTCCAGGTAAGCTTTGACTGTCTCTCATGAGCACCTGATAGAAATGTTCTGACATCCAAGAACTTGTCCCAGTGAACTCTATGCCTTGCCACTCAATAATTTCATTGTGCAACATTGAATATATTGCTGTTTGCAAGATACAGACAAGTACAAAAAATAAAATCAATGTTAGGCCTTAGAAATTTGAATGGAAATTGCAATAAAGATTTTCATGATAAATTATTACAATGGGGACAGTGTATGTCTTGCTGGTAAGATGCAACTTTAGTATTAGGCAGTAGATACATCTTATTTGACCAGCTAAGAAACTTAAATCAAAAGACAGACTCTCAAGCATGCCAGATTTTTTTCAGGTAGGAAACAGGGATAGTGGTATTCAAAGCTAAGCACAATTGCTCGAGTTTGCTGATAATATTAAAGAGAGTGTATGAGAAAAACATTCATCATTCCAGAGAGTCTTAGATTTCTTACTAAATGCTTGTTATAAGGGATGTAAGGAATGTTTCTTTGTTTTCTTTTGGGGCATTTTTTTGTTGATTTGTTTGTTTGTTTTTGGTTTTGGTTGGTTGGTTGGTTTGGTTTTAAGTTTAATCATCTTCAAGGAATAGGGGAAAATGTCTCAAATAGTACTTCATTCTCTTTGATATGGCCAGGATAAACACCCTTAAACAAGTTCTACCTTAGGTAAGCAACCCCTTGAGTTAGGCTACATTTTTCCATTGCTTTCAAGTTCCTCTTTTAAATTTGAGGTACAGAAATTACTTCTTTTGTTGTTGCAGTTGTTGTTGACAAAATAACTTTTGAACATGTGCAAAGAAGATATTTGTTATTTCAATCTTTTCCGATGTGATTCCAAAGCTTCTATTCTGGCACCATAACATTATAATTTTTCTGTAGTCTGTGATCACTATGTTCTTACTTAAACATTTACCTCTAGTGTGACCCCAAACACATTATGTATAGAAGAACACTGAACAAAGCCATGGTTCTTCCAGAAAGCTGGAGTGTACTCCTAGATGCTCCCATAGTCACTTCCTTCCTTAGTACTGCAGTGCCACCAGTTTAATCAAGAGTTATGATCTTTGAAGGGAACAGAAGGATTTTCCATATGCAAATGAACTGTAAGAGAATGCCGTGGACACAATTGTGACTGTAAGAGCAGAACCAGCTGTCCATTAAACACTGCATACAGTTGTCATACTTTTGCATAAGGTCAACTCTTTCACAACAGCATACCCCCTAAAACTATGTTTTACTTTGTATTTTGGGAGGGACTAGGTCTTACTTCCCTTTCATCCCATATTCACAAGAGGCAGACAATTCACTCCCATGTAATCAACAGTGTAATTAATTATAAGCACTCATTAGACATAACCCATCTAAAAGATTAACAAACCTGGTGTTGTTTATGAGTCTGGACTGCTCTTCAGCAAAGTGTAGACTGACTGCAGATAATGAGATAAAGCAAGATAGATGAACTAGCCAGAAGTATTAATAGGTGGGTTATTTATGTATCATATATACATTAAAAGCAGGATGTAATAAGGGAGATAAAATGTCAAAACATAAGTGTAGCTAACTAAAGTGCTGGTTTCTTTGCAGTTGGATTTCAAACATCTTTTGACTTGAAGTTAACTCAAGCTACATTTCTATTCTATGTAGAGGAAGATGAGTTAGTTGTAGGCAGGGAGAACACATGGTACCAGATTTCTTGATATATGCAGCTTACTGAGGATATGTGCATATAAAGCCAGATTTTCATGGCAAATCTCCCAAGACTATGAACGAAACATGGAATTGATGAAACCTGTACTGAATCCACTGCCATATTCTGAACCAACTGGGAAAACAAACGGGATTTCTTTGCTGTCAATTTGTTGTTACAGAAACTATTGAGGATACACTTCTGTTTAAAATAAAATTCTAGGCACGGTTATCAGTTTTTAATTAGAGAGCAGGAATTATTGATGTCCTGCTGTTCCCTTCAAGCTTTAAAACCAGAGCCATGTAGACTCAAATCATGGCATGACAGAAGGCCATGTTGCCCTAAAGCATTTTATAATGTTCTTTTCCTCTTTTTGGCTGCAACTTTTCAGCAGTAAAATCAAGTGAAGATCCTAAAAGCAAAAATATTAAAGATGAATCTCCTCCTTTATATGCAGGGAAAATATTTTAAACAAATCACATCTAAACAATAAACCCTTATCCAGTCAAGCTTTGCCACCATTAGCTTAATTTTCACCAGTTCCTTTGATTGCAACTACAGAGTCCATCTGATCCTAGAGGGTACTTTTACATTTTGAGCAACATGGTCTACTGGAAGGTACCCCTGCCCATGGCAGAGGGGTTGGAAATAGATGATCTTTAAGGTCCCTTCCAACTCAACAACTCTATGAGTCATCACTCTATGATTCTGTGATTTTAATACATGTGATTTAATACATGTCAGTGAAAGAAGGCTTCCATATGCATAGTTTGAGTAAATTTTTCTCTCTGGCGATGTCTGTCCTAGGAAAGGTCTTATCAAGAGGGAGCTCATCCATTCAGGCATTGCCTCTGGAAGCTTTCACTTGCAACTATTGGAATTCCTGGGAAGGGTCTACTCTGACCACATATATGAATCTTTTATAACAGGTCTCTGGGTAATTGTTGCGCAGATCATGTGGTATGGTTGTTAACTGAGAGTATTTCAAATAACAAAAGAGAAAAAATCAGTCTTGCCAGGTTGTTTTCTGCCTATGCTTGAAAACAACCTTCTCCACCTTTTTCAGATATTTTTTCCTCGATACCCTTACTAGTCTCTTTATTTCCTGTTTCTAGACTAGCATGTTTGATAAGCATAATTTCTCTGGCATACTGTACTGCCAGGGCTGGCTTTCCAAACAGGTGCAACATTCCTACTTGCTTATCTTTAGCCAAAATTGGTTTTGGTTCTATTCCCGGAAGAGATTGTCCCTCACAAGTGTGTTGTGAGAAGTCCTACTGACTCTCCTAGATCCCACTGTGGAGCTGGAGTTCTATACATTGTACCAGTATGAAAAAATCAAGTAAGAGGTAAAGCCTTGTACAGAACTCCAGGGTGGTACCCAGGGTTTGGGTTTGAATGTTTACAAGCAACATGAGATTTGTAAGTTCTTTACTCTGACCTAGGTCAAACAGCTGGGAAATAATACATCTCTGTGAGGTCAAGTTCATTGTTTTTATTACAGCAAGTTGCTCTTGTCCTTTTTGATATGAGCCTAAATTGCATATAGTAGTAAATAAAGCCAATCTATAATAAAGCTAAAATTAAAATTTTACAGTATGAAAAATACATGATACATAAAATACAGTGAAATTGTATAAAATATAATGAACAGGCCCACAGTGAACAAACAGAGATTGCATCTGAACTAAACCACCCAAGGCAAAACCAATTACAAAAGTATCTGGAAGGAAATATGCATTCTATTAATTTTGCATTTTGATGAACATGTTTTATGCATTTATTAAAATATCTTTTTGGCTAAGTAACATTTTAAAGACAAGAAAGAGAAGTAAATATTTTATTTAAACCGGTTGTGTCTAAAATCCAAAGTTTTTTATATGTGCTATGGGTGATTTAAAATTCATAAAGCTGCTCTGGTTTGTATAAGAAAGCAAGTTCGCTTTACACTGAGAAACTTACTCAAAAAAGAAAAATGAAGCATTTTGTCAGAAAAATACCTTAAAACTGATATGTCATCATTAATAACAGGTATGGGCTTCTTTTCTATTTTCTTTTGTATTTTTTTAAAACACAGTTAAGCTGTGGATGTTTTTGCCAGAATTTCACTGAACACCTTCTTCTGTGCTTACCTCAAGCTAAAGAGATTTGATTGCAAATCTGTTTCAGGGTTGCCAATCTCTCTGCTTGGAGATTTACTTCTGAAGGTTTTCTTTCATTTTTCTTTCATTTCGTTTTAAAGAGTTTACTAAGAACTAGAATTATTTTTTTTCCATATAGTTAGCAAAAGTCATTAATATTTGTTCACAAAGACCACCATTGTGAGAGCCTTCAAGGTGTAACACAAGAGTAAGGAAAATATCCTTCAAAATATTCTGGAAGGAAGGAAGGAAGGAAGGAAGGAAGGCTCGATAAAGCATAGCAAGGAAGTGATGCAGAACCATAGGTCCTGTACGTATATAGCACCCACACTATTTCTTTCTACTTGACACACTGGAAATCAAACGATTATTTTGCATTATTTTCTGATATATCTTACAAGACAGCTGAGTGACTGAGATCCTGTTATGCTACACCCTGTTCAGACTGTTGAACAGTTAAACTGCAGTCAGATGTTGATTTTTCCCTTCTTTCAGATACAGCAGGGAGCAACCTTCAAGCCTTCGCTGGAGAAGCTGAATGGAAAGATAAGGATTAAGATGAGGCTGGACTCTTGGGAAATGGTAATTAGGGACAGGAAGAATAAAAAAATTAAATCCAGTGCTGATGTTTTCAAAAGTTATTTTAGGTTATTAGCAGTTTTTGTCCAGACAGATGATACGTGCTTCAACAAACACATGTGGAGGAGAATAGTGCACCAATGAACAAAAGGCCATTCATGCCCTTCTGTTCAGAATATATTTAAAGCTGTTCAGCTCATGCACCTCTGATGCTGAAAATTCAGAAGTTAGAGCTGATTTAGGCTTGGGATACAGTTGCCTTAAATCATCTAAATACTGCCTTTACTGACACTATGGAGTCAGAATTCCTCCTCATCCTCCACTGCTCTATCTCCCTGCTCCCTCAAGGCTCCATCAGGACATGCCATTATATGACAATATTAGTGCAGAGCAGCACAGGGTTGGTGGGCACAGGTTTTAACCTGCATAAATAATCTTTTTCCTCATTAGAAATACTTTAATAGAATTCAATGCTATTTTCTCTGGTGCACCACTGAATTTGATATATGCAATGAACAAAAGAGGAGATGACATTCTCACAGGAGTGGTTTTGTAATGCCTTAAACATCTCTGAACTTCTTAAGAGTGACTTGTTCATAAATAACCTGTAGTTTTACAGTCTTTGCAAAACATGCTTTCAAGGTTTCTACTCACAACTGTGTTATACAATAAAATGTATATGTATATACCTTTTATGGTGTGTATTTATAGCATATACATTCAATATATAGAGAGAAAATATGTGAAAATGGAAGAGGACACTGAATTCCCATTTACAGAATAAAACTCTGTTCAAGGGAATGAGAAGGGTTGTGTGGGACAGGAACATCTATGGATGAGGAAGACATGAAAAAATTCTCATATGCTCTGTATAAATGAAAAGCAATGTCAGCATTTTGTAATATGTGTGCCATTTGTTCAAATCTGCATTAGCTAGTTATAGCTGACTGAAAGTTTTCCCTCCAGCAGGATCTAAAACCAATGTCAAGACTGATAAACTCAGATGCCCCAGGCAAAAATCAGGACTGACCATTTTCATGCAAAATGCCTCCTCTTTTATAAAAACAAAGCAAAATTAAATTCTGGCTATTTCAATTTCTGACCTTTGTCTTTTTCAACAAAAAGCAGCGTTTATATCAGAAATTTTATTCATAAAATATTCAGAAATTTTATTTGTGCCATGCATTGTTTCAGATTTTCTTAAAGAGGTTTTGCTCTATTTGAAACTGTATCAGCTGTAGGAGTTTTATCGGCCTTAAAATCAAGGGTTGTGTTTATTGTACATAGGATTGTAAAAGCATACACTAACCTAAACAGGGAAATAGTGTAGGGCAAGTCAGACACAGACTGGAAAAGTAATTATATACTGGGAATCAGAAGGTGTTTATTATTAACTTTCCTTCCCACTACCTATCAGATGAAGTTTGTTCAACAATAAAAACTGCTGCAGTTTTGTTCTCTGCTGGTTCTGTATTATAGAGGACAAGCTCATGCCTACCTCACACCCAGAGATGGAGTCAGCAGGTGGCCTGCTGCCCTCAGCTTGTGCAACCTCACCATGGCCTTTTTTGAGGCCATGGCTTTGATCTGCAGCAGAATTTAAACAATGTAGTTACTTTATATTCTGAAAAGTGAGGAAAACTTCCTGCACTGTAGACTTATGCCCACTGCTATATCAAATATGAACTATGGAAATTTTGCATTGTTCGTTCCTGCCATTTAAAGAATTTATAGTGAAGCTAGTTTAAATTAATGTTCCAATTCCCAATAATGCAGTAATAATTAAATAGCTTTTTTTTTTTTTTTTTTTGTAATGGGGAACTGTTATTACGAATTTTGCTTAATTTCAAAGGACTTTTTCAGTCTCTCCTGACATTTTTTTCCAATGTTGCACCTGGTCAAATGAAACAGTGGTTTTATCACAATGAAACATCACATTACATTTGTACTATGTTAGATTACATGTTGACTTAATCAACATTTCAAAACAAAGTATTACTTCAGAACAAAGGCTTGGATTTTAATCATCCTGTTTGCTCCTGTTGTATTTGTAAATAACAATATACAGATTTTTTTTTCCTCAGCATATTTTATTTTCAGTGAAAAAGTACTTTCTAAATAAAAGAAAACTCACTTTGGGAAATTATTGTGCATTGATCCACCTGGAATGATTTGCTCAGCCTTCTTTTATACTATAGTCTGGGTCTATAACAGCTTAGTGGTTTAATGGATCAATGCTGGTGCATAAGTCAAATATACTCACAAGGCAATTTTGTCAAACTATCTTAAAGGCTGGAGTTTGGTTTTTTGATTGGTTTTATTCAGGGGGAGGGGGTGGAGGGAGGAATACACATCCAGGATACAAGCTAGACTTTTAAAAAAAACTCGGACCCAGTTCAGCCTTCCAGCATGTTTAAGAAATACAGTGATAAAGCTTTTTACCCTTCCCACCCCATTGCTCCCAAAGAGCTTGAAAGGCTCGCTCCCATATGCCATTCTGTTTCTCAGCCTAGGGAGATGCTCGCTGTGTACAGCCCTGTCAGTGCAGTCCCTGAGATGAAATTTTAAGACCTTAGAACAAAATTTCACTGTAAAGAAGGGATTCACATGTAGCCTAAAATTTCTACATGGAGTTATACTTTATCATGATGGGAAAGCACGAAGGGGGAGTATGTGACACTATTCCTTTCCATCTGGTGAAGCTGTTCCCCAGAGACCACAGTGGGAGTAGAGCTGATTCCTCAGAACCATGCAGTCCTGCGCTTGGGGGCCTCCCCAATTAGTCCTTTAATTTACTGTCACTTAATAAAACGGACCGAGTAACTCGCGCCAGCAGAGATGGAAAACTCCCGGCCTCCAGCTGGGGTGGGTGTTCTCAGAGTTAGCTGAGCTCTCAAGCAGGTACAAAAGGCGCCCACATCTGAAGCTGGGGAGACAGAAAGGAGACCTTCAGCCTCCAATGAATTACACACCAGTGCCGGGCCCCAAGAACAGCAGATCAGCCCTCACTTTGAGGAATAAATCAAAGCTTTAATCGGGACTGTCAGTAAAGCAGGTGTTTTGACTGCCTTTATGGTTCATTTTTATGCAAAAAGGGTTGTGGGGGATACAGAAATCACGGGGGATTGAAAATAAATGGCACTGACAGCACTGATCCCACCAGGCGAGAGGGCCAAAATCGGTCTGTCTTTTCACATTATGAAATATACCTAACGGCAGGCTCTTTAAACCCCGCGCACACAATGCGCGGTCTGTGCGTCCAGGACTTGCCTTTCTCCATCCTCCTTTCCTCCCTCACTTTCTTTTTTTTTTTTATTTGATATGCCAAGGGCCCTTTTCTATTCTTTGGTGATGAACTGCCCCAGCAGCCACAGCAGGTTCAGAATGTTAAAGAGCCGCCACTCACCCGAGCTGACAAAGGGATCCCGCTTTAAAGGGCTTAAAGGACACTGCAGACACTACCCGAGACATTACCCTCGTTTAGGGTAATGTCTTTTTCATCTTGGTTTTCATCGTTCAACAACAGTAACAAAAAAAAGTCATAAAAATATGTCCATGCAAATTTTCTAGCACGGGCTGGGACAAGGGGGCCCAGCGTTAGGAGAGAGGCCTACGCAGCAATCCACAGGGATGCGCCGCTCCTGCTCCTCTCTCCCACATCTTCTTGTGGCTGACAGGGGGGAACCACCACCAACCAAACTTATACTTTAATATTGAGATTTAACTTCACTTAATTTCTAAGTCTCAATATTAATAGTGGGCATTATTTTAAAGTTACTTAAATAAAGTATTTGGGCACGCTGAAGATGAAGCATTGTGGTGTCCTCTAATATTGCAAACGGTGGTTAAGGAATGTTCTAATGCAGCATGCTTTTCCAGAAAGAAAAAAAAAAATAGGGCCTTTTTCTTCAGTTCTGCTATAACTCAATACTTTTTACAGTGTATTCTGTAACATAATTTGAAATATTACTGCAGAGTATTGCCAGTAAATTTCATTTATCATTTACAAACCATAAAGCAGGCAAGAAAGAAAAAAAAAAAAGAAAGGAAAGTGCTTCCCCTCCTGTAGTTTCACACAGTTTTTCATGTCTAGTACCTCACCACTCACAAATGACAGTATTTCAGGAACTTTACTAAGGAATTATTTCTTTTATCTTTCCATATAAATTAAAAAAATATTTATAAAAGTAACACCCTGGTTTGGATGCACATTCTTAGGGCAGATTGCCTGCGGACAATTTTTTAAAAATTTTTTATTGATTACATATAAATTAAGAAATTCATTACACTTGACTGCAATCATTCATACTGCTGTTTCCAGATAGAAAACTTTACATCTTTGTTTAAAAAAAAATATGGATACATCTTAAAACTTGCATAGGAAATGAGATGACTATTCCTATTTTAAAGGTAGGTTGATGCCCTCAGTCTCCATAAATGTGTCTTTATACATCTTTGGGTTTTGATCCTCTAAACTAGTCCATGAATGCCAAAGGAACTTTAGCTATTACATAGAAGCCACCATACTTTCATTAAAAAAAAAAAAAAAAAAAAAAAGTATTTGTGGGCTTCTTGTAAGTAATTTAGACTCTGATTTTCCAAACACACATTATTTTTGCCCCTATAATAAGTCCATTTAAAAGAGTAAGATTATTATACTTATAAAATACATACTTTCTCCTGAAATCCTAGGTATTGTCATCAGCATTGGCATTCATGTTGCCTTCCTACCAAACCTGATTTCAGTTTAATTTCTCATGCCAATGAAGTCATTCCATGCCAAGAAAATTCCATGTGTGCTTGCAGTA
This sequence comes from Pseudopipra pipra, assembly GCF_036250125.1. Classification (NCBI taxonomy): domain Eukaryota; kingdom Metazoa; phylum Chordata; class Aves; order Passeriformes; family Pipridae; genus Pseudopipra; species Pseudopipra pipra. Next base: position 10,659,171 of record NC_087552.1, read on the forward strand.
TCGAGCCTTGAAACCTTAATTTTCTCAAATCTTTCAAGGCCACGGTTTATGCAAGCTTTGAAAATCAACTGCTTCCAATAATTTGCTTGAAGAAAGATTATACAAGTCATTAATCATGGTGAAGATTTAGGTGCTGAGGATGATAGTTGAAAATTCATTAACTTTTCTCTCTGGAAGAGTGGTTATGCTCAATAATATTTTGGATGTTTAGATCATAAGGTAATTGCAATGTTTTGATTAATAGTCTCTTCAGAAAAGCTTGACCAACTTTAATAGGAATTAAAAGTCTAATTCAAATTTGCCAAGTCCCCGTTCATGATCACCTATTTAACATTCATATTGTGAGTCCATCAGCTGTTAGTCTAGGCATAATACAATAAACAGTAATTGATAAGGAATACAACAATATTTATTTGCATTCATCTTCCACAGCTTTGCAATGATTTTTGCAATGAGGTACATTGTCAGGATCTGGTTTATAGAGTGACCTACAAGTGGTTGTATTGTCCTGAGTAGAGGTGATTTTTTTTGGCATAAGAAAAAGTTTAAGGAACTAAACCATTTGACATGCACTGTTAGTAAACGCCTTAACTCTGAGCACTACCTCGTATTGGCCTCATAAGCCACCAGCGTGCCTGTAACAAACGTGGATAGAACCTTCCCAAATCTTCGTTCGCGAAGCCCAGCCATGATGATGATTTAACTCTGAGCAACACATCACTTGTGGGAGTAAAATCAAACATTCTCATTTTGAATTTCAAGTCAATTTTTTTCCCAGAAAGCCAAACATGGACAACAGTCAGATTTCTGCTTTCCATCAGAACTCTATTTTACTCATGAGTAATTCTGGTATTGATGGATTCTCAATTACCTTGTATCAAAATGTCAAATCTTTCCATCATTTGTTATCTGCAGTAATTTCAAATGTGACTTCACATGCAGGGGTGATGTCTGACTCATATATACCAAAATGCTAACATATGGGCACTGCTGGGGTGAATTGAAGGTGAATATATTGCAAAATTGTAAATAAGCTGGTGAATATGTCAGTTTAAATCTACATAACTCAGTCTTGAAGACTTTGTAAATATGCATGGATGGGTTGCAACCCTCATCATTCCTGTCTAGAGCTGTGTTTTGTCCTCTCTACCCTTGGTCCAAAGACTGTTTCTACCCATTTCCTACCCAGTAGCACGATGTGGCAAGAGTTTATTTTTATCATGTGTTTGTATTGCTCTTTCCACAGTGGGATTTCAGTTCAGAGTGAGACATCTAGATACTGCTGAAACACAAAAATAACAAACAATAGTGCCTTCAAGCTAAAGATTTAGTCCCCAGATATTCTCAGAATCACTAAAAATCACAAATACTGAACAGCACATGAGACATCAGATAAACCACAAAAAAAAAGCCAGTCTCAGATAGAGAGAGGAGGAAGAGGAGAGGGGTTGAAAACATTTATTTACTAAAGGTAGTGTTTGGTTGTTGGGTTTTTTTGTCTTCTTTTTAAGTCTCATAGACCGACTCTAATGTTCATTGGTTTCTAAGTGGATTATAAATTCTGAGTTTCATTTAAGCATATTTAAGTGGACAGGCAGCCCACTTTTAAGAGGCTCTGTCTCAGCTGATAGGTAGTACATAATGCAGTTGCCATGACCACAATCATCCCTCTTCTTTTAATGAAAACCAGACGTGGTTATACCTGTGTTAGTCTCATTTTTACATCATTATGGAATCAGCAGGATCTAAGCCACAGGTACAGGCACACAATGCCAGAAGCTCTGGTCTTGTCTTTCAGTTTAATATTCATGTCAAACTTGCTGTACTTAGCACCAATTTGTGAAGATTTATAATGAAAAGAGTGATGAGTGGCGTGTTCTCCACCAGGTTTCCCAGACCTCAGGGGATGCTTTTTTTTTCCAATGGGGCCCTTCCTGGTAGCTCAAGGCTCTTCAATGCCCAGATATGTTGTAAGGCCGGCTTCTCCATCCCTGTTTAAAAATAGATGGTAGATTAGCAACAATAATTTTTCTAAAGACTTTGTGAAGATAGATTAATTATAGCTCACATTCCTTTAGCAGCATTTCATGCTGATGAATATGGAAGGGGTAGCAGAGAGTTTGCAGATCTAAAGATGGTTATCTTTAGACTGTAGTCTGAGCTGGACTAAACTTGCACGAGAGTTTAAGACTTATGGAGGGTACCAGTAGCTCAGGGACACCCTCAAATCATCAGAATCTCATCTTCTCCTCCTCCGATCAAGAAGACATGACGCCTTACTCAAACAGAAGTTATAAGAAAATTCAATTGAATCATCACTTCCAGAATAATTGCCTGAAGTTCTTATATATATTCCTGGAGACTGCTAGTCTAAGTACACTCCTAACCCAAATGGTTTAGAGGCATTAACACTGCAACACAAGACAATGACAACCTTTGGTAATAGTAAGTAATAAGCCTGTGTGGGTGAGTTACTCTTTAACTTGTGACTAATGTGCTAAGACACATTCGGAATTTTTGAATTTTAAGTCCTTTTGAATGTTACATTGAACAGTTATTCCTATCTTCAATGGAAAGGTATAAATCCTGTCCCTATATCTTGTACTCATTAATTACAAGATTGGAACTATTTGCACTACACAAGATATAAATAAAAATATGTCTTTGGTAACTCAATAACTTGATTAGTGACTTAATTTGTCACTATTGAGATTAGAAAAGATGTGAGTAAAAGAGCAATCTTTTCCAGTAATTCAATTAGTACTGATAAATGATTTGCACATAAATTTTCTTTATTTATATTCACACTTGCCTAAAGAATGCTGGCCTTCCAATTGAAAAAAAATACTGAAAGTGAGTCTGGTTTGTCCTCTTTCACATGCTATTATGGCTCTCTAAAAACTACTAAAATTACTCCTCTTAAACAATATATAATCAAGCAGTAGAACTTACTGCCATAAGCATGCTACCACTATGTCAGAAAGCATAGAGACTATTTGGAAATGTTTGTTTAGATTGGAAAAACCCTTTGAGATCATGGAGTCCAACCATTAACATGAAAAGTAAGAAGATAACAGACATTAAACACAATAAGTATATTTTTAAATATATTACATGATCTATATTACAGTAGAATAGAGCATAGTATAATCTATTTAATTATGAAAACAATTGTATTTCATTTGCCGGAAAAGAGGAAATATTTTTGGGTATATATTACAAGTCATCAAAAAAAAAAAAATCTGAAGTTATTCTGCCTTAGCTTCGTGTTTGGTTTTAAAATATGAAAAAATATGTTTGGGTAAATTTACAATTTTTTTATCAGAAAAATGTATCAAAAATGTAATTTGTTACTTATAAAAGAAAATATAATAATAATATCATGAACAACAGATTTGTAATTCAAAGTGGTTTGAAATTTAGAATATTATTTTTTTCACTGGAAAAAGTATTTCTGTATCTCACTGAATTTTATTACATATTTTGATATTTCTGAGCATAGACAAACACTAAATGACAAAAATGTGCATATAGGCCACTTAATTCTGTCTCATATTCTATTTTCCGTTCTATCAGAACACATTCTCACTAAGGGAAATTGTTATGTTGTGCCACTGCCTATGAAAATAAGCATTAAAAAAATGTATACCATTCATATTTTTCCCTAACTTGTTTGGCAGATTCTGCTAATCTTGCATTTAGTTAAAATATTATCCAATTTATATGATGGTATCAGTCTTTCTAACAGTATAAGTGTAACAGAATTCTTATTAGTCTGATTCATATCTATACAATTCTCTGCCATGTAGTCCATCTTGTTTTCATTTTGTTTGACCTTTATCTACTTCTGTGTAATAAACCCATTGGCAATCTTTTGGGAGAAAAATGGTATATAAACCTGTCGTGATTTAGTAGTAGACAATTTAATCAAATTTGGTGACTTAGATTTGAATACTCAGAGAGTGTCTAGAATGAAAACCATAGCACTTACTTGGTTGAATATCTAATTTAATATTTAACAATTCAAATTCACATTTCGCAGGCTAAAAAAAAATTCTCTTTATTTCCCAAATGAAAAAGGAAGATATAATTATAAAGCAAAATAAAGAAAAAGTGGTAGCCGATTAACATTTATTTAAATGGTCTTCCATCATGTGAGTGTGAGAATATTTACCCCCATCCCCTATTTTCCAAGACTTCTTCTCTCTTGTTGGGATTAGGAGTCCTAAAGTGGCCCCAACCAGAACCAGAGTAAAAGTAAGACAAAGAAACCCCATGATATGATTTTTCTTTTTCAGAACATTCTAGTGTAGGTATTAAATAGCTACTTCCATGAGCTGTTCATACCTCTTTTAATGACAGTTCTATTTTAGATACATAGAGTTGAGATTTCTTTTGCTTTGTTTTTTTGGGGGTTTTTACCCCCATGAGATGGAAGAGTCTGTCCTGGTTTTTGCTGGGATAGTTAATCTTTTCCCTAGTAGATGGTGCAGCACTGTGTTTTGGATTTAGGATGAGAATGATGCTGATAACACAGTGATGCTTCCGTTGTGTCTGAGCAGTGTTTACACCAAGTCAAGGACTTTTCAGCTCTTAAACCCAACCCAGCAGTGAGAAGGCAGGGGAGGCACAAGAAGCTGGGAGGACATACAGCTGAAACAAATGACCCAAACTGACCAAAGGAGTGTTCCACACCATATGACATTCATACCATAAAGAAGGCAGAAAGCTGGCCAAAGACTGCTGCTCAGGAACTAGCTGGGCATCAGTCAGCGTGTGGGAGCAATTGCACTGGCCATAATTTGTTTTGCATATTCTAATTCTTGTATTGCTATTATTACAGTTTTTGTTTCCCCATTCCTTTCTGTCCTTTTAAACTGTACTTATAGCAGCACAAACTGCACCTCAGGAAGTCTTCCATAATCCCCATATCATCATTGGTGAATCAGAGCTCAAGTCAGTCCAGTAGTTTAATTATCTGGGAAACGTCATCTCCTTGGATGGTAAGATTGACGGAGAGATAGACAACAGGTTAGCAAAGGTATATAGTGCTTTTGGAAAGCTTCATAAAAGAGTTTGGCGAAATAAACACTTGAAGAAAAGTACAAAGATCAGTGTTTACAGAGCCATAGTGCTGTCTACTCTTTTATATGGGTCCCAATCATGGGTCATCTACCACCACCACCTGCGACTCCTAGAACGCTTCCATCAACACTGCCTCCGTACAATCCTAAACATCCACTGGTCAGATCATGTGACTAATACATTTGTTCTAGAACAAGCAGCAGCCACAAATATTGAGGCCATGTTACTGAGAACACAGCTGTGTTGGGCAGGACATGTCTCAAGGATGAAGGACCACCGCCTCCCTAAGATCTTGCTTTATGGTGAACTTGCCACCGGCTGCCGCATGAGAGGAGCCTCAAAGAGAAGATAAAAGGACTCCCTGAAACAACATCTCAGCCTTGGCCATATTGATCAACATAACTGGTCTACTCTGGCCTCCAATCGGGAGACATGGAGACACACTATTCATAATGCTGCTGGTTTTTTTTGGGAACACGCTTAGAGGAGAAAAGACATTCTTGAGGAGAAAAGACAACGCAGAAAGAACTGTATCTTGCCAATACTGCCTAAGGAGACTTTCCGCTGTGCCTTTTGCAACCGGACTTGTCAATCTCACATTGGCCTTTTTAGCCATCAGCCCATTTGCAGCAAGCATGGGTAGAGTCCTCCTCAAATCTTCGTTTGTGAAGCCTAGCCATGAATGGGTAGCAACACATGAATTTTTCCTTATTTCCCCACTTCCCACAGGGGGTGGGTAGGAAGTGAGCAAGCAGCTGTGTGGTGTTCAGCTTCCTGCCAGGTTAAATCACAACACTCTCATTTTTCAGATATAGTTCAAACTATATCAGTTTTGATTACGTTCTTTCCCTTCTGCTTATCACTGCTCAAGGGAAAGGCTACTCATCTCCTGGGGTCCAGAAGGTGGCCATGAGCTTCCCTGGACTTCTCCATGAGATTGCGAACAACAAACTACTTCAGACACCGGTACAAACCTCCTTTGGGATTACAGAATGTCTTGAGTTGGAAGGGACCTTAAAGATCATCTCATTCTAACTCCCCAAGCTAACAGGAAAGCGCTGGCAGAGTATAAAACCTAAAGTAATGCACTGAGCTGTCCTTTCTTTCAAAAGTACCTGAGATCAAAGGCAAGTTTTCCCCAAAACATAGCCATAATCAGTTCATCAGTTTGGCCAGATATTGTAGCTGATAGAAATCTCCTCAACTACCATAACTTCAAAGGACACAGCCATTTTGACACTACAAAGATCAGACTCACGCTACCTCATAAACTGGTGACTCCAATCATGCAGACATCGTATGGTAACAATTACAAAAACATTTGCTGTCCAGAGTCTTGGAGAAGAGTAAACTATTTTTGCCAATAAAAGAAGACTCCAGCATAGTTTGGCTTCCTTAACACCCACCATGTCACATTTCAAGATGCCAGAGTATTTCTTTTCCAAAAAAAAAAGAAAAAAAGAAAAACAACAAAAAACCCCATAATCAAAAAAAGATTTCCTTAATCTTTAAAACTGGTAACTAGTTCACTTCAGATCTTTCACATGCTAGGGTAAATAACTTGCATTTTAAAATATTTTTTATGTCTGTTTCTTGGTCCTACTCAAGCATGCATACCCCATGTTATTTACAGTAAATGTCTGACTGACTGCTCGGGACTGAATTTTAAATTGTCACATCAGCAAACACCTTCAGTAAAGAGAGGAAGAGTGTAAGTACAGTTGTGCTTGCAAAAAATTAAACAAAACAAAAACCCAGTCAGGTGGTTTCTGAGTAATCTGCCAATATATTTAAAAATATGCAATTAAAAAAACCCCAAACCCAGATAAACTACTTCAACAAAATTTGACAGGGGAGAAAAAAATCACAAAAAAAAAAAAAATATAACACTTAGATCCTTTTTTGGCAGCTGTGGTTACGTCTGTAGTTGGGTGACTGAAAAAGACTGACATAATTACAAAGTCTTGAATTGCTACTCATGTGACCTGGCTTTGGTGGCAGCAGTTACAGGAATTTAACTTCAAAAACAGAAAAAAAAAACAGAGCGCAGAGCTGAACAGCAAACAGAGACAGAGAGGCAGATCTTATTTAGTTTAAAATTCCGTTATTTTTTGCTGTCAGCTGTCCAAGGTGACTCAAAGGGACTTCTCCCCTTTTCAATGAAACCTTTATAACTTTCTGACTACTAGGTCAGAAGAGATTAAGTACCACGATTTTTTTTTTTTAATTTGTAAAATTTCCAAATTGCTGTCAAGTGTCCTCTTGGAGGATATTCTGCCCATCAGAAACTATTCAGGGCCCCACAGGCACAGCTCCAGCATGGGAGCACTGCAGCCCCAGGAAGGAAGGCAGAAGGGAAGGGTTTGGTGCATGGGCACAAAGAGAGAACAGCTCTTACAGCAAACCAAATTATCATCACAGCATTTGGTCACTTCCTATGCTAATAAATTCCATAAGTGCATTCCAAGTCACAAAGTAAAGGGGTTCCCCATCTGTATGATCATCCCCCAAAATTTTCCCTCCTAGCTCCCGTCATCTCACATGCTGTTAAACTGCCTCTGGCTAGAATTGACTGGGTGAGGCTCCCTCCAGAGTTTATTCATGTCATTTCCAAATATAGCCAGAGGGGACATGAGAGTGACACGAGATGTACTTTCCACTTCTTTCCTTCTCTGCTAGCACTGGAAAATGGCCTGCATAACATAATTATTTTCTGTCTCTAATTTCCATCCTGTTATGCTTTGCAGGAACTGGATGAGCTGCTTACGCAGAGCTCCTTGCCGGTTTCTGGACTAAAAGCAGTGTTCTGCTCTTTCACTTAAGTTCCCCACCTCTACCATTTTAAATGGTTTTTTGGTAGGTTTTTTTTTTAATGACTGCATTGTTCATTTTACTGCCTTTTGCAGTCCTGCAATTCCTCTAAGTTCCTGTCTCTTACCGAACTTTCTTCAAAGTCCTAGTATTCCAATCTAAACTGAAGCTTACATTTAAATTTAAACATGCATCTCTGTTACTCATCACTTCCCCAATAGCCTCCAACTAAGCAAAGACACACACAGAAAACAAAATTACTGTAATACAGAATAGTGCAGGGCATATCGTGAGGATATTACATTCTTCCTAGTGTTCTCCCAGCCTCCAACCATTTTCTTGTAATGGCCAGTTGCTAAAGCTATTACTTGTGATCCTATTCCATGATGCTTCTTAGATATTCTCTGTGAAGAGCTGTGCTCTGCTCTCTAACTGATCAAAATGGTCCTTAGGATTTCTCTTAGACAACCAGCTGCTGTTGCTCCAATCTTCTCTTAATCACGTTCCACATCAAGGAACATGGTTGTTTAATGTGGAAGCAGGATGAAGATGTGGATTTTCTATTTGTAGTGTTTTGGAGATCAGCTTTTGTGCTCTGGTAAACCAGGTACCATTTTCTTTGTTAATGTCCTTCTTGAATTAGATCCAGGATGCATCCCCCTCATTGTCTCTCCACCTTTGCTTTTACTACTACAGAAGGGAGATGGGACATTTAATATATTATTTTTCTGGATTAGGGAATCAGACAACTTTTTATGAACTGCATATGATTGGAGAATAGAGAAAACGAGGGAAATAAAACCCAGATATGCGAACAGTTATGCTAAGCATATGCTCACTGATCAAAATTATTAAGCATTTTCATTATCCAAGGGAAAAAAAAAATATTCTGTCATCAAACCAGTCAAGAGAAACTTTTATGGCATTAAACTGTCATAGATACCAAGATGTGGTTTTCTTTAAACTGTAGTAGAATCTGCCCTATTTCAGAAAATATTTTTTTTTAAAACAAAATATTTGTTCACCCTGAAGTTCAAACTGCTGGGATCTATGACATTTGGCAAGCTTTTACTAGTAAATACCAGTCCAAAAATATCAAATTACTTCATTAATAAGCATAAGTTTGAATGAAAATTGTGGGTTTTGAAAACGCTGTAAGAGACCATTTGCCACAGTTTCCATTACCAGTGACACTGCCCAGGCTATGCTGCCGTAAATTTTGTTGTGTCTTTGTACAACAGAGGTTTGCATTAATAGGACAAAAGTAGTTAATCTCCTGGCTGAGGCAACTCATTGTTAAAAGCCCTTCTCAACCTGTTTCGAGTACAACTTGGAGTAGAAGGCTGATTGTTTATACATTAATATCTGATTTTGGTTGATATTGATGAATGATATTACAAATATCCTTACTTTGTCTCTAGTTTGGATGCTATTTTCCCCCCTGCCACTTGAAGTCATTGATATATATATATATATATATATATGTGCCCTTCTGGAAGGGCAAGAGGGAAATTTGCTTATCTTCTGGTGTCAACATCATCACAACCAAAGACCCTGTTGTATTTTCTGATGTACTTGGCTATTGCTGAGATATCTTTTTACAAAACAGTTTTTGTCAGTGGTCTAATTTTGTTGTTTTGTTGTAAATCAGAATAGCATCCTTCTCCATGTACTCATATGTTTAAATAACCAGTGTATTCTCTCACTGAGTGGCTCTTAAAGTAACTTCATTTTAAAAAATCCTATTTGTAAAATTAAGAAAACATTCCGAGTAGCTCACAGCATTGATATTCACTTTATAAAAACCTTCATAAACACTTTTTTTACTCAGTCACTGTTTGTTTGTCCTTCAGCCAATTCAGTTCAGCCAGGATAAAAATTTTTCTGATTTTATTTTTGGTCTCCTTAAAATGCAATGAAAACAAACAAAAAAACCCAATTCCATAGCAAGAAAACACATAGAAAATAATTTAGACAATAGTCTTCTTGTCTAAACAGATTGAAAATAAGTATTTTCCTGAGTTTCATTTGTGTTACAAAATAAATTTGGGTCCTAGCAATATATATTCTAGGGTTTTTGCCCAGTAGATTAAACAACCATAAATATTGAATGATTCAACCTAGCAACCAGTGCTGGCTGGAGTGAATTGCACATTAACTACTCCTGGAGCTCTAGGAGACACCAGAAAATTGTGCCTGAGTAAGCTTGCTAAATTAAGCGTCATAAATGTTATTTTTCTAAATACTTAAATTAATTATTTTACTAAGGGCTCACCTGAGAGTTTTCCAATGTGATTAAAATGCCTCCTGGGTCACAAACTGCTTTCTGTGAATTACTAAAGCTATGGAAAGAAACACTGGGAGGGGCAAGGAGACCCTCCAGAGAGTAAGGACCAGATCACCATCTCCAAGCAGGATGGAAAAAGACAGCAAAAACAAGTATAATTGTGCTTCATCTCTCATCAATAATCTCTTCTGAAACAAGTATTTTAGAACATGAGGTAAAAAAGTAAGGATAATTATGTAGTCTCCAAAGTGCCCCACAAAAAATGTTTGCATTTATAAGTATTTGGAGAGATACTTCTGTCTACTCTATTTTTCCTTTAAGGTATCATTTCTTTAAATTATGCTTTATGGGAAGATAGCACTAAACTGTGTAATGTTACTAAACATATAATATTACTTCTAAAATAAAGCATTAGCAGCAATCTATCACATCTTATTTAATTTCACTGGTCTTGTACAATGTGTCCCAGGCTCAACATTTAACCGAATTGCCCAAAGACACTCTTTCAGCCATATGTAATGTACAGTAACTCTTCTGTAAATTGTCTGGGAATATACTGCAGAACAACTCTCAGGAGAAAAACTAGAGCTGAAATATTTTCTCATGCACCCTCTAGCTGGGTGACATTCCTCTCTCATTCCCGATTTGCCCCCAGCACAACCAAACAGATGCTACCCTATGCACCCAAGTTTGTTTGTGTTTGCCTCCTGTTGATATTTATGAGTGCTGTTTCTGATACCCTCACAGCATCATCCTGATTTTGGCAGCAGTTTCTGTGTGTTCAGGTTCCAAGGGGAATGGAGAGAACACAAGCTGTCTCCAAAATGAAGGAATCAATTTTAATTTCTGAAGTCAGACGGGCTTTCATTTATTGCCTATTGACTCCATGGAGGGATAATAATAGTGTTGCTGCTTTCAGTGAAAAAGACCATTATTGAGGACAATGTGCTCAGTCAAAAAAGATGCCAGATCTCACCCTTCACTCCCCAGTTTATAAGCTGGGCTTTTTCCAGAAGCACCATTTGCTACCTGGCCAGCTCAGTCAGAGCCCCAGGGCACAGAAAGGGCATGAATCTTTTTGGATGTTGGTCCAACAACCAGAGAGGAAATGAGAGAGTGAGCACAAACCTTCTGCGGAGGCACCACCCCATGAGCCAACCACTCTCGTCCCGCCAGCCCGAAGAGTCACCATATGTTTGGCTGCCTCCCGTGCAGCCAACAGTCCTTGGATTGAGGTATCAGATTCATTTGGACGACTCCTGCTAGTGCTGACAGACATCCAGCCTTTTCAGGCCCCAGCCAAGCTGTAAACAGACCATGTTGGAACCACTGGGCTTGTTGAATCAGCTCTGCAATAACAGAATCTACCCCAGTCTTCATCAGACCAATCGTACCCAGCAGGCAACAGGCCCCAGACAGGATTTACCAGTCACAAAGCACAAGGTCCAGCAAAGCACCTGACTCAGAGGATTTATCCATAAGGCATGTTCCATGTCCAACTAAGTGTCCCCAAACAGCCTTAGTACCTTCTCTGAAGCACAGTTGTCCAGGTCTTTTCCCTGCTCTTCCTTTTTCCTGGGAAATCTGGGATAAGAAGAAGAATAGGAAGGGGAGTATTTTTCTCTTTGCTCAATTCCAAAATAAGTTGCTAAAATAACAACAGTGCCTTTCGGGAGGCTTCTCTTGAGTTTCAGGGAAATGGTATCTATTCTAATTCTTCCACCACACGCTAATTAAAGTTGGTACTGATGATACATGGTTTGCCATTCTACTGCAGCTTCATTTTCAGCAAAGCACTACCATTAAAAACTTACTCTTAACACAAGTGTTTCAGGAGTTTTAAGTCATGGCAACAATAGTAAAGGTGGGTTGTAAGTAGATGAAATAACTTCAAGTATGCAAGAACCTATAAATTTTTTTATAAATTTTTTTTGCCATAATATCTAACCTTTAGTCTTGTAAAAGACTAAAGCAGGGATTTATGAATAAGTTTCCTCTTTCAGTATCTGTTTTTATTTCAATCTAAACCCAAAATCACTACATTTACTTGCAAAACAGTATTCCAACAGTATTGCAAATCTGTATTCCACATACAGATTCTCATTTTATATTTGAATTTTTTATACTTATCAGAAATTAAGCCATTAGGAACACCATAGGATCCAGCCATTCACAAGAACATGATTGATTTTGACTTTTCTGTAAAAGTAAAAAACTGATTTTCAGTTGAGTAAAATCTTCATGAATACCTGTGGCTATGCTTCATATTTTAATTTTTGAAGTTTCATTATAGTTTAATTGCCAAATAATCCTTTTGGTTCCTTGCTGACACATTTTAACATATGCTTTCTTTTGCCTAAAACTTGTATTTTAAGATTGCACTTAATGACACGTGCATACCTTTTCCAGAAAACAGTTTCACTGTGATATGAAGGAATGAGGTAATTTAATATATGCAAAAGTGTGGAACTGTACATGCTGACAAATTGTCTCTCTGCAGAGCTAACTTGAGCTGCTGCATATTCTGCGTGAGTGTTTTGCTGTAGACTTCTGTAAACAATGTTGAAGAAATCTGTGTTGAAGTTGTTACTTCTGTCCACCCACGCTGGAAGGAAGCCACTGAGTTTTCAGTTGTTTACAAATGTTTCCAGTGATAAATGTCTTTGCTATTTCCCATATGAAGTTATGTACTCAAACATGTGCAGCTTTGCTGATCTAACTGCTACAGTGAGATGAGAGCCATCAGAGAGAGCTGAATTTTGGTTGCCCTTCAACAAACACATCTACACTTGAGTTTTTGTTCCACAGACTTTTAAGATCATAAAGCAGGATTGTTACAGCACCACTTTGTTCCTTAGAGCAGTGTTAATGCCTTTCACCTATTGCACCACTGAAACTGCAAATGCCAAAATTAGATTCTCTTTCTAAAAGTTTTTAAAAGTTTAAAATATAGGACTTTCCACAGGGCCAGGTCAGACACAACGACAACAAAATATCCAAACACGAAGTTGCATAAAAGGGTTATAATATCACTCACTGATATTTTGAAAAGATTATAATTAAATCATTTCACCACAAACACTTTTCTAGCCTGGATACAAACAAGCATGTCCTTTTTAGTTAGGTGACCTAATTATTGCAAGAATTTAAGAAAACCAGATGGGTCAAGATAAGCCCAAGAGGTCTCAAGCCTGCCAATTTAGCAAGCTTATGCTTCCATTTTATTTGAATAAAAAATATCCATCATTGTTAGAGGTGCATTAAGCCACTGTGGTTGTTTGTCATCATTTGTATAAAAGCCAGGTTACCTGTCAGTTGACAAATATTGTAGATAAAGGGCATTACTTGAAACAGCACAGGCCTTATTAACAAGAAAATAGGAATCTTTTTAACCTGTTCCTCTGCTTTTCCTTTTTCATGGTACTATATTAGCTTGGATATGGACTTTTTTTTCCACACTCTCTCTCACACAGGCAGCACCTTCAGCTCATTAGACCACAAGGTTCTTGGAGTTAACTTTTTCCAGGGCAATAGCCTCTCTTACTACTTTATCCAGGATTACAGAGAAAGAGTCTGTCCATGATCCATCTGTACATATGAAATTATTACCAGGCTCAGATGTGCCTCCCTCTCCATTTCACCCATGTTTCATTGCAATGTACTTTTAAACATGTCACAAATCTGTTTATGTGTGGATAGAGAAACCGTTTTATTTCAAGACCAGCTGGAGCCTGTGAAAAGAAGACACAAACACAATTCTCTCTCATCTAGACTTTGCTTATTTTCCTTGTCTTAGCTATTTTAGCTGTACATAATAGTAATTGGATAGTCTGAATTCTCCTTCTGAGATCTAAATATAATCGTTGCAGAAATCTTATCTTTTAAAAAGATAAGACACTAAGTTGTGACAAGTTATTATAACACACTACCATATATGAGAGACTGTTTCATTTTCCATACACAGCAGCAAGAACATTTCCTTTTAAGGCATAATTCAGGGTTTCTACTTAAATCTCCATGATGACCCTAGGACACTCCCTTATTAGCTGGAAATTAATCTTGCCAAGTCGGTAAAGTTTGAAACTCAAAAATACCATTTTGCACCGAATAATTTAATTAAAAAAAAAATATTCAAGGTTATCACTGTCCATATTTGCTGTACAAACTCTGTGGACTCTACATGTGCAGAGCTCTCCTAGAACTTTGGAGAACGCACTGGCTTCCCAATCATTTGCCCACCACTGCTATTTATTTTTCCCCCAAAAATCATTCAACGTTTTGTGAGATTAAGGTTATTGGCATCCAAATCATTGAGAGAAGGAAAAAAAACAATGAAGGAATTATTTGAATGAAACAAATGGAAAGTAGGCTTCCTCTTGCATGAATTTTCACAGTAATTGAAGACTAAGTGCACAAAAGAATATATGTATGTTTTAAAATACCAGGATCTATAGAACTCACATGCTTTCTGTGCAATGCACAGGAAGAACTTTGTGCTTGACAGCAAATGTCAGTAAGAACCAACCAGTAAGAAAAGCAGATGATGACAGCAGGGATTAAATTTTCAGTCTATGGGGACAGATCACCCTCCACAGTCGTGTCTGAGAGGGCAGCATGCTGGACTTGGATTGAAGGCAAAACTTAAAAAAAGTAGTTTAAGCTAAAATTTTATTTTTCTTAAAAAAACCCCCACCATCATCCATGCTATCTTCAGGACTAGGGCTTATAACAATTCTTCCTCAAAAAATATAAGCATATGAAAGTATAGCATGTACTTTTACCATTACCAGAGCTATCAGACAGCCCAGCTTCAAACCCCTTTGTCTTCACAGGAAGCTTCAATTTCTTGTCCTACCCCACTAGCCTACCATACAATTTCAAATATTCCCATTGAAGCTGCTGCCTTTGTTTAATGTTTAAAACACATATTTTTAGCCACAGAGAGGAAAAAAAAAACCACAAATGAGAGTTGAGGGGTGACTGCCTGGAAGGGCAAACAATTGCTTTCCAGTGCCTAGCACAGCATGCATCTCCTTTTTCTCTTACTCAATTTTCTCTGGAGTTCAGTCTCCTGTGCATGTTCAGAGAGGCAAACCTCTGCAGCACAGAGGCCCAGAAATGAGTTGGGCAATGGATTGCAAAGTCATGCAATGAAACTGGATGCTTGGTGAAGCTTTAAATGGTTCCTGTAAGCCATAAAACTGTTTGTATGGTCATTTCTCACTGTATTTCCCACCCTGCTACTCAGGCAAGTAGTAGGAGAATGCATGCACTGGTCAGATTTCAGCTTCAGTTATTACCCATTTTTTCCAGGGGCTCCCCTGAGTTTTAATTAAACAAGGTATTATTTACCAACTCTGTTGTAAATAGTACGGTTACAGTACAGTTTAAACTGTCCCTGTGTGTCTCTTCAGAGAGGCTCTTTTTTCAGTAGTGGGTCACTTGATCCCAGAATATTATTTTTATAAGTGCTCATTGATTTATGATTCTACAGATCTGACCACATAAAGTGCAACAGGGTTGTAATTATAAATATTTTTTATAGATTGAAATTACGATATTATCACTTCCTTTTTCTTATCTATATAAACCATGTCAGAGAATACGCTGCAGGACAAGTTTTGTGTGCAGGCAGAGTCTGACTCTGGGGTATGGAAAGGAGTTAAATTCTGCCTGAAAGTGTATCAACCTGCATTGTTGAAAGAAAATACATGTATACCATAGTCTCCCAGGGATCTTAGTTCAGATGTTATGTTAACCTAACACTTAAAATGGAGGGTTTCAAGTCTTCTAATCTTTGTAAGCAACTGAAATTCTCTGTGGCTTGCAGAGAAAGAAATTAAATTTCTTGCCATTTTCTATGAATTTTAATTTTTCATTAAGAAAAAGATAGGAAACTGTAAAGCTTAAATATTTTGTGGTGGCTTTCATTTGCTTTCTATTTCTGTTCTTAAATATAGCAACTATATACACAACCAGGGTAAAGAATGTAGCAAAGACATTATTTACAGCCACATTCTCTCGATGTACTTATCTTAATGGGCATCCAATAGTAAAGTGCAATGCAGTGGTGACTTTTTAAATACAACTTAAATAAGTGGTCAAAGAACTCTGATAATTTTTCAGTAATTTTTTTTTAATGTAACCATTTCAGAATTGAATACAAAAAACTTAGATGGAACCTGCAGAAGAGTAGTGATTGAGCATCCACTAATAAAGTTTTGTATTTTTTCAAAAGGCTTAATATTTCCATATATAGAAGGAATACCAGAATCACTAGCACATGGAATGGTTTCGGTTGGACGGGATGTTAAGGATCATCTTAACCCCCTGATCAACAATCCCCTGCCATAGTCTGGGACACCTTCCACTAGACCACATTTCTTAAAGCCCCATCCAACCAGGCCTTAAACACTTCCAGGGATAATCAGTATTCTGGTAATTACTATTTGATGATATTTATTACCTTTTCTGTCATTATGATACCAAGAAGGATAAAACTGGTAAGAATTTATAGAAGTGCTAGCAACCTACTGTTCTGGACAGAATAACCATGCTCATGTTTGGTGCTTAAACCACACCAGCTAATCCCACCACCCCTAACTCTCTACTAGCTGTCAAAATGTGGCAAATCAATATTTATTGTATATATTTTTTAAATCTGCATAATATCAGTTTTCCCTGTTCTTGACATGGAAGAGATTTGCTGCTAGGGTTTTTAGGTATGTGTACACATACATACATAAATAGATATATAATTTCTCTCATTTATAAAGGAAACCTGAGAAAAAGAGGGACTCTAAAGTAGGATTAAGGTAGATTTTTCCCTCATTTACTGCTATCTGCAGATCTTTTAGTAAGCTTCCTATTAATAATAAATACAACTCAAACTCTGATGCATTTCAGATATAATCTAAGTAAACATTTTTGCTCCTGGAGACTGGTCTTATTGCTGGTCTCTTTGCATGATAAGATTCTTGCAGCAATGCACATACCAAATACTTTTACTGTATGTTAGTACAGAAATCCCCTCTAGGAAAACCTTACATGTTTTACGATATTTGGATGCCTAGTGCTACCAGAGAAACTCTTTGCAGTCTATGAAAGTCTCCTCTGCAAACAATGGCTCTTAAAATCATTGAGACTATCCATGTGACATGGACCAGTGGACATAAACTGATTTAAGGATTTTAAATTTAAAACAGGTTGATAATCCCTAGTGGATGATGTGACTGTGAAAATGGAGCTTATCAGGCTGCCCTGTAAGTCTGCAGACAGAGCAAACCAGTCTGAGCCTGACTATCTAATATTTCCTGCTCTAGAAATGAAGAACAGCTTTCTACATTTATTTATGAAGTAGGAGTCTACACCACTTGAAGGGGAGTTTTGTACTCAGCTGCTCATTTTGTAGCAGACAGCAATGCTTTATCCAGGCCAACAGAAAACTAAAGTAATTTACAAGGTTAATAGCTATTTTCAAACTATCACCTTGTACATTTTTAACATAACCATGAGCCCTGCTCTACACCTCACAAACTGTGCATGCCCAGGCTGGAATCAAATCACCAGCCACTTCCTAAGCAGGAATGAGGTTTGTCTTTGGAGTTGCTCTCCTGAGCTTCCCTCTCCTGTGCAAAGTCAGCAGTGGGGAGGTGCAGCCGTGCAAGTCAGCTCTTTTCACCCATACAGTCATCCAGTAAAAAACACTGGGTGTGGGGGAATTCAGGAATCCAGCTTACAGTTGCATTGTAATTACAATTACACATCAAAAAAAATTAGGGCAAGAGAGGATTTGAAGGGTGTGTTAGGTAGATGCAACTAAAGAGGTAGAAACTGGGAATTTCATTTATTGGCAGTGTTATTGGGATACCATGTACTCTATAAACATGTTTATGGGCTGTGCAGGATTAGTACGTGGGTCAGATTTTAATGGAAGTGAAGTCAGAGAGCCAAGAGGAAAGGAGAATGAGGTGCGGGAATCCGGAGAACGGGACCAAAACTGGATACTGAAAAAGAGAGAAACTGAAAGGGGAGGGCTGAGACAAAAACAACCTATCTAAGGAGGAAGCTATGCCTTGGTGAACTTTAGGACTTGGTAGGACTGCTACAGCATCATGACTGGCTTCAGAGTCAGCCTGATCTTGCTGCCATGAAGAGTTGACTTGCAATGAACATGGGGCATGAAATACTGTCAGGAAGCACCAAGAGCACATATACCCTGGAGAGGGATGCAGGAGATAGACGAGGAGCTGAGAGCAATCCCAACACAAGCAGTACCTGCACAAAGTGCAACCCTACAGTACCTGAGCACAGCAGGTTGAGCCAAGTGGGGTGACAAAGGGGGCAATTCGTAGCCCTCAGCACATCAAGGTGACAAACCAGGATGAGGGTCTCTCCAAGGACTCCTGTCAGCAGCAGTTGGATATGGGTTGGAGACACATTTATTAAGTCAGTCCCAGGTACATCCCAGGAGCCAAGGGTGGATCAACACTCAGACAACAGCTGCCTGCCCCATGCTGAGCTTAAACGAGCTCCTGAGCCCTTGGAATGAGGAGGAGCAGGAAGGTGGGACCCAGGTGAGGCTTGTGGGGCCAGCAAAGCCTACTAGTGGGAAGGAAGGGGAAAAACAGGGAATAGGTTTTCAAATATTTAATAAATGAGGTGTTACAACTTCTTCCTTTCAGTAACAGACAGCAACTCACTGAGACTCAAATCTTGTTGGAATTCAAGGGTGCTATAATAAATCTCCAGATCTGAGGTCCTGGTATTTCTAACCAGTATAGCTTTATGCACGAGCTCCTGATGTGTAAGCAATTTGAGAATCTCTCCCTTGTTCAGGTGTCAACAAATGTCTTCACATCCTCATATGTTGCATCTACAGCGCTGTGAAACCAATAATGAGACTAAAGTTTCCTTGCACACAGACAAAACAAATAAATCTTGTGCCTGCAACAAGATTCTTGGGTAATACTAAACAGGATTTTTCTGTATCTAACATTAAAAAAAAATATTCTATAAGATACTTGACAAGGGCAATTCTTCAGAATAAAAGTATGTACCAGTTTTCATGCCCAGATCGACTTGGATTATTCCACCAGTTTTTCACAGGTCAAAAGTATATCCTTTAAAAATATGCATCTGCAGCTCTGAATGAAAGCCCAAAATACCAGTTTTTCTGGCCATCTCTGGTTAACCTAACACTCTCCTGCAGTGAGCATTGGAAGTCCAAAACCCACCCATGTTTCTCAACTGCAAAATCCAAAAATCTATTTGTTTACTATTACAAAAGTCTCCTTGTGTATGACAGGCTAACCAAGAAAAAGAATTAAAGGGACCACACTGACTTTTATCTGAGCAATATTAGTTACAACACCCCCTCAGTGGCAATAGCACCACAGTATAAATTACTGTTTTCAGGACAGAGAGAAGCCCCACTATAGAAGGACTGGATTCAGTGAGAGCCATTGTACCTGCAGGTTTGCTCCCTTCTGGGAACTCCAAGCATTTCTGTACTACTGTGCAAATACAAGACAGGCACACTTATAACAGAGAAAAAATATAGCTAGTATAAAATTATAGCTGCTTTGTAGAGGCAAAATATAGCTGCTTTTCTGGGAGATGCAACATTCCTTTTATTTTTGTGTCATTTACAAAGATAAAGCAGTGCATTGCAATTTTTTTATTTACATAAATTGAGAATTCAGCTTGAGGTCAGAAAAGCTGATTTTATTGCTGTCTTTCAAGTATACACCACTGACTTTAACTGGCTTTGCAGTGAAACAACAGCACAATAAATTGACATTTTTTTTGCAGAGATCACAGTGGAAGACCCATCACTGAATTCCATAATTTTTTCACTGGGGAAAACACTTATCTGCCAAAGACAGGAAGACCCCAGCCTGCAATAATCCATTAATTAAATGAGAAAATGACTTTATAGACCAAAGACATCAAAATAAAAAAGGACATTTTAGGTTTCATGGGAGTTGTCAAGTCTTTATTATAAAACGTTGCAACAAGATGTTGGATCATTTATTGAAACTAATGTTTGCATAACTTTTCAGTGGTTTGAATTTGTATTTGAAACATTTAAAAGAAATAATAAGGGAAAACAATATCCCTTTTTTGTTTTTTTTTTTTTAAACATGCCTCTGTGGCAAGAACACTCAAAGTTTGACAAGGGTGGTACCATCTATATACATTTAGGAAAACATGCCTGCTGTGGGTGTACAAAAATAAAATTTATTTGTTAAATTACACATAAATATAAGGTACAAATGTATTTTTAAAATACAGATAAAGATAATCACACTTGCATTGTGTACATATGAAAATACAGTATTTTAATATTCAACATACACAGACACATTTATGATAAATGCAACTAGTTGGCAATGCCAGTTCTTCTCAGTCTCTGTTTTGTTCTTTTTTTTTTTTTCCCCTTCCAGTTTTCCATAAATATGGAAAAATAGGCTTTTGAAACAATTAGTTCTGCCGGACATCTTGCAGCAGCTTGTTAATTTCTGCCACCAGCTCACTGGCATCCATGAGTTCGTGTTTGCCATCACTGAGGTGGTTGAGTACGTTGTCAAAATCATCTTCCTCGTAATTCTCCGGGATCTCCTCCATGGCTGGCAGCCACTTGGAGGAAGGCTGCGCGCCCGAGTGAGTCCCCAGAGTGGGCCCGTTGTTGGCAGGGTTTTGGAAATGTGTGCTGGCTGCCCAGGCTGCCACTGCCGGTGGATAATTTACAGTCTTGGCTGGCAAATGTCCTTTCCTGCGCTCCAACGAGTTGGAGCGATCCATCTCATCGCACTCCGTGTAGGCATCTAGGGAGGGAGGCAGCAGGCGCTGGAAGACGCTGCTCATTTCAGAGAGGAGGGAGGAGGTACAGGTGTCCCCTGACTCCTCCTCACTCTTGCAGTCCTTCCCAAATGTTGAAAAGCTCTTCTTCTTCTCACCGGCGTCAGCAGCCTGGGCATCATCCTCGAGGCCCTGATGCTGCTGCTGCTGCAGATGCTGCTGGGGCGACTGGAACTCCTCCCCAGGGATGAACATATTACTTCTGTAATCGGAGGAGGGAGAGGGCAGTGGTGGCATCCAGCACTGGTCAGAGTGCCCCAGGACCCTGCACTCCTCTGTGCACAGCCGCATCGCTGCAAGAGAGACATGAGGAGAGTGAGCATCCCTCTCCTGCTGCAGATAGCATCTACATTCACAGGGACTGACACCAGGACTAAATGTCTCCAAAGATGTTCAAATCTGGTGTTTGGTTTCATTTTCTGTGTGCAGGAAGGTGGCAAATACAAATGGTCTGGATCTAAATGTACTTGCATTGCCAAATGGTCTCCAAAAAATGGGAACGACCAATGCAGAACATGTAAGACAGTAATGCGATCGCTTAACTAAGATTGAAGATAAACATGCAAAACCCAGGTGGAAAACAAGCATTTGTGGCTTAAAGCCATTCAATCCCTTTGTACAATTAGCGCTAGCTCATTAAAACAAATATAAAATAAAAGGAAGATGTTTCTACCTCCAAGCATTCACTTGAGTTTTAGTGAAGTCTTCCACATGCAAATAGTGAAGCGTATCAGAGTGGGAATAAATGAACAGGGGAAATAAAGAACAAAGAATATTAACATGCAGAGGGATCTCCTTCTCCATTAAACACCTCCTTTTATCTGCAATGAGGTGTATGTAGAATTCGGCGTGATCCACTGCCATATTACCTTTTTAACTGAATCAGTTCAATTTTAATCCAGTATCAAAATACCTAGGGCTTAATTCCTACTCTGTGTGACTCTGGTGTTTACACTGGATTTATACTCTCAGGTGCACTTGCAGCTCTGTAGCTCAAGTCACTGGACCATGCTGGCTCAGGTGCTGGCACAAGGAGGACTCTAACCCACCAGATGGACACCCAGGTACATGATGAGGGCTGAAGAGCAGAAGACAACAGAGCTGCTCTATCAGCTCCTTGGTTTATTGATGTCTCTCAGGTAGAAGAAATAAGATGGGGCAAGTGACTGCATCCCTGAGAGCTACGCTGCTCTGAACTAGGCCATGAAGGAGCACTGCAGGAGTCCTCTCCAAACACTCAGAGGTCTGGCAATGGTCCCTGGAAGCAGAGACAGGAAAAGCCCAATTTGACAGACCTGCAGAGAGGGATGTGCCAGGAGAGAGGCCAAATTTTCCACTCCAAAGGGAACTGATTGTAGGACACAGTCTTGTCTCAGACTAGGCCCTGCCTGTGTGCCTGGCAGAGTTGCTGGAGAAGACCTGGGTTCTGCTGGGGCCACTAACTTGGTTTTGAGTCACATGGTTCAAAAGACAGTTTTCAGAAATGACAGACTCTTTGCATTATGCATATTTTGACCATAAGAAACTTCTGTCCTATTCATTTAATGGTTAGATTACCCCACACAGAATAGAGTTACTTGTTCTTTCTCTGTCCATATTGAGTACATAAGAAATGTTTGCAGTCATGCCCTGTAAGTTTCCCTTGCTCCCTCATCACATTTCCCATCTGCCTCTGGATCCACTCCGTTTATCAAAAAATCTTTTTGCAGTGGTGTAAGCAGAACTGAACAGAGTATTTCAGCTTAGGACGTACCAGTGATTGATAAAGTCCTTCTCTCATGTTGTCAGTGCTATTTATCTCTGCACTTTACACAGCCTATCATATTGTTTGCTTTCCTAATGGCCTTTCCGTTCCTACAAGTATAAACTTTCTCTGTGTCTTGCAAGCGAGAGTATGAATTTCTGTAAGATTACAAGCTCAGGTTGCAGTCTGGATAGTGCACAAGCTGTTACAAAATAACTGCTGACCCAGGCAGCTTCAAACAAACAAAGCAGACTAGAATATATCAGTGGCTGAAGCTTTGATAGGAGTGACTGAAATGCCTACTTTGTTCCCGTGTATGATGATTTACAGAAAATTAGTTAGAAAGGACAAAAAATATCTAAGTGATCCATGACCAGTTCTCAAGTCATCCCAGAAGGTGAGAATTACTTTTCTGATTAAGGAGACTCTGTTAAGACTCCTTTAAATTCATTAGATACTTTCAGTGGTCTAGTATTTCATTAGTAGTGAGTTTTGTCTTAGTGTGAGTTTTGTTACTGTTGTTATCAGGAATGGTTTTGGTTTAAAATAATACATTTTTAAGTTCCTGAACATAAGATCAAAAGATACTCTGAAGTAACTGAATGGTGACACAGTCTGTCCTTAAATCAGCAATGAACTAAAAAACTCCCAGATGCACAACAGCTTTTTTTCTTTCTTTTTTTCCAGAACTTAAAGTTTGTTGGTTAAGATTTAAAAAGAGAAAGAGAAAAAGAAGTCTTTCAAGGACAGTTATTGAACTTTCTGATCATATAATTTGTGAAGTTTTGAGGAACTGGTTCCATTCTTATCCAATTTCACCTTAAAGGGACAAACTGAAAGGACTTTCCCACAGGATTTTGCCTGTGTCCAGACTGACAATGCAGAAACCTTTCAAAATGGAGAACAGGAAATCTCTAGGAAGTTTTCTTTTCCTCCTTTTTATTTATTTGGACTGCAGAACAATTCAGGTCTCATCTGAACAGGTTCAGAACACTTATCTGATGGATTAAGGCCATGCATAGCAGCAAGTGGATAGCTGGGTGAGATTAAATGCCAGTCTTGACAGCCCAACACAGTTCTGTCTGCACTCAGAAAGAGCTTTCCTTACTTTGAATGCAGTTAGCTGGGCATTTTGGGAAATCCTATGCTTTGGTTTCCTGTTTAGAGAGGGAATTGTAAGAGCTGAAAATGGGTCATGGGCATTTTAGCCAGCTAAGAGGACAACCATTCCTGTCTGCTGGCAGCCTCCAGCTGCCCACTGGAAAGGGACAGCTCTTCCTTGGCAGCAGTGGGGCTGGATGCCAGTGCAAACACCATTGCACTTGAAGTTCCCTTGGCAACTGAGAGCTCCAGCAGATCCCTCCCTCTGTCCTTGCTAAGCATAGGAGAGAATGAGACATGCCTCATGTTAGCTGGCAGAGGAATAAGCAGTAGGAGTTAGGGAGGAAGAGGATAAAAATATATTAGTACTCCAGATGCAGGCTAAAGATTTGGAAAACATGGTAACTTTTTGAGGCCTTCAGTTTTGAGCATGTTTGAGGAGGTAAGGGGAGTGATACAAGATCTAGTCTGGAGCAAAATATACTAAGGACAATTTAAAGTTAAAACGTATAAGAAAACCAAATTGAACTTTTGGTGTTTACTCTTGCGTGGCATAACAGCAGGTTTCTCAGGGTAAGGCACATCAAGGTCAGGTACAACCCCCCCACTGCTGTTTTCCCTGGCAGACCAGGGAAGAAGATCCAGTACTCCACCTCCTCTGCTCCAGCCCTGGGTAATGCATGGGGGTCACTTTAGGAGGGACATGTGCTTCACCATCCCATAAAGCAAGGGACCTCCATGTATAAAATTAGTTTACTAAACTTTTAAGTTCACACTCTTGGTTCAGTGAACTATATGGAAATTATCCAGCCCTGTGATTATAATATGATCTGAAGTAAGAACAAGATCTAGAGTACAACCAGAGGCTGTATAATTATTAAAGTAATTACAAAATTCTTCTATCTGTACTAAGCATGACTTCCCATGACTTTTTATTCAACTTATAGCTAGGTATAAATTTAAAAGTGATACTTCATACACATGAGTATGTACATGTGCGTTTATCCTACTGCCACTCACCCTTGTCTCATTTTTTTTCTTTCTGCCTTCTGCTCCTGAATTGTACCTCTTGGGCTCTCTCTTCCAAAAATTAGGATTGCAATAATTAAAATCTGGAACATACTTACAACTTTCCCTTGCCACTCAAGCTCATTTTTCAGTGGGGGAAAAAAATACACTTTTCTTTTTTCTCCATCCATATTTCTAGTCCACTTTTAACACTCAATTTCTGAACAGTAAAAGTTTGTATCAAACCCACTGTGGAAAACCTATCTCCCAAATTATAGTTCAGTGTATTTTTAACAAACCACAACTGCCTGGCTTTGTGAAAACATCCACCCAGTCATTAGAAGTCTAAGGATTTGGAGAAGATTGTACTTTTAGGGGGAATCTGGAGCCAGCTCATGATGTGAGTAAAGAAAAAAAAGAGGAGGCAAGGAGGCAAGGAGGCATTGCTCTGAGTAGATTTGCAGCTGTGTCTGAGGTTTCATTTTAGTAGGTATGTCAAGGCTTCAGCTCAGTATTTACCATGAACAGAGTAAAAAGGAAGGAAACACAGGACGTGAAAGCTAAAGAATTTTTGCTTTCTCAGGAGTAGTTTTATCAAAGTGACAGCCAGGCAGCACTGTAAATAAACTGGTCAGCTTCCATTGTGCTCTTACCTGCAGGAATTCTTCCATCTGTAAGGAAAAGGTCACTGAATCCTTCCCCAAGAAGTCTGTCAATTGGAGACTCTCTCCCCAAATCATAATCACTGTCTCCAGCTTCACTATCACCCCGGCCACTGTCTTTCAAGCTGAATTTATCCATATCTTGTAGGGCATATCTGTAAAGAGAATTGTGAATTACATTATCTCAGATATGTTATAGTCCACTTTTTGATTAAAAATGTATGTCCATATCTTCAGATGCATGTACAGAATAGTCTGGATTCTCACCTGTAGCTTCTGGAATACTTGTTTCCTCGAAAACTTGGCCTTGGCTGATATTGGCCCTGGTGAAGCATCGAGAGAAGCTGAGAAACCTGCTAAAGAAAAAGTGAAAAGACTGATCCTTTGTAATGAAAGCTCAAGTTTCTAGTTGTAAAACCACTAATTTGTTTCCCAGGTTTGTTTGTGGTTTATTTTTTTGCCCTTTAAAACTTAATTAAATCAAATTCCTGCACATATATAATGCAATACGACAGACTATTTTGTAGTGTAATATCTGACACAGGAAATACCTGAAGACTACAATGAGGAAATGCATTGCTGTTCATCCGCCTCTGAACTCATAATAATTAACAAATAAAACAAGTAATTAAAGAGAGGTAGAGTTTTGGTTTGGTTAAATATATTAGAATCAGTCCTTTTCCATTCCAAGATCCTAATTCAAAACAAAACATCATTGCTTTACATGTAAAGAGCTTCCAGGACACAGATCTCATTTATTTAAGCCATTACCCAGCATTTGCAGTAAAAACTGAGATGGGCAGTCTCAAAGTTTGAGACACTATGAACATATATTACAACAGCTGTACCTAAACTGTGTCAGTGTTTAGTCTTTTAGTTCTTCAACCCCATCAATAAAAGAATTTCCTGGATTGTTTCTGTATATCAATACTCAAGCACTCTTTCTTAGATGGAGCTGTAGAGAGGGAGAGGGACGGCAAGGAAGAAAAGAGTGAGCAGTAAACTAGATCTGTCTGTGTTTCACTTCACTGTTTTGACCTTACAGGGAAGAACCAAGGAATAATGCTATTGATGATAGATTTAATGCTGTTCCCCATTTAATCCAGTACCTCAGGGTAATGGAATGAGTTGATACTGGAGTAAAGCTGAAAAGCTATGGCATCCAAGAGAAATCCATGACACACCCCCACATTGGGCATTGACCTCATTGCCTCTTGCTCTCACGAGTTGCGTGCAGGGATACCTGCGCATTCCCAAGTGAGTGCATGTGTGAATGATGTGCAAAACTGAGGTATGGACCTTACCTCGACAGCTGGCGTGGCATGGGTGAGCTCCAGCGAGAAGTTTTCAGGTACGTGGTTAGAGGAGATGGTCACCAGGCTGTTCAGCGATTGGTGGCTGTGGTGGCTCTGTCGGCTGCTCATTTGTCCCCTCTCCAGGGTCGGGGATGACGATGGAGAAGCTCTGTGGTGAGACCTGATGGGTAAAGTGCCATTAACCGTTGGCACTAATGTGATGTCCCCTTTGTGGATCTGTCTTGAGGGCCGTTTTGGGTGGTGCTGGTAGGTCGATTCCGCCACGCGACAGTTGTAAGACCTGGTGTCCTTTTTCTCTCGATTGCATCTCGTAGCAAAGATAACCATAATGACCAACAACACGGCACATATTGATCCTAGGGATATAATTGTTATCATGGAGATGTCCAGAGAGGGTTGGCTTACCAAAGTTGCTTCTGTGCTTGAAAATGAATAAACGTGCTCAAAAACGGTACATTTCAGAAGGGCTTTAGTACTAAGCTGAGGGCTGCCTTTATCCTGGACTATCACTAAAAACTCCCATTGTTTTGCTGGAACTGATTCAACACTCACATTGATAGAGATGTCACAGGTTTGGGGATCCATCACGAAGATGCTGTTTTTCTTGTCAGCTGCTATGGAGCAGCTGAGTTCAGAGTTCATACCAGAGTCTCTATCCGTAGCCCTTATCCTGGTGACAAGAAAGCCAATTCCAGCATCTTTAGGGATTGAGATCTCTGCTGTGCTGTTGTGTAGCACTGGCCCCACAATGACAGGAGCGTTGTCATTTTCATCAATGATGGTTAGCACAACAGTGGTATTGCTAGCAAGCTGCTGGCTCCCTCCATCCCTAGCTTGAACCACAAAGGCAATTTGGTTTACTTCCTCGTGATCAAAGGTTCGCAGGGCATAGATCGCCCCGTTGGAGGGATCGATGGTCACGTAGGTGGTTATGGAACTCCCCAAAATAGAGTTCTCCAAAATAGTGTACGTCACCTGCCCATTGTCGCCTAGATCTGGGTCTGTGGCTGTGACTGATGTGATGTATGCTCCTGGAGAGTTATTTTCCAAGATAACAACTTCATATCTGTTTGTCTGGAAGCGGGGTGGGTTGTCATTTTCATCACTGATTTGGACAGTAAAGTGTTTCACTGTGGAGAGACTTGGCGTTCCCTTGTCCTCCGCTATTACAGTCAAGCTGTATTCAGATCTCTTTTCCCTATCCAGAGTGGCATTAGTCAAGATTAAATAGTTATTTTCATAAGTCTTTTGAAGTTTAAAGTGGCCATGCCCATGGAGCTTACAAACTATCTCTCCATTCACACCAGAGTCCTTGTCTTGCACTCTGACTAGGGCAACAAAGGTGTCCAAGGGTGACCCTTCAGAAATGTAAGCTATCTCTTCTCTCTCTGTGGACATCAGGTTTAAGTTAATTTCTGGTCTATTGTCATTCACGTCCACAACTTTAATTATAATTTTGCAGTGAGCCGGAATAGAATTTGGCCCCATATCCTGAGCCTGAACATCAATTTCATAGGATTTGGTTACTTCATAGTCCACTTGCTTCAGCAGGGTCAGATGACCTTTTTCGGAATCTATCTTAAAAGTCTCTATAATTTTGGCAGACACGTGACTGCTAAAGGAGTACACAACTTTCCCATTGGCGCCCTCATCTGGATCAGTAGCATTGAGGTCTATCAGCAAAGTCCCAATGGGTGAGTTTTCCAAGAGCTGGATTGTATATGACTGTTGCTCAAAAACAGGGCTGTTGTCATTGGAATCAGAAATGCTGATTTTCAGGAGGGACGATCCAGACTTCTGAGGCACCCCTTTATCAGAGGCAGTGAGCTGGAGTTCGTAACTCGACTTCAACTCACGGTCCAGCTCTCTAACCACAATCAGCTCTGCATATTTAGCACCATCAGTCCTGGTTCTCACCTCAATGCTAAAAAAATCATTCGCAGAAAGGGAATAAGTGTGAAGGGAGTTGTCTCCCACATCTGGATCAAAAGCACTGTCCAAAGGGATCCGGGTTCCTACAGCTGCACTCTCTGATATCTCGATAGGGATAAGAGCTCTGGAAAACTGGGGAGAGTTGTCATTAATATCCAGCACTTCAACTTCAACATGGAAAAGCTGCAGATGTTCAGTGGGCAGAGTGATCACATCAAACTCTATGGAGCAGTTTAAGTTTTTCTGGCACAGTTGTTCCCGATCAATTTTAGCTCCTATGCTGATTTCTCCATTATCCTCGCGGACTACAAGCAAGGGAGAATTCCCCCTCTGCATGGCTCGAAAACGAACCGAGGAAGGGTTAGGCATTTTTAATAAAACATCAGCAACATCCTCCGATAGTCTTGCAATTACTGATCCAACCCTCTGCTCCTCATAAATCCTGTATTTCAAATTCTTGCCCAGCACAGCCTTATTGAAAGATATTATCATCAGTGCAAAAATGAACAGAAAGTGCATTTTACCGCCGATTCGGTGCATTTGTAAGTTTTTGCAATTAATTTCTCCCAGCAAGTTAAATAGCAATTATTTCGCCTTCCTTCGGTACCGTAAACCCAGCGCACATCTGGTCCTTTCCAACTTGAAAATGCCTTCTTTTCTAGCCAGCCAAGTATTAATATCTTACAGATCAGAAAACTTTTTGCTCTTTTTTATACACACCGTGCCAGGACGTCCAGATACAATCTGTAGGCAATCCCCGCTTTCTCATTTGACTCCGCGCTCCTCTTCCAGGCTGAGATGCTCCGGGGCAGCGCGCTCCTCTCCCGCCGTCAGCATCCAGGGACGGCCGGGAGCCGGCGGGATGGAGCCGCGCAGCCCGTCCTCCCGCCCCTCTCCGCGCTCGCCGCCGGACTGAACAGCCTCCTCGCCGTCTCCAACCTAAAATCCTCCGCAACTTCACTCCAACTCCCCAGACAAAGCTTTTTCCCGGCCTGTGCCGAGCCGGGTCCAGCCAATCAGCCCCTCGCCCCGCCGGGGAGGGGCGGGGGGCACCGCGGCCGGGGCGGGGGGACCGGGGAGGGTGATGGGGGCGGCTCCTCCGCCAGCCCCTGCTCGCCGCCAAGATTTGGGGGTGGGGGCGTGCGAATGACTAATGGACAACTTTAAATCAACGTCCCTCCTTCCCCACCCCCCGAATTTTTGTGGCGGTTTCAAGCCGGGGTTTTGTGATTTTAATTCCTCCCCCTTTCTGCCACGAGAAATGAGGACCGCGCTGCTTATTTACATACTTTTAGGTTCCCCTTGTTTAACTCGCTGGGAGCTTTTAAGTGGGTTTGCTTAGTAAAGGAGGTGGTGGTGCCGCAAGAGCGTCTTCTTGCTGCTTATTTACCTACATCCTGCATGTCCTCAACGTCTGTGCTCCTGCCCAGAGAGATCTCCTCCACTCCGCGAAACCTCTCCCTCCTTCTTCCCAAGTCAGGAACATTTTACACACTCCGGTCCTTCCCCGGCTCCCTCTTGCAGCATCTCTGCCCTCAGCGCAGCTGCCTCTGCCTGAGCCTGGTTCCTCTGTGTGTTCTTATGTGCGATTGTCTCTGTGCTTTTTTATTATTATTATTTGCTGTTCCAGTGCTTCTTCAGATGATCCTTTTCATCCTGTTTGAAACAGCACTTCATGCTCCACCGCGACAGTCGGTGCTAAGCACACCTTCTACATGCCAAGTGTTTTAAAGGAAAAGAAGCCATATGACAGATTGTTTGGAAAGTGACAAAATCCTCCCCTTTCTGCTGTTGCTGAAAACTATTTACACTCCCACACAATTGCACATAAATATATAATCTTATGACTGAGTCGAGCATGTATTTTGTGTACACCAGAAATGTTACAGATCCCTACGTGAGCTTCAGGCTGCATCCAGGACATGGAAGCTGATGCATTCTTCTCATTTCAAAAGTAGCTATTTATGTGACTTCTACTTCCTCTTTTTACATATGCTTTTATAATTTTAGCCACAGTCTTGCTATGTTTTTCTTTGTTTCCCTGCTAACTTTGTCTACTTGTTTATCGGTGTTGCCCGTAACGATACCATCACTCTTTTATTGCTCTTTTCCCTCTCTTATATTCCCCACCCCCACCATCATACCCAAAAATATAAAGAGTAAATCTCTGATTTTCCCAATTTCCTTACTCTCAGCAGAGCTCAGGCGAAGTCACTAAGAAGGTTTTTGCTAAAAAGAAAGCGGAGGAGGCTCAATGTGAACTCTCCTTCTTTTTCAGCATTCACAAGCATTTTATAAGCCATTGTCTCTTTTTTTTTTTTACAAACCAGCACCGTGTGGCAAATTGTGCAGAATAGAAATGCCCATAATGAATGTATTTAGTACTGGGTCACGCTGATGAACATTCTGCCCCCATGAATAATACTGTTTTACAAGTTTGCAGCCCTTTCAAATTGCTGATCCCTGAGCCCTATAGGCAAACTAGAAAAGCTAACACAAGCAACTGGGACTTTAGAAACCCATAGCCATCTGGCCTAAATCTCTAACAATCCAAGCCAATAATTATATCAATTCAGGCTTTAGTGAACCCCTTTGCAAACACCAAAAGAGCAAAAAAAGGAATTAGTGGCCATTCTAAGTTCTGGTGGACAGAATTCAAAGATAGTATAATTCCATTAGTTCATGGACAGCTTTTTTTGCAGCTCTGATAAATCTTTCTAAAACATTTTTCCAAAGCACCAGAGTAAACTCTTTTCTGACGATAATTGGGAAAAGAGGTTCAATTAAATGCTGTTCTTAGTGTCAAAAAAAAGTATTTTGTTGATAAAAGAAGTCACTGCCCCTTTACATGATGAGTACAGGAGATGAATAATTCATAATAAAAACAATTTCACTTCTTTAAAACTATTACGTACACTCCTAAATTATAACATGTTCTTCCAAGGAACGGTTTAGTACACTTAGATATGCAGAACTTGCTTTATGCAATTTTTATCACTTTCCAAATAGTAATTCCACTTCATCACATCCGTCTTTCTCAGAGGCACACCATATATTAATAGAGAGCAGGATACCTACAGATAGGAATTACAACATCTCTCTTTTTTTTTTTTTCCCTGTTTTGGATTTATTTTTTTTTTCATTTTACAACTTCACCGGTTAGGTATGTCATATTACCACTTAAGTGCACACTGACCACTTACACTTATAATGATGATAAAATGTCCTTAGCACAATAGTCCTTACCTGAATTCTGAATTACAGTAATGGAAAAGTCTTGATTTAATTTTTTTTTCCAGCTGACATTCATTTGAACCTGCAAGTGAGGAGAAACACATCTTGAGGGTTTTTTGCATAGATGGGGTAATATTTATGTGCGTGGCACTTCAAGAACTGTTGCTTCTCTGGGGTGCTTAGGAGCCACTGCAGCATTCCTGAGGTCGATTTCTCCAACATCCAGTGAAAGAGTTTTGTCTGAAAGTCTCTTAAACTCCAGTCCACCTTTGACATGGCAGGCTTCCCTTACAAAGGAAAGGGAGAGTCCCACGTGCAGCCAGCAGAGGCTTCTTAGGGAGTGTGGTATTGTCAGTGCTGTTAGGCACGTGAGTGGAGTGCTGCTGGCCTCCTGCAGACTAATCTCAGTCATTCCCACCTAATACAGATCTATTCACCACAAGGTTCCTCTCAAAAGTTATGCTCCAATTCTCCAGTGGTGTACCTGAGGAAGAAAAACAAACTGACTCCGCATTGCACTTCCATTTGCCTACAGTACTGCTTCAGAAACCACAGCTGCACAGCAGATTAATTATTTTTCACTTAGCTGAAAGTAGGCTTATTTCTGTGGTCGATATACTTTAAAGCCTGTCTTGTTTCTCTGAGGAGTTTTTCTGAGCTCTCAAGCATATATTTTCTTCTAAAAGTTTCTGATCCCCTAGATGCACAGTACATATGCAAAACTTAGGTGACAAAGAACTTTGCTTTGAAGAACTACTTTCTTAAATAGTCCCTCAGCAGGGACAGGGAGAAAGAAGATAATTTTTTTAACAATGCACAGTGAAATTAGCATGGTGCCATTTGGTTCATTCCCCTCCTAGAACACAAAAATGATGTTTTATTCACTTTCAGTATGATTTATTGCCTTATGTTGCATTATGTTACAAAATGTCACATGAGCTATGCTCCAGCGCACAAGACATCACAAGATAAAATTTGATTTGACACCTGTGCAATGAATGTGAAAGACAAGTCTTCTTAAGTCAGAAGTGTATTTTAAAAGAACATTTCCATCCCAATGAATGACAAAACTGAGGAGTTTCCTCTCTCTTGCCTCTCTTCCTTTGCTTCTCTTTCTTCCTCCCTCTCTCTCCCTCTATCCGTCTTTGACAAGCTTGTTTCTCAAAGTAAAACTAATGACAGAGCTCTCCCTGGCTTTTGTACTTTATATTTCCATCTGTTGCAGCATGAGTCCAAATTGAGTGAAGAGTATCCTTGTAGGCAAATGAGTGTTGCCCTTTTATACTCATTCTTGGGCCCACAAAGCTGATTAAAGGTCAGTATGATACTGTTCTTTGGAGTGGGTGGAAACCCAATTTCAGTTGGATTGTTTGCAAAGACAACCATATTCTAGTACTCATCACAAATTAATGCTGTGTTTGTCTGATATATCAACTACATAATCAGTCACGCTTATATCCAGTATTCTTTCAGAACTGAGGGACATCAGAGGCTGAATTATTTTAGGAGATATTAAAGGCAGAATAGACCACTGGACTACCAAAAATAAGACTTCTGCATCACAGTCTTCTGAATTAAGACCAGATACATTAGGCAGGGCATATATTTTGATATGTGAAATATTAAAAATGTATCTCAACTAGACATCAGTTACCTAGTACACATGAAAAGGCAGTCTAAAATGGGGCCAGGCATCCTGTCAGAAAAGCAAAAAATCCACCTGAGGTTATCAGTCCACAAAACTCCATACCTTGACTATATGCATATATACCCATACCTTACAGTACTTCCTGCTGAGGATACCCTGACTTAACAGCATCTGTTCCCATCAGAGCACTGTCCCTTTTATGCAGTGCCCAGCACAAGCAGTCTCAAAGGCTATTCTGTCACCTCGGAGACATCCAGAAAACATTTGGTAAAGGTAATAACTGTATCAGGAAAAAGTATCTTCCTGCCCCAAACAACAGCCAGTCAAAGCCCTGGAACAAAAGGCCGGGACCTAGAAGAAGGACCAAGCAGAGAAATTTAGTTCACAGCCTTGATCTTTTCAACTCGCTTTAAAAAAAAAATCAGATCGGTCATTAAAATACATCAAACCACAGATTTCTATGCACCTGCTGATGAGTGAGAAAAGTTTTTCTGAAAAGTGAGTTTAAAATTGGATTTTACATTATCATCAATCATTGCAGCAAAGGGCAGGGGATCAGATTTTCTGCTACATGAGTAAATTTCCATGGTGGTTTTGCAATGCAGCATTGTGTACATAAATTGTGAGTTAAACCCATATAAGTTTGATAAGTACTGTACCTAGATATTCAGTCTCTTTCTGCACCAATAAAATGTTTATCTCTCAGAGTTTTACCAAGTGAAAAAGAGAGAAATGCTTGAGACTTACAGTTTACTCGATCTCTATTATAAACAAATGCCTTCAATATATCAGTGGACACTTTTGGATTTTTTTGAGGATTTGTTATTATGGCACAGTATCTAATGGAAATTCCGTTGTTTGATCACTTTAGTGGATTTGTCATTTTGTTTAGTTACTGCCTCGTAAAGCATGAAGTGGAATGTCTCTAACTGATAGCTGTTTACCCCAAACTGCCTTTAAGAGAAATATGCACTCTTCAGCAAAATGAGGTTTTGAGTAATGTCCATGTTTGGGATAAAAGGCACCAGTCAGGACTGTAACACATTTCTTTCCCACTGCACCTAAGCCAACAAAGGTAGGACTGTGCGGCCCTGTTCCATCTTCTCACAAAGCCACTCAAAACCAACTGTGGGTCCTGCTGTGTACAACAAACATAGTCTCCCATTTCCTAATGCCTCATTTTTTCCTTCTGATCGTCCTCACCACTGAAATACAAATAATACAGAGAGACAGATGCTTCAGAGAACAGTGGCTCTAACCTTTGCTTCATGCAAAGTGGAACTCGAGGAACAAAGATGCTCTATCACCTCCTGTCACCTCCTGTCACCATCAAAATGATGCAGCCACCATGGGCCTGGGGTGGTCACTACTGCAGTCAGAGACCCCAGACCTCTTTTTTCCCCCCAGGTAAAGCATCAGCTCTTTGCCTGAGGTACACTTGTCTGTGGTGTACTGGCTTTGGATTGCCAACAACTGGATTTATTCCAGATGTTAACAAATTCCTATACGGCCTGCACAGAAATTTGAAACACTGTACATGAATACATTTGAAAGGGTTTCAGTGTCTTGCACTGCTGCTACTCTGCTTTGACAAATATCTTGCTCTTGTACCCTGCAACACACTATCTAGCATGTGATGATATTTTCAAGGCCTCTCTTTATACAGAGCAGAAGGAGCAGTTGCATTTGAGATATGCAACTGCATATCTCACACCTTTGCAGGAGTGGGGTTTCTGTAAGGAAAAGCTATGAAGTTTGGTGTACATGTGAATTTAGTCAGGGCTGCAATACATAGTCTGTCAAATTACTGGCTCAATCCAAAGCTTTTCATGGAACTATAACTTTGTCCATCACCCCTGGGAGTTTAAAAAAGGAGCATGATTACTGTTTCAAGTGTCTTTTGACCAGACAAAGCACATGTTCAATCTTCCACTGACAGCCTAAGCCAAATGATCCATGTGCACCTACCATGCCAGCAGCTATTTGCTACTAACATGCACCAAGGATGTCAGACCCTCTCAAGAAGGAAACAGGTCACTCATTTTCGTGGAGCCAGAATTCAGCTGTGTGCAGCCATGGTGCAGCCAGAGGTAACTCCAGAGTTCTTGAGATGCTTTTGCTTCTTTGTAGTTGTGGAACTGACAGTGTTAGGTTGATGGTTGGACTTAATGTTCTTAGAGGTCCTTTTCAACCCTAATGATTCTATGATTCTATGCCCTGAGGCTGACGGGAAACATCCCAACCCACAGGAAGATTTTCAACAGCTTCATAGTTAAAAGTGTCTTGAAGAGCATGAGGCCCACAGGAGAGCAAAGCTGGACAAAAGAGTCTTGTGGCAAGAAAGGACATTTCATCAGATTTCTCCCGAGATAGATGCTCTTGGACAAACATTTCCTGGAAGGATCTAAACCTCTCTCTATTGCAGCATTTAGCAAACTTGCATTAGAAAGGACTGTCTTTAAGGGACCCTTAATGGCCTTTTCTCTCTTCAAAACCTCGGGCAAAATCCACCACCCAGCCTGCTTTGTGAAAAAGGAAGAAATATGTTGTTTATTTTATTTTACAGTAAATATTTATACAGTACTCCACATGGGTAACTGCATTTTTTTCTTCTTGATTTTTCTGGGAAAAGAAAAAAAAGAGACGAAAAAATGCTCCCTCCTTCAATGTAATGGGAAAACATGTGGAAATTTAAACCTCCTGTAGGAAGCAGGCACAGTGGGAGCTGTAATGGGAAAAAGGCAGGCATGTTTTATCAGCAGAATATGTAACATATACTGAACATCCAGCTTCCCAAGTAAGTGGTTAACAGTGCTCAGTAAAAATATTTCTCTTTAGAGAATCAAATGGTCCTCTTTTTTTTTCTTTTTTTTTTTCCCCAATAGCTGCAGTATGGTAAAACTGATGCCATAAAGTCATGGCAAGAGACAGCAAACAACTTTGTTATCATAATAGGCTTTTTTTTCCCTCCTTCTTTTTTTAACAATGGCTCTAGCAGGTGGCATGTGGCTGAGACCGGGTCTATCACCATCTCCAGGGTGCCAGGACGTCCCTCAAAGTTTCTGTGGGAGGAATTTGTTGTTGGGATTTGGATTGTAAAGGCACGTGAGCATCTGCTGCCTGCTCGGTCTCATTACCATTGACACAATTAGCTCCTGCAGCTCTTGGCCAGGCAGCCAGAGCAAGGACTCAATTTTCTTGCCTCTCTGACAATGCTCATTATCATTCATCTGAACCTATGGGCTCCTCTGCCTCCGAGTCCGGGCCAAGGGGCTGTGAAAACAGATCACAGAGAGAAACACTCAGAGAAGGAAGAGCAAATTGAGATAATAACTACAAACAGCCTGAAATCCATGGCCTTGCATCCAGCACTGTTGGTAAACTTTCAGCATTCATAGCAGCTGCTCCTTTCCCTTCTGTATATGTTACTTCATTCCTGTAAACCACATTCTATGGATTTATTCTACCGTATGCTTTCTGTAAGTAGCTTATAACCTTTTTCTGCGATTCAGGAGATATTACACAACATTACTATTGCCTTTCTATATCTCCAACCACTTGCTAAGTTCTGACAAACTTTCCAATTTTATTTTTTTTGTGCATTATGTACACAAAAAGTCCATTTCCCACTTCTGAGTTAATTTGAAAACCAGGTTAAAAAGTGAAATTGTTGCTCCTTACATAATCATGGAAAGTAGGAGTTTACTGACATCTTCCTCTGGCAACCACAGTCTAAACAAAATGTTAACCCATATTTGCAGATAAAGACTTCACATTCCTCTAAGTGTCCTCACCCCACATAAAACTGCAATTATTTTACATTTCCTTACAACAGACGCTGCATAATTCCTCCTTGCTGGCCTTATGTCCTCTTATTGCTACAAAGAACCCTCAGCCATAAATGGAAGATTAGAGAAGTCACACATTTTTCAAATAAATCACTCGGCTAAAAGCAGTGAGGAGGGGAAGGAGAAAGAGGGAAAGAATTTAAAACAATCTATCTCCTGGATATACATCAAGGACCTCTGTCTCTGAACAAAGAAAGCAGAAAGGCTTCAAGGCCTGAATCTGCAATAATCTTGCAGTTTTTGAATGCTGCATACTCGTGATTTGTGACCTTACTGAAGAATATTAGATTAAAGCAGAAATACTTTTACCGCAACACGTTTTTTCCCGAAACTCAGCCTTTACTAGGCTTTGTAACACAGGAGGATGGAAAACATCACAGAGTGCTGGAAAGGAGGCAGGGGCACGACGTTTGCTTTCAGATGTTTTTAAAACTCAAGGAAGTGTTATTGTTTCCATAAATCATTACTAGATGTTTATTTTCCTCAACCCCCCCCCTCGCTGTCTTGTTAGAGAAAACATAAGCTAGGCATTGGCATCGCTCAGGGCTAAAAAGAAATAAATGGGGGCATTTTAATGAGTTTTCCAAAATGATGACTGTCACAGTTTTAATCCCAGGTTCGTGGCAGTACAGAAATTGTGCAAGCCTGGAGCATTGAGGAGAGGAGGGACAAGGCCATGTCCCCTACAGCCGATGTGGAGAGCCTACCCTTGTTTGCAGAACTGCCCCAGTTCCTCTGGCTTTGTCATGGAAATGTGAACCCTGAAAGAGGAGTCTATTATGTCAAATTACAAATTATATTATAGGGTTTTAAGTAATTGTTTGCTGACTGTTGTCATGCACATGTGGTTTGTTGGAAGCTGATGTAATCGTTTTGGCAAATTTCCACCAGCAAGAATCAGCCAGGGTGAACTCTGAAATCAGCTGCTGTGGGGGTTCACGTCGTGCAATTAATGAGTGAAAGAGCAGCACGGACACCCTTCAAAGTTAATTTACGCAGACCCATTTTAGAAGTAGTGCATTATCTCTCAACTGTATGAAATGTATTGTGGACATATTAGCATTCACAAAATTCATTAGAAACCCATTAGTTCAAAGAAAGAGTTCTGTTGCTTTCATACTAAAAAAGTTAACGTCTTTATGGCCAGCAAAAGATACAAAGGGTATAGAAAATATAGCAAAAATATTTGCTGTGTTTTTCTGGCACCATTTGAACAAAGTTTTCTTCCACCAGATTTGTTTCAATCAGGCATCAATTAAAATAAATATGCAAGACTATTCCAAAATAACCTTAACTTACTGGAATGCATTCTCTCACCAGGCTACATAAATACGGGTACACCCTCATTTTTTTCACTAATTCTTTGGTACAAAACATCTGTGTCAGATTCTGGAACACTTCAGTATGATGTAATGAGGCAGCTGGCATTTCTTTTTCATAAATTCACTAACCCAAAAAAATTAATACTGTGGGGCAGAAACTTAAAGCGTAAACTGACATTTATTTTCCAAATAAAGCTATGTGGGCTTTTCATTTAAATAAATTGTTAGGGTTGTAGATATGTATACCTATATATATATGTATTTCTATGTATTTATGTATATAGAACATTTTTAGAAAAATAAATTCAGTAAAAAGAACTTTGAAATATACCTTGATAGCTGCCTTTGCAGTTTTCAAGTATTTATAATTGTTGTTTGAGAATGCTTTTTCTTAGGACAATTGGTCTTTTGCTCTTCTATATTGAGAAATTGGTCTTTCGCCCTTCTATATACTTCTATAGACTTTTATCACAAGCTACTAAGGAAATGCAGAATAAATCTAGCACACATGGATAATTTCCATTAAAGTTCAATATACAGATAAAAGGAAAAATTGACAAAAATAAATGATAGAGTCTAAGTGAATTTGCTGTACTGCTCTCAGGGTCAAGTGTTACTCAACTTAAGCTCCGTACAACGTTTAGTATTATTGCTAGAAACTGTTCTCCTAGCCCTCCTGTGTTGTTTTAACACTGACTTTTTAATATGTACTTTTTTATAGCTTCTATAACATAGTTCAAATATTATTTTTTTAGTACCTTGGAAAAGAAATAGTTCAATAGTTAACAATAAAAATCCCTTAAAATTTGTCACTTGAATTCTAAAAGCTATAAAACCAAGTGATAAATGTAGAAGCACATATTAGGAAAACTTCAGTGTTTTGACAAGTTGGATAGTTTTTGTTGTTAACTTTGTTTTATGATCACTTTAGACAAAACACCTGCACTTGTTTTAAACCAGTTAAGTAATATGCAACCCGTCATACATGCTATACAAGCCAACAGCATGTATTTCCCCAGGCCTGCTGTGGTTTAAAAAGTAAACCAGGGTGCTTTCTTTTTTAGCTGTGCAAATCTTTTTCTTAAACAATTATTATTTCTCATTAGGGATCACATCAGCTCATATAGGAATGTCAAAGAACCTTTTCCTAACCTGACTTTAACACCAGCTTTCGTTTACAGCTAATGAAGATAAACTCCAAATTCTTTGTTTATCTGAGCATGAGAAGGATAAAGTCTGTTTACTCACCTTCATGCACTGATGAATTATAATTTCAGCCAAAGTGTTCATCACTGAATCTAGATCAAGTTTAAAGGAAACTCCTAGATCATACAGATGTCTGCAGCCAATTCAGCTTTGGAAGTTATAGTTTATAAATCCTCCTAAATAAGTTCTGTTCATATTCTCTTTCTGATATCCACCCAGGTCAAACAGAATTCAAGCACAAAAACCATTGATCTGTTAGTAATCCAGCATGGTTATGATCCCTAACTAGTACCTGGAGAAGATATTATTCTCATAGCTACTCCTCAAACTTCATGAATGGCTCGGGATAGTTTGAGTTGCTTGTGCCATTAGGGCCTTCACTGGAGTCTCTCTAACTTTGGTGGATGTAAAAGACTATCTCTTACCCTTCAGTTAATTGGAGTAAAATGGAAAACCTGAAGGCTGCAGGAGGAACTACCATGTTTCTGATTTACCTGGACTGTATTTATCAACCCACCTGAGTGCCTCTAAAGTCCACCTCCCAAAATATCTGCTACTGGGCCAAATTCTGCTGTCCCCAGCGAGCAGTCCAGGTCTCTCCTTTTAACAGGATTAAAAGAAGGAGATAAAATGTTTTTCACTGTATGGCCTCTGATGTGGACCACATTCATATCTCCTTTGCCAAAAACAAAACGGATCTCCCTTTTTTATAAAAGAGGTATTGGCATTGTAATAACCCACCTGAAAGAATATGTTGTTTTACAGAAATAAACAAAATAAAAAACCTCTGAAACTATGTAAGCCCTGTGATGAGGGCTTACATGAGACCAAAATGCCTGACCTCCGTTCTCAGCTGAGGTATAGCCATTCTCTTCTGATTCACACCTTGATGAAAAGAGAAGGACACTTCAATATTATTTCCCTCAAAAATTACTAAAAAATTCTGTTAATACATTTAATTTGTGGTGCTCCAGAAACACAACAGAGAAATAGTTATTTCTTTTTTTTTAACAGGTGGAAGAATCGCCAAATTAATTTCTGGACATGAGAGCCCTGAAGGTTACTAGGTGTATCATTGTATGTGTACACAAATAGTGAGAGAGAAGAGAGGGAAAGAGAGCTTTTATCTTACAACACATAACTAGTATTTTGTGGGGCAACTAACCTACTGTAAAATCGATGCTCAAAATACAACGATTTTATCACTTATGGATTTTATTATATGTGTTTTTTCGTAACGTTGTAAAACCACAAAAGCCTTGTGTACTTCGAATCAAATGCATTCACTGCATTCTTACTTTCAGGAAGAATCATGACTAGCCTAAGAGGAAAAAAAATAAAAACCAGTCTTGAACTAAAGACATTACATAAAAATAAATTTACATATGAGTCCAATAAAGTCAGCCTGACTTTGCTAACAGAAAGTTCTATTATGTTATCTTTGTCCCATTCTTGCTGATAAAAAATTCCCCTAAAAAGTTACTTTTTTTTGAAAACTGAAAAAACTACTCCTTTATAGCTGTTTTCAGTTCTCAGGCTACCAGTTACTAAGTGGCTGACCCTGTGTTATTATGCAAAATTACTCTCTCAGTATTTTTACCACTTATTACAGTAGTAGTAAGAGACTGACAAAAAAATCCAAGCTTGCAAACGTGCAGCCCTAAAGTTATCCCTCAGCCCTAAGTCTTTTCCTAGACAGGGCTTTGCTTCTGAAAGCTGAATGCTATATAATGCAAGCATAGTGCACAATTTTTGCAACAAATATGACCTGAGATACCTCCCAAAATCAGTGGTTGAGTCAGTTCTTCCAACTTTATCAACTTAATAATGAAGCATCTGATACATACAGTAATCGTCAAACAATCAGAAAATTACCCTTAAGATACTTGTTTCTATAACTAATCAGATTGAGTTAAATTCAAATGTTTGGTTTTATTTTTTTGTGCTGAGTCCCTAAGAAGAATACTTCTTTCATAATTAATTAGACTTTTCTTTCCATCCATCATGAATATTTCCATATTCTTTTAAATACAAAAAAATTCAGCCACTGACCAATTTCTTTTGCTAAATTACTTCAGTGGATAACAGCCTGTCAAGTGACTTATAGGGTTGTTATGGCACACAAATGCTACGACCCATTACTATGGCAGTAACAGAGAACACCTACAAAACTAGCTATGGACATTTACCTTAAATGGAAAATACATAGAAAACATCTATGTATCAGTCTTCTCTTTCAGATTTGAGGGGAAAAAAATTTCCTTTTCCCATCATTATCACTGTATTTGATCTAGATGCCTTATGCTATTGTTTGTTTTATCAGAGGGGCCGCTTTTGCTGCTTCTCTGCTGCTCAGGGTGATGTGTTTTCTGAGATGGCTTAAAAGTAGTTTATATATGTGTATATATACATGCATTCACATACACCTTTTTAAAATTAAATAGAGTGTGCCACAGAACCACTTCCAGTCAAAGTGGGTGCCACACTTGGGGCTTTCTCACATTAAATTGTTTTTGTGGAAAAGGGAGTAGATCCTTTGTTAAAATGTCATTTCTGTAGAGTGCTTCCTCTTATCAAGGCTAAAACTTTGATTTTGGTACCGCATTTCATGGGACATG
Source organism: Pseudopipra pipra (assembly GCF_036250125.1). Lineage (NCBI taxonomy): Eukaryota > Metazoa > Chordata > Aves > Passeriformes > Pipridae > Pseudopipra > Pseudopipra pipra. The sequence continues at coordinate 10,701,856 of NC_087552.1, forward strand.
AAGAGAGAATAGAGAACTGCCGTGCTGTTCTGTCTACTGTCTTTATAGCTACACAGGGAATTGGCTGTGTTCTCAATTCAGTTCCTTTTTCAGGGCCGGTCAACAGGCAAATATAGTCCTCTGAGTCTAAACAAAACAGAACACACAAAAAAAAGACATAACAAAGGTACTGAGAAGGGATGTCATGTTCCATGACCCTGCACATAGGAGCAGGGTGGTTCTGCTGATGCAGAGGCCCATATGCTGGGAGCCAGGACATGTGGGGGTCATTAACTCCCATCCAACTTACAGAAGTTTCATGCAGGAAAGACAAAGATATGAGCAATGAAACATTTGGAAAGAGCCCACAAGTCAAGAAAATATTTTGTTTGAAAACTTTATGTTTTGTGGGAAAGGGGAAGGGAAAGGGAAGAGGAAAGGGAAAGGGAAGGAGAAGTTTATCCAGTTTAAATGTATTTTGTTAACAGTATGAAATTCTTCAAAAGATTGAAGAATCCACAAGAGCTGGAGGTGAAATCTAATAGAGCACATGAACCATGTCATATTTCTTGTTCAGGGGGTCTGCCTATAGCCTACAAATTAGTTGTAGAATATATCAAGATTCATCTTACATTTGACGGGGGAAACGTATGTAAGTATATATGTATACTGTATATATGTGTCTATACATATATACTATATACACTATATACACGATATACATACAAATAAAATCTGTCCCTCTAGTGGGAGACATTTCAGGTCCTTAGGAAGGATGAGTAAAGTCATGAAGTTAAGATATTCATAGAAATACAGTTGCTTAAATGTTTTAGTATGGAGTCCAGTTTTGATCAGAAAATGTTGTCAGAACCAACACATTGGCATTAAAAAAATCAGACTTGATAAGTCAGACTTTTAAAAAATATATATAATTAAATTACTCCTGAATTTACACTGGATTTAAGAGCAGCAGAAAATCCAGAAACTAGCTTTAATTGGAGCAGGCTAAGATCCAAATGGAAACAAATGCCACAGTGTGGAAATAGCCTCAATGCCAAGACAACTCACAAGCTGGCTGAAACCAAACAAGTACAAATGATGAGGAGAAATGAAGGACATCTGATGTTTCAGCAGCAGTAGCCAACTCCCATCTCCTTAGTCCACATAATGGTTAAACCTGGCAATGGGCAATTGTTTTATAAAACTTATACTGCCTAGAGAAAAAAAAATCCTCAAAGCACCCCAAAGCCTGCTGGGCCAGCTTGATCTTTGTCTTTGGAGTGATCCGCTTGAGAAAACTGCTGCTTTAATACCAGCTCAGGCTTTGTAGCTCAATTATAATAATTGATTCTGTCTAAAATTAAAAAGGAGATTCTCTTCTTTCATTTATAAAGACTTTACTTTTCTAAAAATCTATCATTTATACTCCTGATCAATTCCAAGAAAACATTTCCATTGTGATTCAAAACTAATTCCCGTGACACAGCTGGATCTGGTCCGTGCTGCCCGGGTATTCACGGCCTCGCAGTGGCACGTCCATGGCCTTTTGCAAAGTCTGCTTTTTGCTACTTATATTTTTGCAAAGATCTCATAGAGTATGACCCAAATTCTCTATGTATATGGATGTATTTAACCTCAAGGAATAAGTTGCCTGAAATAAAAACACCCTGCACATCTCCTTGGCAAAATGTGACTTCAGTAAGGCTTCACTCCCATCACTTGCACAGCCCAGCCAAGAACCCACTCGGGTTCTGGTGGTGAAGAAGGATTCAAACATATCTCAATATCGTAGATATGCAAGTACCTCATTAGCGCAGAAGTCACATACATATATTTTTACCATACTTTTCAAATTCAGCTTCCCAACAACACCTTATTGATCTGTAGAAAAGTGTCTGACCTGAAAATCCACTTTGCTCCTATGTGGATGAGATGAATGGCAGATTAAAAAGTAATAATTTCCTCAGAGAAAAACACACAGGGAGGGGAGAACTTCTGGATTCGAAGACCTTTCTTTTACTCTCTAGAGGAAAAAAAAGGTATAAATGAGAAAAATAAAATTAAAAATCATAGATATGAACAAAACATAGGACTTGAAGTACATTGCTGGAATTGATTGCATTTGAAGTTGTTGCATTACACTGGAATTTCTTCAATAAATCAGTAAGTATGATCTTAACTCTTTTTGTTAAGTTGGGTTATAACACAACTCAGTGAAATTTCATAGCGAATTATATTCATTATTGTGGAAAATAAAATCAAATGTCAATAATAATGATCATAGCAATAATGAAAATAGTAATAATAATTTCAGTTGTTTCATTATATAAAAACCATTATACTGAATGTCCTGATAATTCTGATAGTTTTAGTTTAACTAATGAAATCTCCTGACACGGTTGCTTAACTGAATATATATGTTATTTCTGAATAATGCATACTCTTCCTCACCTAACCTGCGCTTATTTTTTGGTTCTGCAATTTTACAAATTAGCTAAAAAGAAGAAAATCCATTATAATTACCCTTTTTGTAGATATGTAGATATGAATAAATGTATACATGTACACACATTTAATTGTAAATTACAATTAAAAGCCAATGACGTTACCTTTCTTTTGAAAGCTATTTTTAATCATATTTTTTTAAGGAACTCCAGTTTTGTCATTAGGAAGCAGAATAAGCTGTCATTTTTTTTCAAATGTTTATGCCCAAAACTTTGCTCAGAAATCTCATCACTGACTTCTAGCAGTCCCCAGGAACTGCAGACAGTTCCTATATAATTATGACAAGATGTGAACTCAATGGCAGATCAGATTCAAGGGTTTTTTTCTCAGGCATTTTTGTGCCTATATCTCTTGGTGGACAGACTGAGTTCATTCATCCAGTCAGGTGGACATTTGTGACAAAATCTGTCCTGAATGGAAAAATTTTGTCCATGTCAAACTTCTGCATATGGCATGTAGGTGTGTCTGTGTGTATGTACACCATTGCAAATGTGCTTTTTCTGCACACTGACCTGTATTCCACAAGGCCTTTCTGGATGGAGCAGCGAGTTTGCATTCAGTTTGGATTCACCTTGCTACAGAGAGATGCATATTGGGACAACTTATGGGAAATTTTTGTTATTTCTTTTGTGTTTTTTGCAAAAATTAAAAGAAGTTCAGGCTAGAAAAGTGTACACTGCTCATAGGATTTGAAAGTTTATAAAAGTATGGACGAAGTTTCCTTTTACATTCTGGAAGAGCTGGAAACTGTTTCAGTGATAGGAAGTTTCATAAGTTGATGTTTAATATTCAAAGCCACAGAGGATATTCTTGTTCTATACAGGTAAATATATACATTCTATACAGGTACAACTATCCCTTTCCTACAACTGGGTAAGATTTGAAAATCAATCTGAATCACAGCTTAGTACACAGTTCAGTGTGATCAAATAACATCTCTGGAATTATCAAATAAAATAATTAATATTATGTATAGAGTCTAGTTTGCAAGTGAGTTTATCTCGGTCTGGAAAACTGGTGTGAGATTTATAAATGCGTGGGGACATTTTGTTAATGAAACACTCTTTAAAGCAGCAGTTTAGGACACCTAAGTATCACCAAAAAAACATCCAATCTTCCCTGCAAATTTCAGAAGTAAAAGCAAATTTGGGTCTAAATTTGAAATCTTTATAGCCTTTTAGAGCGGCTTTAGGGTGAAATTTGGATAAGGTCTTCAAGTGCTAAGCTGCAAGGCAGTTAGAGCTGTCTGTGCCACCAAACTGATGGCTCAGTTCTATTCAGGAGCTGAGATTTCAGCTCACCAGCTGCTGTGCCCTTTTCAACCATGGAGCAAGACCTTCACCCTTTCTCCTCCATCCTCTGATTGGCAGCGCAGTTCTCCATTAACAATCAGAAGAGGCAAAAGGACAAGTGAGAAAGAGAAGGAAGAAGAAGAGAGAGTGGGCTGGAGAACCTTTCCAAGCACACCCAGCTCCCCTACAGCCTGTTTGACAGATCTCAGCGGAGAGTGCACTGTAGGAAGAAAAACATGTCACTGCTCTAAAACTGTCTTTTCTAATTCAGTGCATCCATGTATTGTTATAAATCAGTTTCCCAGTCACTGAAAGATGCAGAGACAAGAGAACAACTTTGACTGTTAGCTATCAACTCAGATAATGAAAACTTTCTTTCAGCATTAAGCCGCAAGCAGATTAAAAAAAGGCTAAAAATATAAATTAATGCTGAAAGTTTTGCTTAAGAAATGGTTCCTTTTACTCTTATGCCTATGCTTGTAGGAGTCAGGCATTTACATTTATCCCTGTTCTGGGGTTTTAAAGGGAGTTGCACAAGCATTTGGAATTCTGTGTTACACATTACAACCACTTATGTTTCCATGTTCTTAAATCCTAATTACAGTGTTGTTGACTGGCAAAGCTGTTGAACAGTCAAGGATCCAAGGTGCCATGCTCGAGTTTAATTTATTACCATTTTGTTAGAGGTTATCATAGAGGCATATTGATAATTCTATATACCTTACACTTGAGAGTCATATTTCACATCCAAGTTCTCTGAAATATGTGTATACATACACACATTTTTGCAGGGACACTGGTAATTTCACTATAAACCTATGTTATGATCAACTGAAGACTGAGAGTATGAATAAGAAATGGAAAGATAATAGTACTTGAATCCCATTATTGGAATGATATACTTATCCCAAGGTCAAACCTACAAGCCAAAGAAATTTTGAATGAGTGGAGAAGAGTTTATTGAATCTGAGAGATGCTTCCTTCTTACATATACCTCACCAGAGTGGGTAGTGTGCTGTAAACTCTTGATTTTTCTGAGTAAAGAGTCAGGAGCACTGAGAACACACATGATCTTCCAGGCTTACTTTGCCACAGTGAATAAAAGGTACTATCCAGGAGCATCTCAGGAAAATAAAAAAACTCATCTTCATATTAGCATCTCTGCTTTATTTGACTGCAAATATGTATTTTGCTACCTAAGTCTCAGGGCAGACACTTTAGTTATATAACTTTGGTTCATCAGGTTGCTTCATAAAGAATGAAACCTTTCTCTAAATTATAATCTTTTGACCTCCAGCAGACTGGTGATTTACAGAGCCACGAAGACAACATAAAGGATTTTAAAAACTTTAAAGCACCATTTAAACCTTTTCTGGTGAAACCTTGCTTCTAATAATAAGCTTGCTGCTAAGTACTGACAGTTTTCTGAATAAAAAATTCCTTTTAAAATGAAGAATTTACATGTGTTATAAATATATTTTACTCCAATCTGTGAAAGACAGATCAGAAAATATAGCTACAGTTTCATGGTACCTGGTAGTAAAAGAAGAGCATTGAGGACAGAGCAGGAGGAGAGAGAGGCTGCACAAGAAATCCCTGGATGTCTGATGAAAGGTAAAATGACATCTTTGATGTAAAAGCACCCTAACAATGTAAACTAGAAGGATGATGTACATAACCATTCTAGTGTAATGGACATGATTTTCACTTGGACAGATAAGATGTTATTTAGATTCTGTCATGAAATATAAGTCTTCATTTTCTTTATACATTCAAGTAACTAGATTTTCCACTCAGCAAAGCAGCACAGTTAAGTAAGTCAAGGAACAGCATCAGATGCTCAAAGTTTAAACACCCTCTCTCTTTAGGGGCTATTTTACTTACTCTACTTAAAGAGTTGACTGTAGTAAATTTATTTCTAGGTATCTCAAATGCATAACTCTCTTTTCTCATGATCGTTTCTCTATTAACAACTGACCTGTGCTCCTGTTTGTTTACCTTTTTGTTGGAATGGGGAGGAGAAAACAGGACCTTATACAGACCAACCTCTTTGTACTAGCAGCCAGTGGATGTGTGTGTGTAAGGGATGTTCCTTAAGACTGGAATACCATAAAGTCAAGAGTGGGTAATTTATCATGTGCAAATTTCAAGCTATCTTTTCTATATCATTAAGGGCCTCATCCAAACATCCAAAGTCAGGGGAAGTCTTGTCTGGTTCGAATGTTATTCAGACTGACCTAACAAAGAGATTACCAGGGAGTTTGTCATTACTTAATCACAATCTAGAAATTATTTGTTTCACTGTCCCTTTTTCCTTTCCAAGGGAAAATGTTATTTAGGTTCAGTCAGGAAATGCGAGGTTTCACATTTTTATGTATTAAAGTAACTAGATTTTCTACTCATTGCATCACTTTATGAATAACAATCCTGGACATTTCCAGGACATGTTTTCTCCTCCAGCTGTCAAAATATTTAATGTTCACAATTAGGCACTGCAGTTAAAAGTGCTACATTTTCTTTCTGCAGCTTTGGGAAGAAAGGATACCTTGGTCCCACTGGGTCATCTCATAGCAGGTTTCTGAAAGCTTCTGGGAAAAACTGTGGCTATATTCAGGGTACTCAAAGCCCTAAATGCTGTAATTTTCAGAAACATATTGAGGAACACTAGCTATTAGTTTACCATCCTCTGTTGGACATGTAGATTGAATTATCACCTTCAAACTCCAGCTGTGTCTTTTGGGAATGGAATATGAAAAGATCAAGAGAGGGAGAAATTCCTTGCCAGCTGGAAAGAAGTGGTGGGTGCAGTCCTGGGGATTAGCAGTGACTGAGATCAAAATAAGAAAAGATATGGAAAAGAGGAGAGCCTTCCCTGAGCATCTCCAGAATACACACTGTGGAAGAAAAGAGTTCTGGGGAGAGGGGAGCAGAAGTATGCAGCATTCCCTGAATCAGAGCTGTCTGGATGCTTCAGGTGACAAGCAGAATGGGTTCCCAGGATGAATGTAGGAGACCAGGGAACAGAGAAGAGCAGAAGCTGGGAAAAGTGCTGCAAGGGGGATCAATTAGCAGTTGCCAGTACAGGAAAGAGAGAGTGAAACCCCTGGAAGCAGCAAACAGAGCCAGGCACCTGGCAGAACAGGGGAAAAAAGGACCTGATGAGAAGCTGCAGCTTCTTCCTTTGCTTTCCTGATGATTTGATCTCGAAGCAGCAGCACATTTCTTGTGCAGATGCTTAAACAACATAAAAACGTACTGGAGTCAGCAGACTGCAAACCAGCCTAACAACATGGTATAATTTCTGTGTTCCTGCTGGAGCAGGCCAGGATGTTTTCAACTAATCATAGTTTTCGCAAAATATGCTGTTTCACCTAAATTATTTACTAGAACCTGTTTCTCTCAACAAAACTTTAAATGAAAACTTGTCTAAAGACTAAGGTCATCCAGTAAATTTTGGCCACAGCAAGAAGATCTGCTTCTGTTCTGCTCCTTTTCTCAAAACATTTGAAAAGTTTTGCTTTTATTGTACTTGCACACCAAATGTAATGAAATTACAATTTTCAAAAAACTTTCACAAGTGGGAATTTATGAAGAAAACTAAAACAAATCAACTTCCCAGGTCATAAAGACTATGTCTTCGTCAAAATCCTGTCTTAGTCTAATCTAATCTTTCCATCACAATGCCAGGAAAGGAGTCTCTGTGTAAATAAGCATTGTGTAGACCTCAATCAGCATGTGGGTGAAAGAGTCATGAAAAGGAGTAGAGTAAACATAGCCATTCTCCTTTCTTCAGGTGAGAGACCTAATAAACAACAGTGCATAAACCTGAAGAAGACTTTAAAAGTAAGATGGGTTTTATTTGTGAAGAATTTCTGTAATTATTTTCATATTGATTTATTGGTCTGTAATAGTCATTTGGCTATCACTAATCTCATTTCTGATTTAAAGAAGAAATTTCTTAGGTTAAACCTCATTTAAAGTTTATAGAATCAATAAATATTACTTTTTTAATTTTTTTTTCAATAAATGGTAATTAATTGGGCTCCCTGGCAGAAGTAAACAAAAAATAGTTTTACTGTGCAGTGATTTCTCACTAAACTAAAGAGAATTGGTAGAAATTTCAGAAATGCTTTAGCAATATCTGAAATTCCAGCTTTCAAAGGCAAGAGTTTTGAAAGATGCTTAAACATCCAATAATCTGAATAATCGCTGGAGGAACCTTCAAAAGTACACTGAAATCAATGATTTAGGTACCTAGACACAATTGAAATACTAGTTGAGCTAAATATTTAGACTTTTAATACCTTTTTAAAAAAATCTAGGCCTGACAGCTTCATCAGTCATTCAGCAACTGGAAAACCCTAAGATTCTTAAAGAATTGATGCAAAAAAACAGTCAGTATTACAGGAAAAACTACAAATTAATCAGTTCGGGCCATAGGAATAGTGCATGAGTAAAAACCATAAAATTGATATGAGAGGAGACAAATCCAGCTGTAGAGGATATTGTGGGGAAATAGAGAAAGGGAGATTTTGATTATTTGGATGACGGACATAATCGTGGAATTTAACTTTTTGAAGAAAATTAATTCAAAACAGAGAAGAAAGCTCAGGTCTCCTTAACATCTCCTTGTAAAGCTAACTTGTATTATTAATAAAAGACTAGATTATATTCCTCTGAAGAAGAAGAAAGACTACTGTATCCCAAGCAGATTTGTTATTAGAGCTGACACTTTCCAATATTACAGCAACTTTTGAGGCTTTTATTTCAGGGTAAGGTAAGAGTAGGATTAAAAGATGGTTCTGGAGAGAGAGGAAAAAGGGATAAGTGGTGTAAGGGAGAAGTTCCAAGGACTGTTTTTTTACACAGAGTACCTTCTTTAAGAATACTTTTTTTTGGTTTGTCAGGGTTTTTTTTAATTTTTATTGGGTAGTCACCTGGTTAGCTATTATCTTTCTGGAAAATTAGTATGAAAACAATGAACAAGAGCATTGCAGAAATGGTTGATCAGCATCACTCTTTCCTGCTTCATAAGAAACACCCAGATGATGGTGCATACCACACAACAGAGGGGTGTCACATTTATAGGAATACAGGGAGTTGTTCCCAAGTCCTCTCATCTACACCCTGAAAATCTGTATGGAAAGAAGCAAACTATCAAAAAAGACACTAATAGGGCCATTATGGAACAAAAGTAGGATGATGGTGACAGAGAAATTTGTTGTTGCTTGAAAGGCAGAATTAATTCTTGTCTTAGTACTTCCACAGAAAGCTAAAGGTCACATCCTGAAGAATGCAAAGGTGAAGTGTTAAAAGTTTTATGATAATGCTAAAGCAGACAGACCATTAAAAGTGTCTGAAGTTTGCAAGGCTTTATAAACTCAAGTAAATTGAGGAGAAAAGAACACAAGAACTTTTCCTACTTACTTAATCCTTGATAGCCTGAATGATTACCTCTCAAACAGGGTTAGCAGTTTAGAAATTATATTTATGCAGAAAAAACCAACCCTAAATGAATAGTGCAGACCTCTGCACTCAGTAACATAAAAGAAGAAATATCATTAAGAAATGAGACACTTACACATAATTTAGAGCTATTTGAAGTTGCTGAAGGCAGCATGGTTTCAGGAAATAAATTTTTCCTTCACCAACATGCATTGTGGCCAGAGGGAAGAAGAATTGAGATAGTGTATGGGTAATAGCAAAACAGACTCGTAAGGAGGCTTTGAATTAGTTCTGATCTATTATATGGCTTCTCCTCAAATCTGAAGGTCACAAATCATTTTGTTCTAGGACAGGTTTGGGGTAATTTACAGATAGGTGAATGAAATGGGAATTTGTCTTGCAGTCAGCCATACTATCATGTTAGCAATTCAGCCAGCTCTTCAGCCTTACCAAAGACTTTTATTTTACATATATTACTGAGCCATTAAAGTTCACAGAATCACAGAGCATGTTGAGTTGGAAGGGATCCACAAGGACCATCAAGTCCAATCCTTAGCCCTGCACAGGACCATCCCCAAGCATCACATTATGTGCCTGAAGGCATTGTCCAAATGCTTTTTAAACTCTGTCAGGCTTGGTGCTGTGCCATTTCTCTGGGGATCTGTATGAGTAAACATAAGTGTAGAGGAGTTTTACCAGAGATGAGCTTTGCATTGACTTGTTACAGTCACTGTGATACACTGTCCAGCTTTGAAGTAAGCTCTTCTTTCTGCAGTGAATTTCAGTGCTTGAAGAACTACTCACTGTGAGTCAGCTAGCAGAGCTTCTGCTACATCTTGTGTAGTTGTCATTGTTTCAGTTCACTTTATGATTCATAAGCTAAATAACCTGAAAGAAAAACACACACCCCCAAAAAAAAAAGAACAAACAAACAAACAAAACCTATTAGAGTAAGAGCAGTTGATTTTCAAAAGGACCATTGCTGAGGAAGATTAGCTCAGGATATTCAGAAACTGTGTCTGGGACAACAGATCAGGCAGACTTCTGTGTTAACAAAGATCATTTTTAACTGTTTGGTTTCTCAAGAACAGTGAGAAACTCGGTGGGGAATAAGATGGACATAGGTACATAAAATATATTATGACTTTGAATTAGGATAGTTGCACACAGAAAATCACTTCAGAAGCCCCAGTTCAAACCATCAGACAACAGAATAAGTTTCATGCCTGTTGCTATCCAGCATTTTATTCTAAAAGTTCTAATTTTCCATCTGAACTAATTTAACACCACTGTTTCCAGACCCATGCTGGAGGACCATATCTCTACCATTACCACTCCTCCTCAACTTCCAGATAAATGAAATAGTGCATAGAATAGTTATTAGATTAGCAGAGCTAACATGTTAAATTTAGAAGGGACAGATTTTAATCAGAGAACTAATTTTTCCAATGATAAAACTTTAAAAGACAGTGTTTTTTTCCAGACAGCCTAGACATCCTATGGACAAAATAAATGAAAACAGTGAGCCAAGAAAAGTTTGTCAACATTGTAACACTAACAGAGAAGAGACAGTGAGATAAATGTATTAGATTCAGAAAAAAAATTATACAACACTCATCACAAGGAAATCCCTTCCCATCAATTTCTGAAAAAGAATGAATTAGAATATTACACTTCCCATCCAAAACTGAGAAGCAGACTTCTAAAGCAAGTTTGACTGGTCTGACTTACTTTTGGCAGGCTGTGAGATCAGAAGGAGATCGAGGCGTTGTCTCACTGGTGTAGACCCTGAGTCTGGACAGATTTACTGTTTGCAATAGGGTCTGGTATTACAAAGATGTAGACTTGGCCCACCGCTGTCAAAGCTTCAACAGGACTTAAAAAATTATATGCATGGAGAGGTTGTGGAATTCACAACCTGGATAATATCCTAGAACAGATAATATTGGACATGATTCTTTTCTGGAAGAAGCAAGTTATCTTTGTTGCATATGGCACATTGGCATCAGCCAACAGTCTTCCTGTTCAGACAAAAAGAGTAGTTCCCTTGACCCATATAGAGTTAGGATTTCTTTTAACAAAATACTCTATATTTCAGCCATAGAGCAGTTAACCTGGCATGAAAAGACAAGGCATACCTGAGGTACAGGTAATACCTTTTCAGCTCAGCAGTGGCTGGCTCAATAATTCTCCTCATAATCCTGTCATGACTTCAGCACACTGAGAGAAACCGAGGAAGAGATCTGCTCAGTTGCCTCTTCTCAGAGTGCTGTGAGTGCAACCTGCCCACTTGCTAACTCTGTCACACTACTAGCATAAAAGATAGTTTATGTTTTATTTAGCCACCTGGGTTTTCTTATTCATATATTTCAAGATACACTAAAAACAAATTCAACCCCTTGCTGGTTTGATTTGGTTTTGGTTTTTTCCTTCAGTGTTAAGTGCATTAGGTCTTGAGCACTAGCTTAACAGAATTTAATTGTTTGTTTTCTCAGAGTACCTTGTCTCTCGAGAGGCAGAGATCCTGCTTGTTAAAAGCATTTGCATGTCTTAAGTAGATGATGGACTTTAAAGGAACTGGAATTAATGAAATACCCTCCTGACAGAGAATTTATGAATATCCCTGAAACAGCGTTATTTAGAAGATGTATTGTGTTTCTACAGATATTAGATTGGTTGTGCTTCTCCTAGAGATGTCTGTCATGTTTTCGTCTGTAGAATATGGAAATTGCTTTCAGGTCTGGAGCTGAAAATAATACCTGGGTGATGTATTCAAGAGAGTGACTGTACTTGCGTCTCAGCTAGTAATCATGTTTATAAGGCTGTCATTATTGCTCTTGGTTTGAGCTCTGTTAATATATATGTATTCTTCAAAAGAGGAGTACAACACAACATTTTCAAGTCTTGCAAAGTAAACTATCATCTGATGCCTTAGTGTTAAGAGACAGAAAGCCAGCATTGAAAAGACAGGGAGCTGTTTCTCATTAACTATTGTAAGATGTCAGCAAGATTAAGGTGTCAGGGTATAGAAAGATGAAGAAGAAAAGAATTACTTAGCAAATAGGCATAAATGAATATAAAATGTGAATAGAGGGTTCTAGCTCCTTCTAAGGGTAAAAATAGGCCAGTAGACACTACATTGTGCCACAATCAACTCATCTACTCAATCCTGACCTTCGAGTTTATAGGTGAGGCTAGTGGGAACGAAATGTTACCATATAGCCAATGCTGGGAACTTTCAGAACCATTATTGCTGAAAAGAAATGAATATTCAAAGGCCCCTTTGACATAATGAACGTTAAATCCTATATGGAGTTTTGCAGGCCCATGTGAGTGCCAAAACAGCCAGAGTTCAGACTGTCTGTGAGGTATCTGGGATCTCTCTGGCCATAGTTAGTTCAGGGCTGATCCTGTGTTTAAACTGGTGAGAAATAGAGCTTTACATGGCACTTCACAAATGCAGCTACACAAGGTGGGCAGAAAAACAGCTCTGAAAGAAAGAAAATATCATACAGATATTTATACATGCAGAGAAGTTGTTTGCCTGCAAATTATTTCATACTTGACTCTTATAAACCACTTCAACTAATACCTACATGTAAATAGCCAGCTTGTACCATCTTTGTGCCTCTCATTGCCTGGAAAACACTTTAGTCCAGTGTTTGCAGCTGTAGCTGCTAAGGAAAGAAAGAAAACAACATTTTGTCTAAAGGACAAGAAATTTCAGGCAGAAACCATAATTAAAATCCTGCTTTTTAGGAGGAAAGGGAAAAAAAAAAAAAAGAGACAGCAAACAATTTGTTGGCTGGCAATAAATAGTGCAAAAGTAACAAGGTACCACTTCTATAACAGCT